>NC_069798.1:70073309-70383309 GCF_027406575.1 Nycticebus coucang | reverse complement strand
GTTCAAAAGTCAATGTCAGGGTGTCTGCTGAAAAGAGCCAAGCCAGAGAAGATAGAGACATATCTAATATTTTAAACATGTTTGATGAAGGAGAGCAGAATGCAGCCTACTCATTATTTCATCAGATAAAACTCAAGCTTTTTCCTAAGAAGAAATTTGATCTCAAAACTCTTCTTCCAGTTAGTATCTAAATACCATATATCCCTTTTTTAAAAAATTATTTTTTATTAAATCATAACTTTGTACATTGATGCATTTATGAGGTTCGGGGTATTGCTCAGATATACAATGTGAAATGCTTACATTGAACTAAGTAACACATCCATCACAATTATACTCATTTCTAAATAGTTTTGAAATGTCATGATGCAATGGTAAATACTATATACCCCAATCTTCACCTGTCACCTTAACTGATGGTTTTACCCGTGATAGTTAAATTAATTTCGTTCTATGTAGCTACGTCCAGTATTTCCCTCAATAATCTATTCAGCCCTGCTATATTTGGTGAGACAAAATCGAAATAATGCAGGGGTAATATCTTCACTTCAAAATTGCAACAATGTAACAGTTTCAGATGTGAGACAATGATTACTCTTTGTTCAAGAAAATAAGTATCATGGTAATGGTAACACTTATCAGAAAAACTGATTGCTATTAAATATAGCTTAAAGTTTTATACTGATAAGGGGACTTATTCTTGTAGCTTTTATTGAAAGAATTCTTGTATAATTTTTACTTAAGTTGATTTAAAATGGTCATCTACATTCATAAACAAATCCTATTTCCTCCTATAATACTGGTCACTTAACCAGGCCCTTCTTTTCATCTCATCTGCTGTTACTTTCGACCAATGAAACACCAGGATTTTTTAACTTTTTCACTAGTGTCCCACACCGTCCCAAACAATTCCCTGCAACTACCCCAGTTCCACTCCTCCAGTGGAAAAATATTGTTTCCCTGTGAACAGGGTGTCCTGGGGATGTTGGTCCATCTTGGGGAAATCTCTAAGCATGACTTAACCTGCACTTTTCCATCAATTCCATCAATTTCCTCCCGAATGGCCCCAGCACCTGTGAATAGGCTGCAGGTTTTATAATTTAGTTATTAAGAGTTTTCTTCCTTTGTCTTTAGAAACTTCTTGGCCTGATATCTAACTTCCTCTGACAGAGCCCCCATTTTAATATATGCTTGATATATATTACCACTTAGTGCACCATGTTCAAGGTTATTATTTTAAGAATCACCCTTTGCATCAAAATACTTCATCTAATTAAGTTTTTCTGACCTAAATCTTAGAAGTCCAGCATTGATAAGAAATGGTCTATTTTAATTTATGATACTTTCTTCTTATTTTTTCCCCTCAAAATGCATTTAGTTCTAAGTATCAATGTCGTCTGAATGATGTTCTGTTTATTTTTGTTTGTGGTAGGGGAAATGAGAATGCTTAATATCAAATAAAAGAAAATTGCTTAGATTTAATCTTACTAAAAATATTATTTAGCTTTTCTAATAATTGTCTAGGTAGCAAGATGCCTTTAGATTTTTTTTTCTTTTTGCAGTTTTTTGGCTGGGGTTGAGTTTGAACCCACCACCTCCGGCATATGGGACGGGCGTCCTACTCCGTTAAGCCCCAGGTGCTGCTCTGCCTTTAAATTTTTTGCTGTGGCTTTGAAAGCTCACCCTAGAACAGGCGTCCTCAAACTGCAGCCCGCAGGTGACATGAAGTGGTGTGAATTATATTTGTTCCCGTTTTGTTTTTTACTTCAAAATAAGATATGTGCAGTGTGCATAGGAATTTGTTCATAGTTTTGTTTTTTTTTTAAACTATAGTCCGGCCTTCCAACGGTCTGAGGAACAGTGAATTGGCCCCCTGTTTAAAAAGTTTGAGGACACCTGCCCTAGAAGTTTGTCAGAGTCCTATTTGGAGGGTTTTTTCCTTACAAAACGGCACAGTAAGCTTCTGTGAACATAGGCCCTTGCCTTCTGAAAAGTGTGATTATCTTTATATGGGAAACAGCTGGGGTGTGGGTGGGGCGTGTGTGTCAGGGTATGACAATTTGTTACTTTGCCGTGCTGTTTATAGATAGGCCTCTGAAGTCTATGATGTACTTCTAACTATGTCTTTTTTTCCTACTTATTAATAACTTTGTTTTAAAAAGTCTGAGTATTCAAACTTTTAGCATTAATGTAGTTAAATCTAATAATATTTTATTGTATAGTTGTCCCTTTGAATTTAGTAACCCTTTTTAGTTTTCCTTTAGCCTCTTAAAAATTATAAAAATATCCTCCTGTTTTTCTCTTAGCAATTTTATTGTGACATTGGGAGATAAACACAGCAGATTGAGCCCGGGGGCTAGAATTCTAGTTTGAAAAAGAAGCACATGAGCTCACATCTCTTACTCAGGGCGGGTGTGGCCCCGAGCGCTTTTCATTTCTCATCAGACCATCACACAGATGAGAAACCCAGAGCTGAGACTTGCCTGAGCAGCCAACAAGTGGTGGACTTGGCAAGTTTCAGGCAGCTATTACTTCTAAGATTTCTTCTGCCTTTCTTTCTTTTTTTTTTTTATTTCAAAAAGTATTAGGGGATGCAAATGTCCTAGCTGCCTGTATAGACAGCCTGTGTCATGTGGCATCAGGCTGTCAGGGTGTGCACAGCAGGCAGTGGTGACTGTGGGCAGCCACCTGGTTTTCTTCTCCTTCTAATTTTACACATTTTACTTTTTCCCCCTCCTTATTCTTTTTTGCCCTGTGTTTCAGTTTAGTGAGTTCCTACGGACCTGCCTCCAAGTTGATTCTTTCCTCAGCTACACGAGTCTTCCCAGGAGGATGTGGAAATCATGCCCATCTCGGCTACGCTGTGGTTGATTCCAGGGGCACGTCCTCTCATCTCCCAGTCTCTGTCTCTCAGCTCACAACACCATTTTGTTCTTTTTTGCTACCTGCGTTTCCATCAGTGTACTGGAATTTCACTCTTCAGTAGGTCCTTAGTCTCGGGGATTCGAAGAATGAACCCACAGACCACAGATCAGTGGTAAGATAGAACTATTATTAGAAGTTAGGAAGGAATACCAAACAAGTAAAAAGCACCAGAGCTATTGTAGGATCGCATGGCAGGTCTATTTTTAGATCCCTACGTGTTCTCCAAACATCTTTCCAAAAGGAATGTATTAATTTGCATTCCCACCAGCAGTGTAGAAGTGTTCCCTTTTCTCCACATCCACGCCAACATCTCTGGTCTTGGGATTTTGTGATATGGGCTAATCTTACTGGAGTTAGATGATATCTCAAAGCAGTTTTGATTTGCATTTCTCTGATGATTAAAGATGATGAGCATTTTTTCATATGTCTGTAGGCTGTGCGCCTGTCTTCTTCAGAGAAGTTTCTCTTCAAGTCCCTTGCCCAGCCTGAGATGGGATCACTTGTTCTTTTCTTGCTAATACGTTGGAGTTCTCTGTGATTCTGGTTATTAAACTTTTGTCGGAGACATAAACTGCAAATACTTCTCCCATTCTGAGGGCTGTCTGCTTGCTTTACTTACTGTGTTCTTGGCTGTGCAGAAGCTTTTTAGTTTGATGAGGTCCCAGTAGTGTATTTTTGAAGCTGCTTCAATTGCCCCGGGGGGGGGGGTCCTCCTCATAAAATATTCACCCAGGCCGATTTCTTCAAGAGTTTTCCCTCACTTTCTTCTAGTATTTTTATAGTTTCATGTCTTAAGATTAAAGATTAAATCTTTAATCCAGTGAGAGTCTATCTTAGTTAATGGTGAAAGGTGTGGGTCCAGTTTTACAGATTGCCAGCCAGTTCACCCAGCACCATTTGTTAAATAGGGAATCTTTTCCCCACTGAATGTTTTTAATTGGCTTGTCAAAGATAAAATAATGGTAAGTAGCCGGGTTCATCTCTATTCTGTTCCAGACATCTACTTCTCTGTTTTTGTGCCAGTACCATGCTGTTTTGATCACTATCGGTTTATAGTACAGTCTGAGGTCTGGTAGCGTGATTCCTCCTGCTTTGTTTTTTATTTCTGAGTAATGTCTTGTATTCAAGGTTTTGTCTGATCCCATATAAAACGAAGTATTATTTTTTTTTTGAGATCTTTAAAGTATGACAGTGGAGCTTTAATAGGGATTGCATTAAAATTGTATATTGCTTTGGGTAGTATGGACATTTTAACAATGTTGATTCTTCCCAGCCATGAGCATGGTATGTTTTTCCATTTGTTAACATTTTCAGCTATTTTTTTTCTCAGAGTTTCATAGTTCTCTTTATAGAGATCTTTCACGTCCTTTGTTTGATAAACTCTCAAATATTTCATCTTCTTTGTCACTACTGTGAATGGAATAGAGTCCTTGACTGTTTTTTCAGCTTGGCTATTGTTGGTATATATAAAGGCTACAGATTTGTGAATGTTATGATTTTGTAACCTGAGACACTGCTGTATTCCTTGATCACTTCTAAGAGTTTTGTAGTAGAATTCCTGGTGTTTTCCAGATATACAACCATATCATCTGCGAAGAGTGAAAGTTTGATCTCTTCTGACCCTATGTGGATAACCTTGATCACCTTTTCTTCTCTAATTGCCATGGCTAAAACTTCCATTACAATGTTAAAGAGCAGTGGAGACAATGGGCAACCTTGCCTGGTTCCTGATCTGAGTGGAAATGATTTCAATTTAACTCCATTCAATATGATATTGGCTGTGGGTTTGTTGTAAATGGCCTCTATCAGTTTAAGAAATGTCCCTTCTATACCAATTTTCTTAAGTGTTCTGATCATGAAGGGACGCTGGATATTATCAAAAGTTTTTTCTGCATCAACTGAAATAATCATATGGTCTTTGTTTTTTAATTTGTTTATGTGCTGAATTATATTTATAGATTTATGTATATTGAACCAGCCTTGAGACCCTGGGATAAAACCAACTTGTTATGATGTATAATTTGTTTGATGTGTTGCTGGGTTCTGTTTTTTAGGATCTTGTTGAATATTTTTGCATGAATATTCATTAGTGATATTGGTCTATAATTTTCTTTTCTTTTTGGGTCTTTCCTGGTTTGGGAATCAGGGTGATGTTTGCTTCACAGAATGTGTTGGGTAGTATTCCTTCTTCTCTATTTTGGAAAAGGTTTAGTAATATAGGTACTGGTTCCTCTTTAAAGGTTTGGTAGAATTCTGACGTGAGGCCATCTGGTCCCGGGCTTTTCTTTTTAGGGAGATTTTGTATGGTTGATGCTATTTCAGAACTTGATATTGGCCTGTTCAACATTTCCACTTGATTCTGGCTAAGTCTTGGAAGGTTACATGCTTCAGAGTGTTGGTCAATTTCCTTCAGATTTTCATATTTCTGAGAATAAAGTTTCTTGTAATATTCATTAAGGATTTTTTGAATTTCTGAGGAGTCTGTTGTTATTTCGTCTTTGTCATTTGTGGTTGATGAAATTAGAGATTTTACTCTTTTTTTCCTGGTTAGTTTAGCCAAAGGTTTATCTATTTTATTGATCTTTTCAAAAAACTAACTTTTTGATTTATTGATCTGTTGTATAATCCTTTTGTTTTCAATTTCATTTAATTCTGCTCTAATTTTGGTTATTTCTTTTCTTCTACTGGGTTTTGAGTTGTAATGTTCTTCCTTTTCCAGTTGCTTGAGATGTCCCATGAAGTTGTTAACTTCCTCTCTTTCCATTCTCTTGAGGAAGGCTTGCAGTGCTATAAATTTCCCTCTTAGAACTGCCTTCGCTGTATCCCAGAGGTTCTGATAATTCATGTCTTCTTTGTCATTTTGTTCCAAAAATTTGGTAATTTCCTTCTTAATCTCATCTCTGACCCAGCTATCATTCAGCATAAGGTTATTTAACTTCCATGTTTTTGTATGAGTATGCAGATTCCTGTTGTTACTGAGTTCAACTTTTTTTCCATGGTGGTCCAAGAAGATGCAAGGAATAATTTCTATTCCTTTAAATTTACTGAGGTTAGACTTGTGACCTAAGATTTTCTTGATTTTGGAGTATGTTCCATGGGCTGATGAGAAGAATGTGTATTCAGTTTTGTTGGGATGAAATGTTCTGTAGATGCCTGTTAAGACCAAAAATCACATTATAACAAAGATATTTGTACCAGAATGTTTATTGCAGCCAAATTCATAATTGCTAAGTCATGGAAAAAGCCAAAGTGCCCATCGATCCACAAATGGATTAATAAATTGTGGTATATGTACACCATGGAATATTATGCAGCCTTAAAGAAAGATGGAGACTTTACCTCTTTCATGTTTACATGGATGGAGCTGGAACATATTCTTCTTAGTAAAGTATCTCAAGAATGGAAGAAAAAGTATCCAATGTACTCAGCCCTACTATGAAACTAATTTACAACTTTCATATGAAAGCTATAACCCAATTATTACCTAAGAATATGGGGAAGGGTGAGAGGGAGTGGAGGGGAGGGGAAAGGAATGAGGGAGGGAGGGTGATTTGTGGGACCACACCTGTGGTGCATCTTACAAGGGTACATGTGAAACTTACTAAATGTAGAATGTAAATGTCTCAACATAATAACTAAGAAAATGCCAGGAAGGCTATGCTAACCAGTGTGATGAAAATATGTCAAATGGTGTATAAAACCAGTGTATGGTGCCCCATGATTGCAATAATGTACACAGCTATGATTTAATGGTAAATTTTTTTTAAAAAAAGCACCAGAGCTTCTGGAAGGGGGAAAGAACTGGAGAAGCCCCTCGGGAGTCTCCAGGTGGGCTCTTTTATCTAGGGAATCTTAAGTCTAGAGGATTGCACATGGCCAGCAGCTGGTTCTTTACAGTCTTTTGTTCCTGAGAAAGGATTAGGGTGTGTGCTCCTACCCAAGGTGGAACCACCCAAAAATCCATCACAGGCTGCTTTGTTCATGATCTTATCAGAGCCCAGAGGGTGTGTCCCGAAAAAGGCAGTCTGCTTGTGCCTGGAAAAGGGGGGTCTGACTTCTGAGCTCACCTGGGCCTAGAGAATGGGGGGCTCCCTGTCTAGCCCAGAGTGGTGGAATCCTGAATCATTAGAGCCCTTAACTGGTGAATTAGAGCTACCGGAACGTCCACGTCTGCTGCGCCCACCATCCCTGCGGCATCCTCTGGTTCTAGATCCGTCATTGTCTTTCCAGGCTGTTTAATTTTTCCTTTTGGGGTGCGTTGTGGTTGTTTTGTTGAAAGCCAGGCATAGTAGATTGGCAACAGGAACAGGCGTGTGTGTTGCACTCTGTGTACAACACTGGTGACTCTGCTCCTTCACATCGCTGTGTTTATTACCACGGCACCCCTGTTGTCCACTGCCTCTTACTGTGACGCTTGGTTACCTGGCCCAGGGGTGGGGCTACGTGGGGGGCTCTCCAGGACTTCACCCCACTAGATATTGGAAAGTTGGCCTCACACCTGCCTCAGGCTTCCTTGAGTCCCCCTTGGGGAGAACCTGAGCCCTGTCCACAATCCTGATTAAATCTCCAGTCTGTGGGCCTGTCCCAGGAGTGGCCTTTGAGGCTGTCACGTCTCCAGGAGGGCAGCCTTTTCCTGCGTGTTTCCTCATCCTGTCCTGGCTCTAGCCCTCAGAATCCTTCCCTGGAAGCCCAGCCCCTAAAACCCTGGTGTTGCCCCTGTGGGTGGAGGTCCCCTCCCTGCTGGGCTGGGGCTCCCAGCTGCCCCCTGCAAAGCCCCTCCCCAGACACAGCCTCTCAGGGGCAAGGACTGGAGGGCACACTGTGATGGTTGCACATGTTTTCTCCCTGCCTGGGCCCTGGGGAGACCTGTGTGGGACCCTCAGGGTGAATAGCTGGAGTGGTTTCTGGAGCAAAATCCCCAAAACACATCTGTGGGGACACAAGGGCACTGTCAGCAGTTTGTCAAAGTTGCCAGTTAGTACCAACCTTTCCCACCTGGGGGTCAGATGGCTTTTGCTCTGGGTAGACAAATTGCAGCTCCTTTATCTAATTATACCTGCCCCACCCTTGATTTCAGGGTGGCCGTTTGCACTGTGACCTCAGTTCCCTAGAAGAGTCGACATGTTTCAGCTTGTCAAACTCTCTATGCAGGAGAGCAGGGCGTGAAGTAGGGCGGCACCCAGGCTGCTGCCTGTGCTTGGGGTGGGTGTGAGCCAGGCCCCCGTCACCCACTGCCCTGTGCTGTCGCTTATTTTCTGGGAACTTACAGTGTGCCTGGCATTAGAGTATAAGGAAGCAGGCAGAGTCATCACCCCCCTCCCAGGTCCTAGTAATGGATGGGCGGCTTATCGCGGTCAAAGCATTCCCTGCCACGAGCAGGTTCCAGACACGGCGTCTGTGATGACCCCAGCCTGGGCGCCGGTCATCTTCGGCACCCACACTCTTGAGTAAACAAGCTATTGAGATGTTTTGAGCCTCACATTTGTGAGTTGGAAAATGCTATTTATCTCAAAGTGTCTTGAAAACTAGAAAATTAGAAAAAAAAAAGTGTGTCAATGGCCTCGTGGAAGAATTAAGTAAGCAGCAACTTGTGGCACTTGGATGTCATGAATGTTCCAGTGCCCGGGGACCAGGGGCACATGTGATGCGTATTATACCAGGGACATGAATTCCCAGCTCTGCTACTCCAAAAGAATTTATCATAAGACCCCCAGTAGTCTATATCAATCTTTCAGAAATTGCCCTGAGGGTCCCGTTAGGCCAAAGTGGATTCGGCATTTTCCATCTGCACCAGCTCTTCCTTCTCTGTAGCCTCGTTCCTTCCCTATTACACAGACCACGATCTACACATTTCTCCTCCTATCATTGCCATTAATTCTGCATAGATTGTTTATTTCATTCTTTTAGGACATGGAATTTATTTTACTCTTAGTGGTCACGTTGAAAACATTAGAAGCATTTCACACTAATTTTTGAAGTCTCTGCTCCTTCACATTTTTGTGGTTATTACCATGGCAGTCTACTCTCTTAATACAGTCCCTGTGTCCTCTGATTCAATTTGAATTATTTTATGGAAAACATTTTTTGTACATAAAAATAACACATTCATTGATTTCATTAGGAAGGAGAACATCCCGAGGGTCTATCCTCAGGAAGAAAAGTTAAATTTCAGCAAACATCTTGTCCATTCCTTTCCAGGTGTTCACAGATGTTCTCTTAGAGAAGTGGGGTCACTCTCTGGCTGAGTGCAAGGTGGCAGCAGGATTGAGAGTGGAATGCTGTGGGTCACAGACAGACGTGGGTCACAGGCAGACGTGGACCACAGACAGACATGGACCACAGACAGATGTGGACCACAGACAGACAGACGTGGGCCACAGACAGACATGGGTCACAGACAGACAGACGTGGGCCACAGACAGATGTGGACCACAGACAGACAGACGTGGGTCACAGACAGACGTGGGCCACAGACAGACAGACGTGGGTCACAGACAGATGTGGGCCACAGACAGACGTGGGCCACAGACAGATGTGGACCACAGACAGACATGGGCCACAGACAGACGACGTGGGCCACAGACAGACGTGGGCCACAGACAGACAGACGTGGACCACAGACAGATGTGGGCCACAGACAGATGTGGACCACAGACAGATGTGGGTCATAGACAGACAGACGTGGGCCACAGACAGACGTGGGCCACAGACAGACAGACATGGGCCACAGACAGATGTGGGCCACAGACAGACAGACGTGGGTCACAGACAGATGTGGGTCACAGACAGACAGACGTGGGCCACAGGCAGATGTGGGCCACAGACAGACAGACGTGGATCACAGACAGACGACGTGGGCCCTGAGGGAGGGACAACACAAACCTTCCGTGCTGCTCACAACACCTGAGACCCAGGTCTTGGAAACTGGCATCTTCAAGCAGCTCCTTGTCACTCACTGAAAACGACGTGAGATGAGAACACTTAGTGAGTTGCAAGTTTTAAATGCACACTTCCTAATAAGGATGCTGATAATCGTTCTCAGGAATTCACTAGCCCTTCTGGGGCTCACACTCCTGCCTCACGGTCTAGACTCAGTGACCATCACACAGCACCCCATGTGCTGTACTTCACACAGGGGGTCCTGCCGGATCATCGTCACCCCTTCAAACAGATCTCCTCCCCACTGTGTGGGCACCAGCCTGAGACTCCCCAGTCCTGCTAGCCCCCTGCCTTCTTTCTGTCCATAGAACATTCCAAGCCTGGTCCTATCTCAGGAATTCCCTCAGAGCAATTCCCAAACCTTCTCTTAGCTGCTGTTTCAGGTCCTTCAGGCTCAACTTAACTTTCTGCCCCAAGAACCCACCTCGCTGACCACTCTGTCTGGAGAGGTCCCTCCCAACATGGCTGCATCACGGTACTGCCCACCAGTCAGGGCCTTTTGCTGGATTGCTTAAATGTAATATATCAGTTTGTCCACGCTATGGGACATATCTTTCTCTTCACCGCAATGTCCCTAACAAATAACACTTGTGAGGGCCGGGTGTGGCTGCTCATGCCTGTAATCCCAGTATTGTGGGAGGCCAAGGTAGGAGGACTACATGAGGCCAGGAGTTTAAGGCCAGTAGTTCAAGTCCCTCCTGGGCAACATACCAAGACCCCAACTCAACAAAAAATATAAAATTAGCTGACCATGGTGGCACCTACCTGTAGTCCCAGCTACATGGGAGGCTGATGTGGGAAGATCACTGGAGCCGAGAAATTGGGGTACAATGAGCTGCGGTTGCATCACCACAGTCCAGCCTGGACGACAAAGAGACCTGCCTCTTAAACAAAAGTTGCAGGTATTCCATAAGGCTTACCACTTGGAGCAGACAAACAATTCCTCCTGCAAATAACCCGTCTCACCTAACAAGCTTTCTTGACATTTCCAGAATGGCTTCCTCCGTGTTTACCCCATTTCAGTGGATAGAAGACTCGTTCTGCTTGGAACAGTCACCCAGGCCCCGGTCCAGCTGCTGCTTCTGTTGTTTGTTGTGATGAAAAGTATGGGGGTTAAAGAACCTTTTTTTGATTAATGATTTTTGAGGCAATATGGATTTTAAGAATAAATTTATGATGGTCAACATAGCAAATGTTGATGTGTTACATCAAATAACATCTTTAAAAGTAGAGAGGTTTTATAGGCTAACTGATGGTATCTATTACTAAATTTTCTTTCTTTTTTTTTTTTTTTGTAGAGACAGAGTCTCACTTTATGGCCCTCGGTAGAGTGCCGTGGCCTCACACAGCTCACAGCAACCTCCAACTCCTGGGCTTAAGCAATTCTCTTGCCTCAGCCTCCCGAGTAGCTGGGACTACAGGCGCCCGCCACAACGCCCGGCTAACTAAATTTTCTTAAAATAAAAATTTTAGGGAAAACAGTGATGAGGGAAACCCTTGATCTAACACTGCAAATTCCACCTAAGAAAATAAAAATGAAAATGTGTACTAGAGCAACACAGGCACGTTTCTTCCCTTCACGAGGAACTTGTCCCCAGGATCATAAAATGTCATTTAATTCCCTTCCAGCGGCACTGACCAGAGCAGGGATTCAGAAAGCAGCTGTTGACAGAGGTAATTGCGATGCTGTCGGGGTCATCACTTTGCCCCAAGTAACAGCGTCAGGGGATCCTGGACCAGGTCCCTCTTCCTCTGGGCGCCCTGTCCAAATATTTCTTCTGAAACTCGGCGTGGCAGGAAAGTGCAGACAAAGAGACAAAGTTAAAAAAATGCATCTGTGAGTGCCCGATCATTGCCTTTAATCAAACAGACTGAAATCCCCACACATTATTCTTCCTTAAATAACACGGCTGTTCCAGTCTGTCTGGGGCAGGGTGGGGTGTGTCGTTTGTCCTGGAGGCACCGTGTGAACACAAATGGAGGTGCCATTGGTCTATTCTCAGCAGAATTGCTGCATGAGGCCCCAGCCATCAACACTTACTTATTGCACCTTTGAAATTACTCTTTGTAATTAGGAATGTGCCGTGCTTACTCTTTGGAATGACTGTGGTGATTCATCTGTGGGGCAAAGCTCAATTCTCCCCATCCACATCTGGGATGTTTTTTCAGCATGTTTGATTTTTGACTGCTCGATTTTTACTCCGTATTCAAAACAGGTTTTGTCTATTATTTAGTATTTACGGGTAATTTTAAAAAGAAAATTGCTAACTGACTATGATGTGCCAGGTACTTCCAGACACTTTCCACGCTGCCTCCTTTGAGATTGAAATGGTATTCATCAGTTGCTATATTATTACCAAAGCGAGGAAAACGATGCGAGACACAAAATTATTCTATTTGCATCATTCAGGCAATGAACATAGCGGAGAACCACACTTCGCCAGGTGGTCTGGCTCTGTCCTTCAGGAGAAGCATGTACTCACAGCCAGACTCTGCGCTTCATCTCTCTTTGGCCTCTAGGTGGGTGAACAGGACGCAGGCCACATGCCCAGTTCTCCAGGGACCAGACACGCGGCCTCACACTGTGCTCAGAGGCTGCTGACCAGCTCACCCTGGCAGCAGGGATGCTGGGAGAAGGACACTCAGGCTGCAAGGGTCATGGGCCCTGTTCCCACTGGGGTGTGATGTTTTTTACTTATTAAGAAAATGGGCATTGGATGCTTTAGTCTCTGCAACTAAATGGAGGCAGACAAATCCAAAGACCTGAGTTGTTGTGATGATGTGAATTGGGTGCTGTCTGTGTCAGAGCAGTATTTCTGCTACAGCAGCATAACGTAGAGATTCCTGGGCCAGAAGCACGTCAAGGGCAGGTCAGATCCCAGATCTCTGCCGCTCTGTCCACGTAAAAGGCCCCTGGATAATCCAGGGTCATCTCCACTTACCCTCAGCTGGCATCAGCCCCAACTCTGGGGGTTAGCAGGTGGGTCTCCCTGGCTGGGGGATGGGACATTGTGCTAGGGGTCTCTCTATTTGACCTGATGGTCAGAAAGTCTGGAAGACACTGGTGGTGACCCACCTCTGCCTACTGGGGCCAGAGCGTACCCAGGATGACCTGGAGAGGCTACATCTGACAGGCTGCCATCCTGGGACGTGGCCTGCTCACCTGAGCATGAAGGACAGGGAACTGCGGGGAACCAAGAGGAAACCCTGCTCGATGCTGCTCCTGGGACCCGCCACTTGTCTTCCAGCGAAAGTACAGATATGTGTCAAAACCACATGAGTAGTCAGTCAGTGCACAGCTGACCTGATGGTGCTCCCGTCACTGTTATCAGGCATCCCAACCAAATGACGTCCACATTTGCTGAAAATCATTCCAGAAACATTATTACGTTCTACAGATATAATGTATCATTTCCTAAGACATAATTACAAGTTATTCTCTTAAAATAAGCCAACGGTTGCAGTTCTTCATCTTAAATATTCATAAGATAAATAATTTTTTTCAAAACCATAAATTGCTTCAAATATAAATATAAAACCAATTATGCAAATCACATATCTTGGTGAAGGGAGAATCAGAGCAATTATCAAAGTTTATTACCATTCAGGTTGTAAGTCTGGTTGGTTTACTTGAGCTCTATCAAGGAATAGATGTTATCAAATTTTTAAATATAATAATAATTGTTTCAACTCATACAGTGATAACAATTTGAAAATCTATCCTGCTTATAAAACTAGTGAAGTCTTGATATCTAAGTTCTGAGAAGACCAACAGAAATCACAGACAGGCCTGCAACAATTGTAAATGAGACATTCAATGAATTGAACGATACATTAAAATAATAACTTTACCATCAGGAATGTCAGATTAATAATAGTCTAATAGGTCATATCTCTTGATCAAAAAGAATGGCCACATCTGTAGAAAATGAAAAAAAGACATTTGATGAAATTCTGCATTATTGCTAAGTCTACTGTGTAGTGATAAAGAATTATTCTTGACTTGGTGCTCGTAACTAAGTGGTTAGGGCGCTGGCCACATACATTGGGGCTGGTAGGTTGAAACCCAGTCCTGGCCTGCTAAAACAGCAATGATGACTACAACAAAGAAATAGCTGGGTGTTGTGGCGGGCACTTGTAGTCCCAGCTACTTGGGAGGCTGAGGCAAGAGAATCACCTAAACCCAAGAGTTGGAGGTTGCTGTGAGCTGTGATGCCACAGCACTCTACCAAGGGTGACATAGTGAGACTCTGTCCCCCCCCAAAAAAAGAATTATTCTTTCATAATCAAAGATACTCATTATAAACTAACTTACAGTAATATTTATAATAAAATAATTCATTTTATCTAAGCAAACATTGAAAATACGCTTTGTAAATTGTAGAAGATGAGATTATTGTTAAGCCCGTGACTGAACTCACTTCCGCTTCATCTCCATGTTTTATTTTACTTCGCGTCACTGGAATCACATCATATATACAAGGCTGTACTTTTGCTTCACTTAAGAATATAGCATGAGCATTTTCTAGGTGATAAAAAATCCAAACAAATAAACAAATGTCAGTTTAACAGCTTTAATGGCTGCATAATGTTCACCTCTTGTTCTACCAAGTGGATGTGAATTTTATCACCTCCAATTTCCTGATGCGGCATCTCCAGGAGGTCAACTAGCCCGACAGTGGTCACAGCCTGCCACCTCGCTGACCCAGGAGTCAGCCCCCTGGGCATGGGCGCTCTCCAACTTCTCCTCCATCCCTCAGAGCGGCCATCGAAGACACAGCTCGAGCCTTCTCTTAATAATATCCCTGTGCTATGGTATTTTAGGAGTAAATCAACTTGGACTTGGAAATCTCCTATCTCCCTGTTATCTTTCCAGAGGAAGAAGATGGACTAACTGCTTATTCTGGCCTCCACCCACAGCCCAGAGGTTACAGTTAGACAAGATGAGGATGCGCAAGCCAATTATCAATAAAAACCAGCAAAAGCATCCTCCTTGTGAGCAGCTGCCATGCCTCACAGCACACCATTGGTTTGTGTATTTTACCTCTTTTGTACAGGAAGTGCTTCGGTGCAGTTGTCAGAGAAACCGCAGTAACTATTCGCATCTATTTCATGTGTCTCTAGACAGATCCTGAAGCCCCTGCTTGCTGCAGTGAGGGATCTTTCATTTTTTGTTTTTCCACCTATGTTGACTTACCCTGCAGTTTTGCAGCCCCAGCTTTCCATGAGGAAGAGCCTGGAAGCATCACCATTCCCCTGCACCCCAGGGGATGACCAGCACCTGGCCTCTCTGCTGGCCAGAATACCACATCCTCCAGCCTACTGCGTCCCCCTGACAGAGAAGCACCCAGAGGGAGGCCCGGAGGGCTGTCAGGCAGCAGTGTGGGCCACACACTGGGGTACCTCCTTTCCCGGCCCGCCAGGCCACCTGGCTTGACCAGATGATGACTTAAAGGCATAACTGATGCTACTAACAAGGAGTAGTGGCTAGTATTTGTTGATTGTGGATTATGTGCAGGCTGTTCCCATCTCTGATCACCACAAAAACTTTGCAGGCAAGTTTATTGCAGCATTTCTACTTTACCAATGAGGGGCCAAGGACAGGAGATTTTGTGACCTGGGTGAGGTTTCAATGGTGCAAAAGTAAGTCAAACCAGGTGAGTCTGGTGCCAAACCCACATTCCTAAATGTGGTATTCTATGGTCTCTTGTAACCAATTTCTATGCAAAATGTTCTATTAAAACGGAAAATATAAAATGAGACAAAGGCGTTTTCAATATTCCTTAATAAAATCTAAAAGAAAAAAAACCTTCAAATCGCCAGTTTGTAGCCCCAGCTGAAATAAATATCTTTCAATCAGCAAGAAAAAACCCAGGTTCTAGCCCTTAAGGAAAAGCAGACTCCACATCTGGGACTTTACACCTGCGCTGCACGAAGGGGCATGCTCCAGACAGCCAGCAGGGGGCAGCACGGCCACGCTCTGGGAGGCGGGCGCCGGGTGCGGGATGCTCGGAAAAGAAGAGTGTGGAAATAATTCCAATTTAACTCCATTCAATACGATATTGGCTGTGGGTTAACTGTAGATGGTCTCTATCAGTTTCAGAAATGTTCCTTCTATACCGATTTTCTTAAGTGTTCTGATCATGAAGGGATGCTGGATATTATCAAAAGCTTTTCCTGTATGGATTGAGAGAAATCATATGGTCTTTGTTTTTTAATTTGTTTATGTGCTGGATTACATTTATAAATTTACGTATATTGAACCAGCCTTGAGACCCTGGGATAAAACCGACTTGGTCATGATGTATTATTTGTTTGATGTGTTGCTGGATTCTGTTAGATGCAATACCTTTGCATCTATATTCATTAGTGATATCGGTCTATAATTTTCTTTTCTTGTTGGGTCTTTTCCTGGTTTGGGGATCAGGGTGATGTTTGCTTAGTAGAACATGTTGGGTAGTCTTCCTTCTTTTTCTACCTTTTGGAACAGGGTGAGTAATATAAGTGCTAATCCCTCTTTAAAGGTTTGGTAGAATTCTGACGTGAAACCATTTGGTCCTGGGCTTTTCTTTTTAGGGAGGTTTTGTATGGTTGATGCTATTTCCAAACTTGATATGGGCCTGTTCAACATTTCCACTTGGTTCTGGCTAAGTCTTGGAAGGTGACATGCTTCCAAGTATCGGTCAATTTCCTTCAGATTTTCATATTTCTGAGAAGAGTGTGAATTTGCAAAACAACCAGTAAGAGCCAAGAGAGCGAGGTGGCGCACCCAGAGATACAGATAAATGAAGATTGAGACTAAGGTATGTAGGTGAGTACGTAGGTAGACAGAACAGTAAGAGCTGGGAGGGTAGTTCAATTAGAGGAATATTTTGAGACTTTAGACATAGTAATTTAAGTCGATATTTTAAATTAATATGACACTTTTGAGTTGTATTGCATGGCTGATTTTTACCAAGTCACCTTCTCCTACCTGTGCAGGGCAATGCGCATCTGTGCGCAGCCCCCACCCACACCCTGGGCTCACACCGGAGAGGATAGCAGGTGGAGGGGACGGCAGGTGGAGGGGACGGCAGGTGGAGAGGACGGCAGGTGGAGGGGACAGCAGGTGGAGGGGACAGCAGGTGCAGGGGACGGCAGGTGGAGGGGACAGCAGGTGGAGGGGACAGCAGATGCAGAGGTCAGCAGGTGGACAGGACCGCTGGGAGGCTCACATGCGCTGTGCTGCTCTGCCTCGCCATGGACAAACGGGCTTTTCCCAGACAGGCAGGGAAGGCCCCGTCTGGCAGGACTGGTACTTCCTGGCCCCTGACTGGCGCAGCCTCCTGCATTAGCACTTTCCACCGAGAGCCCAGTGCCCCTTGTGCCTGCTAAGGGCTCAGTTGACGAGAGCCACGCTGTGCCCTTCGCGGGGTCAGCCTGGAGCTGTAGACCCACGTGCCCCCAGCCTCCCAGGAACAGGAGCAGGAGCTGGAGCTGGGTCCGCTCGCCCGGGGCTGGGACAGTGCACAGCCCCTGCTCACTCAGAATCGCCAAGGACAGGAACAGAGGAGGCAAAGAGAAGGTGAAGATGAACGAAGACAGTGGGCTCTGTGAGAAACAAAATCCAGTGGGGCGTTGTTTTCGTTTTTGTTTTTTGTCACTTTGTCACCCTCGGTATTGTGCCGTGGCGTCACAGGTCACAGCAACGTCTAACTCCTGGGCTCAAGCGATTCTCTTGCCTCAGCCTCCAGAGTAGCTGGGACTACAGGTTCCCACCACAACGCCCGGCTATTTTTTGCTCTTGCTCAGGCTTGTCTGGAACTCCTGAGTGCAAACAATCCACCCGCCTCAGCCTCCCATAGTGCCGGGATTATAGGCTGAGCCACCACACCTGGTTGCTCTCATTCCTAAAGGATACTTTTGCTGAATCTAACATTACAGGTATCCAATGACTTCCCCCTGCCTTAGTCTAGCCCAGTGATGATTTTCAACTGGTGTGCTGTGAAAAGTTTTAATCATCATAAATTAAATTGTTTTTGAAAAATGTTCAAAGCAGTGTTGGGTTTTGTTTGTTTTGTTTTGAGACAGACTCTCACTCTTTTTTTTAGGAGATGGAGTTTCACTATGTTGCCCTGGGTAGAGTGCCATGGCATCACAGCTCACAGCAACCTCAAACTCAGGCTTAAAGGATTCTCTTGCCTCAGCTTCCCAAGTAGCTGGGACTACAGGTGATGGCCACAACACCTGGCCATTTTTTAGAAATGAAGTCTCACTCTGGCTCAGGCTGGTCTGAAACCTGTGAGCTCAGGTAATCCACCCATCCCAGCCTCTCAGAGTGCTAGGATAATTAGTGTGAGCTAATTCAATTTAATTCAAAAAAATTCAATGTGACACATATTTCTTGAGGGATTTCCACAGCCCAGCCACGCTCAGGACACAGCAATAAGGCAGCCGTCAGAACCCAAGACCAGCTCCCTTCTGCCATAGAGAGCCGGGCGTCTGAGTGTGTGAGAAACAGCTGTAAGTGCTGTAAAGAAAAAGAACACAGCACAGACTCCGAAGCTGACCACGTGCTCAGGCAGCAAGGACTAAAAAGCATGTCATTGTATTTTAATAATGTGCAGAAGCCTGAACTCTCTGCCCAGGGATAGTAGACAGGAAGGGACATGAAGCAAGGCGCAGTGACGGGAAGGAGTGTGGCTGAGACCCAGGCCACTGAAACCTACAGCCTGCCCCACAGACAGTCCACGTGAAAACCTTCAAAAACAGGAAATAAAGGGAAAAATGAGATTAAAAGGTATAAGAAATGAAATGCCTAAATAAAGGGCAAATATTGCAAAGAGATGTTTTGATGACTGTCTCTGACTTTAGAAAATTAAAAATATAATCTATGCTCAAGCCAAAATCAAAACTGTGTACTTGCAAAGAAATAAGAAATGACAATGGCTTTTAGCTGCTTTTTGGCAAAATGGAACCAGGTGTGTCAGTCATGGACACCTGGGTCAGATGCATAACAAACAGCTCCCCACGGCAGCTTAACCAGGCAAATCACCTGTTCTGTGAACAACCAGGTAGCTGACGAGGCCCCGCTGGCCAGTGTTCAGTCTGGGCTGGTTCCTCAGTGACCCCTCAGACAGCTGTCGGCTGGTCCTGGGGTCACGTGGATGGGCCTTCATTCCCCTGGCTATGACCTGGGTACTCTCTGGACCTTGCACAGGCCAGCTTTGTGGGGACCCAGAAGGCCCCCAGAGCAAGTGTTGCACAGCCACCCAGGGCAGGTGTCCTGAGGGAGGACTCTGGGAGCTCCTGGGTCTTCTGCCGGAGCGGAGAAGGGGGCGCAGCATTAGCTGGCTGCATCCCACCTTGCAAGGCTATCTCAGTGGCCAGTTCAGAACCAGGTAACCCCTCCATAGGACAGTGTCACAGCACTTTGGACACCTTGTGGAGATACCACAATAGGCAGAATCATGGCTGTCAAGTGCTAGAGGAGGAGCGGCTGGAATCCAGAAAACCCATGCATGGTTTTGTGGTCACCTCAGAGAGATGGAGGCCCCACCCACCCAGAATTGGCGCTGGTGTTCAGACTGACCCTGCCGCTGGAAACGGGAGGCAGCCAGCCCTGCGTACACACACGGGAACTGGGGACCACAGGGCAGTGAGGCTGGGCCTTCCTGCAGCCGGTGTGGGCCTGGGCAGAGTTCACATGGCTGGTAGTGCAAGGTCTCTGACTGGCCAGCTCAGGTGTGTGGCTCACAGGGAAGGGGGTGAGGTTGAACATCAGAAATAGAGTCAGACTCTTTAAGATATAGGGTGTCCCAAAGTGTGCCTCTGAAGGCCCTGTATACAAGTTTAGTGGGAAATTGTAGGTAAATGTACCTTCATTTACAAAATGTTCCTTATGAAAATTTACAAAGAAGTAGTTAACATGTAGAGACTATTTTGTAAATATTTTATAAAATTTTATAATGATTATTTTGTTAATACTGGTACATTCGGGTATAATTTCCCATTTTCCCTATGTACAGCGACTTTGGGAGTGAACTTTGGGACACCCTGTATTTAGGAAGCCATGCTTCATAGTCCAAGAAGAAGGTAAAACAGCAATTCAAGTGTTTATTGTTTAAATGTTCTACCCCTCGAATTACCCAAGGCCAACCTGAATCCAGCACAAGGGACGATAAGCAAGTTGATTCTAGTGTAACGTGAGTACCTGTGACCCCCAAATTAACTAAACATTGAATAAGAAGTAGAAATAAATAGTGACACTATGATTATAAAACACAAAAAAACATTATATTCACCATGAGTATAGTGACTAAATAGTTGTAACTTAGAGCTCAAATTCCAATTTACCCTGACGAGTGTAAGGATCTGCAGAGGATGGGAGTAGCTGGGCTTTGCTTCCTGGCCGTGAGTCCTGGAGATCTGGACGTGCAGACATCTGTCCCAGCCTTGAAGAAACCAGCTGGCGATACAGAGAGGGCAGCGCAGCCGACCCACCGCCCGGCTTTCAAGCTGGTTACCGCACTCCAAAGGGAAGGGCTGGTGGACCCATGACCTCACTTCCCACTGCTGCAAGCCCACAGGTGAGGTTGTCTGAGCCTGGGGTGGGTGGTTACTTCTCCTTGATTTGGGAAATTTAGGGATATTTAATGTCTTGGGGTTCTTTTGCTTGTTTGTTTTTTGAGACAGGGTCTCACTATATCACCCTGGGTAGAGTGCTATGAAGTCACAGCTCACAGCAACCTCCAACTCTTGGGCTTAAGTGATTCTCTTGCCTCAGCCTCCCAAGTAGCTGGGACTACAGCTGCCGGCCACAACGCCCAGCTATATTTTTGTTGTGGTTATCATTGTTGTTAATGTCTGATATATATATTTTTTTAATTCTGTTGAGAATGTTGTAAATTTGAGGGTGAAGTAAAAATCTTATTTTGCGGCAATAACACAGATGAAAGTGATGAAGTGCAGTTGCACAGGAAAAAGCTTTCTTGCTAAAATGGCAACATATGTGTCAGAATTGTACTTAAAATGTTGAAAAACACATAATTTTAATTGTGTCCAAACAAGCTGCAATAGTCCAGCAGTTAATCTAGAAGTTGTGGTTATCAAAATTAACACCACAATTTTTTTGTGACAAAGCTGATGTCTTTAAAAAAAAAATACTTTGCATGGAAGTTGTGCCTTCTCATTTTGCCCATCATCAAACACATTTTAGAAATGTTTGAGCTTTTAAAGCTAGGTAGTAAACCAACCTACTCGTCCTACAATGATTTTGGACATTTTTGTAAATGCATACTCCAAAGGTACCCATTGTTTTGTTCAGTTAGTGAGTAGCCTTTAGCCAAGTATTCAAGAAATAATATGCCAAAAATTTTCTCCATGGCAACTGGACCACAATGACGTACCTTCCTGCAGTAACAATGGAGAACAAACTGGACGATGACAACATAGACCCTGGAGAAGATTTAATTTTGAAATTCTATAATTGTGCTTTGGGATATACCAATACAGAGTCAGTTGCTAGAGCTCCCATTTTTTTAATTAGAAGAATCAAATCTGGTATATATCTATTCTGTACTAAGTGGGATAAAATTGAGAGGGACTATGATTTTGCCGTATCTAAATATTTAATAAAATATTCAAAAATTATACCTAGAGACATATTTGATGCACTTTGCCTTAAAAAATCAGTAGCAAAGTTGCTTTTAACGTAGCCCAAATATTTGGCCACCAAATACTAAATATTTATTCTGCAAAAGTATAGGATTGAAGGCCATGCGTGGTGGCTCAAGCCTTCTGGGAGCCTGAGGTGGGTGGATTCTCTGAGTTCAGGAGTTCAAGACCACCCTGAGCAAAAGCAAGACCCCATCTCTAAAAATAGGTGGATGTTGTGGCAGGCACCTGCAGTCCCAGCTATTTGGGGGGCTGAGACAAAAGAATCATTAAGACCAAGAGTTTGAGGTTCCTCTGAACTATGATACCCCGACATTCTATCCAGAGCAACAAAGTGAGACTGTCTCAAAAAAAAAAAAAGTACAGGATTGAAAAAGGTCCTCCTGGGTGGTGCCTATGGCTCAAGGAGTAGGGCGGCGGTCCCATATGCCAGAGGTGGTGGGTTCAAACCCAGCCCCAGCCAAAAAAAAAAAAAAGAGAAAGGTCCTCCTTTAGCCAATTAAGTACACATGGTAGTACCTGGGCACCTACAGTGCAGATATTTTTTTTTAAACTAAAGTTGATTGAAAGTGTTTAAAATGTAAAAAAAATTATAGGTATAATACACACCATTGAAAAGGAATGCAGATTTTTTAATTATTTAAAAATTAAAAAATGATTATTTCTTAAAATACTAAAAATCTGTATTAGTACCGAATCAATCATGTTTTTATAACTGAAGTGAACATGTAACAAAAACATGTAACAATTCTGCTGAAGTGTTTAATAATCAGATACTACTATAAAGAAACATTTTTTGTCTTAATTTATATGAATACATATTTTTGAACAAATATTTTAAGTCACATGATTGTAATTATTTTAGCACTTAGTTTGACTCTCAGTCTGGGTGTCCCACTTTGTAGCCACCCTAAATTACTCCGTTATCGTGGTTGCAGGGCACCAGGCGGCAGCAAACGCATGCAGTTCCTGGCTTTCTGCGCTTGCCGTCCCCCCCCTCCCACAAGACACTCACAGGTTGAGTGGTGACAGGCCTGAGGCCTCTTCTGGACATTCCCTGTGGAAGATGGGATGTAGATACTTTGCCCTGTTCTTTCCACTAAGCACAGCTAGTAACCTTGAACATTACATGTTAAAAAAGCATAAAAAGATATAGAAGGCCTTGGACTGGCTGGTGACCTCAGGGCCCAAGAGTGGCATGAAGGTGAGCCCCTGGGTCTTCTCACACTCAGGGTAGAAGACGTCAGAAGCCCCAAATGCCAACAGGCACAGAGAAAGCCCTGGTGGGATGGAGAAGCAGGTCCCTGAGGCTGGGAGACCCTGGCCACTGCCTGAGGCCCACACGGGCACAGGGCTGCCCTCCCTCCACCCCACACCATGGCTGAGAGGGACTTGGGCTTTCACAGAAAGGAGGCCCCCAAAACGGAGGGTTCACATGAGGGAGGTTAGACCCAGAGGCTTACGGCATAGCACCAAAATGTGCAGCTTTCTGTAGCAAGCCACGTGTCACACCCAGACACAGGAAGTTCACACGGATGAAGACAGGTGGGAGGGAGGTGCCATCAGACAGCTAGTGAGGGACACCGGGGGCAGCTGAGAAGACCCTCCAGGAGCCACCTGCACCTGCTGCTTCAAGGAGTAGTCACTGATCGCGAATGTCCTCGAAACAGATGGAAAAACAACAAAACCTCAGCAAAGAAATTATAGTTCTCAAGAAGGAGGTGGAAACTATAAGGAACAAAATTGAAATTTTCTTGTTTTCTTTTCCAAATAGAAATGTCTGAACTGAAAAATAAAATAAGAACACAAGTGAGGTCTTCCACCAGATAATGACGACAGTCATGAATTGAACATTTGATCACTTCTGTGCTAAAGCCCCAAAGAAGCAAATGCATAAGCCCACCCACCTTTGAATTCCATATAAAGAAACATCTAGAAAAATACTTTTGAAATCTCTATACTAGAAAAAATGATTACAGCTCCTCCTCCCCAGGAGATGAGCCTCTGGTGCAGGCTCAGTTGGCCTCTGGGCTGGTGTTGACACTGACTCTCCCCTTGTCCTCGGCCGGGGTGCAGCGGTGCTGTCCCAAGACTTCAAACCATTTTCACACATTTCCCTGGCTAATATTTCACCCTCACAACTTCATTTCCTCATCTTAGATTTTTGCAATAACACATTTAGCACTTGTGAGCCTACTTTGTCAGGATGAAAAAGACTTCTGCATCATGTTGTGAATTGCTGAATATTATATCAACCTACTAACTCCTTTCTGCCCTTATAAAGAAACCCACTCAGATTTACCTAACACTGTATTCAAACTCAAAATTTTTCTAGTTAAATTAATTATAGATATCCTTGTTTCTAAATAATAAATTATCTGCGTCTGTTGGCCCTGTCTCATTTCTAAAGTGCCTTCCACAGGCTCGGTCTCACCTCATGGTCCAAACACCTGGGGGCGGGGGGACGTGGACACTGTCAGAGAAGGGGCTCACCCATGTCAGACCCAGCACAGAAAAGTGTCCTTTTGAGTTGTGGGTGATGATCTTTCCAAATTTCCATGTTTCCTCCAAGTCTTTCAGATAAACAAGAGAGTCCACTCTACCACTTTCTTGCCCTCTGTGGCACGGTCCCAGCAGGGTTTAATTTCCGCCCTATAAACTTGACATGGGCTCTCCTGCTGCCGTGCACATCCTCCGCCCATGTCACCTGCCTGGAGTGTCCCTCTGCTTTCTCTGAGTCTCTTGGCGTTGTGGACCCTGTTTCCTTCCTGAAGCCTCCCATGACCCACCACAAGGGAACTGCTAAAGCGATTAACATTCAAGAAATTTCTTTGACAATAAGTTTAAAAATGGATATTGACGTACTTAGTTATTTTACTCATCCGGTATTTATATCTTATTTCTCAGAATCGATGATAAGCTTTTTCTCAGCAGGGATGTTCTTGAATTTTCTCTGAATTTTATTTTTTTATTTTTTTATTTATTTTTTTTTTTTGTAGAGACAGAGTCTCACTTTATGGCCCTTGGTAGAGTGCCGTGGCATCACACAGCTCACAGCAACCTCCAACTTCTGGGCTTAAGCGATTCTCTTGCCTCAGCCTCCCGAGTAGCTGGGACTACAGGTGCCTGCCACAGCACCCAGCTATTTTTTTGTTGCAGTTTGGCCGGGTCTGGGTTTGAACCCGCCACCCTCGGCATATGGGGCCGGCGCCCTACTCACTGAGCCACAGGCGCCACCCTTCTCTGAATTTTAAAAACAACCATAATATATAATAAAGGAACTTAGAAGGTAATCAATAAATCTTTGTTGGTTTTATTTGACATGGGAATAAAATTGTCACTGGATATACAATTTTCTAATAAAATGCTATAATGCTTTGATTTGAGAAATGCCTCTTCTAAAATTTTCTGAGAACAGATGATAGCTTGGTGCTACCAAGCTCAATGCTATCGTATTGTCCATAAGAGGAAAAATATTTCCTTTCAAAATTGAAATAATTTAAAATATGGGTATAAGCTAACCTTTGTTCCCAAAACGTCACTACCAGAAATTCAACCACAAATAATCTTACACATGGCTGTTATGGGCTGGAAGTGTCCAGGAGGCGACTTACGTGAGTCTGGTGTCTTACCTGTGCTGCAGATGAAGATGTGTGCAGAAGGATAAGGCTTAGTGTGAGAACAGGGTGGGGTCAAGAGACCTCGAAGCTATCAGAGGCTCCTAGCAATCGTGGGGTGCTGGGCTGAAAGAGTGGCATATTGGGGGCCCTCCCAGAGCCCAGCCCTGGGAGACAGGATAGGGCTGTGCCCTGTCCTGGGGTCAGCTTTCTCCCGGGAGGGGACAGAGAGCCCAGCTGCACACCCAGGAGACGTTTCAACCTATGTGAACAAGCAAGGCTCTAGTCTAGAAGATTTCCAGGAATGGGGCAGACTTCCTTCGTGACCTCTAACAGTGACCACCTGAGCTGTGGTGTGGAGAACGGCCCCGAGGGCTGAGCTGGAGGCAGAGATGAGCCAGGGGCAATGTCAGAGTCTAGACAGAAATGCAGGCGCCGGGACCAGCCTCGGGGTCTGTGAGGAAGAGATTCCAAGACAGACAGACTGGAGATTTGGGACAAAGGGATGTATCGACTCCAGAGCTGCATAGTTTCAGATAACTTCTAAGGTTTTGACTTAAATAACCAGTGGGTGCCCTGTTCATGAGCTGAGTCTGAGGGAAACACACCAACACAACCCAGGAACTGTTCTCATAGACCTGGTGTAACACCACACTGGGATATGCAGGAGACGGCTGCATGACGGCTCCCCACCAGCAGGACGGATGCTCCCAGCCTGGGTGGTGCCCGCCTCTGTCCAGCCCTAGTCCTCTCCTAGACGCGGCTTGCAGAAGAGTCGACACGTGTGATCTGTGGGTGCGAGGCGCTGACTGACGCGCACCTGTGCACCGTAGGGATTGCGCCGTCATTTTGCATTTTCACCGGTTCCTCCTGTCCCCAGCTGACCGTTAAACACTTGAGTGGGGCGCTTTCTGGGCCGGCCTGGCCTGTGCTCCCTACCTTTGTTCACGCTGCTCCCAACTCCAGAACTGCTTGCTTCTCAGTAACCCAACTCTGACCCTGTAAAACCTACCCCTTCCTTAAGAACTATAGTGTTGCCCCCCAAATCCAAACACCCCAGAACGCCAACAACTTGGAATCCGAACGAAAAATCGGGGCAAATTTTGCCTGAAACCCCAATGCTGTTCTGGACTCGGGCAGCCTGTTTTGCACTTTTCCTTATATAGTAACAATGAGGTCTATTCCCCACGGGTCCTACAGGTGTAGTGACAAGAGTAAGCGTGAAAGGAAAACTGTTAGGCTGCAGTTGAGGCTGAGAAAGGTCTGACTGCCGAGCTCGACAGCGGAGCAGTGTGGCTGGTCTCACTACGGTGTCCAGGATGCCTACATAGACTGTTTACACAATTCTGAAAAATAAAGCAGCTCTCAAAGCAGCTGACGTGGCGGAAGGGATTACAACACTGACCTCTAGGAGATGGAAATATGGAAGTGATGGAAAAACTCCTCTTAGTTTACATGAATGGCAAACAGCTGGCTGCTGATGTGATTTCTGAGATGATAATTTGTAAGAAAGCCAAGGTCCTCCATGATGATTTAGGGAAAGGCCTGCCTGGTACCAGTGCTCAAAAGGAGGAGTCTAAAGCCAGCAGGGCGTGGCTCAGAACTTTAAGGGCTGGGATCCATGGTGGTGTTACACACCGAGAGGCTGCCAGTGCTAATTCAGAAGCAGCAGAAAAGTTTGTAAAGGAGTTTAAGGACTTGTGGACAATGAAGAGGATGTTTTGAACCAAGTGTTCAATTGTGATGAAACAGGCCTTTCTATTTTTAGGTTTTGTATTTTTGATTTTATTAATTTACATTTGTATTCAAATCTTATTTTTTATTAATGTTTTACCTTAAAATCCAGTGTATTGACTGTTAAAATAATTTTGAAAATTTGAGTTTGTGGGACCCAGGGAATGGATTAATCCAGTTTCTGTTATTTTAAATGGGAAAAATTATCTTAGAACTTGAACGATTTGGAACTTGAACAGGGTTCTAGAACTGATTAAATTGGGATGCCAAGGTATCACTGTAGCCCCCAACTAATTTCTTCTATGGAGACATTCCTGCCCATCTTGCAGATACTTTCCCCATTCCTTTTCTAAAATTTCAGGTTAATGTGAGCATAGACATTATTAGGTTACAATGTTTCATTTGTTAGGTAAGGCCCCTGTTATAGTTGTGCCCCAAACCCTGTGGGTGTGGGTGTGGAGAAAAGGGAGCACTTTAATGCTACCAGGGGGACGGCAAACTTATACATCTTCTTTGGAAAGAAGTATGGAGAATCCTCAAAGAACTCAAAATGGTCCTTCCATTGATCCCACAATCCCATTACCAGGTATCTACCCAGAAGAACAAAAATCATTTTACCATAAGGATGTTTGCACGTTTGAATGCTCATCAAAGCTCAATTCATAATTGCCAAGACATGGAGTCAACCCAGGTGCCCATCAACCCATGAATGGATCAATAAACTGTGGTACATATAAACCAAGGAGTAGGGTTCAGCCATGAAAAGACAGAGAATTCACATCTGTTCCCATTCTGTGAGCTCTGTGCAGAGTTCTATTTCTCTTGGCTCAAGTACCTTACTTTGATTGTCTAGTGACCATCTACAAACTCTTCTCTCTTACTGAAACTGCAAATTCCCCAAGGGCAGAGATTCCCCTGGCTTCACGTTTTAGGCCATTTATCCCTTCACTTAAACCCTGGGACACAATGCTCAGAAATACACACTTGAAGTGCCCGTCTCAGCAAATACAAAGTGCTAACCCCCTTGTCAAATCCTTAGGGTGCCATGTCCTTTCAAAGGTGATATCAAGTCTGCTGTGCAGAAAATACTCAGAGTCCCACTGGATTCATACTATTACAAAACTGATAATAATTAATCATAATAATTAAAGTCAGAATGGTACCCAGTTTCAGAAAATGGTCTAATTTGCATCAACCCCAGGTAATTTATTTTCAGTGATAATCAAATGAGTAAACATATTTTGTAAATAACACAGATATTTTATTTTTGTATCAGTAAAAGAAAGAAAAAAAGAGCATGAGGAATAGAAAAAGTGCTTTCACTATCCTCACCTCATTTGATTTTGTGCAATCACCTCTGTATAGAAAAATCACTTCTAACAGCTTGGAAGTGGCCCGTATTTGCAAATACATTGTAGCTCTTAAACTGGGCCATCCGAGTGCTGTCAGCAACCAGAAAATCAGAGGCCTCAGCAGCACTGAGACAGCCCAGACGCCGCTTGGCACTGCCAGACCCAGGACTGCTGGAGCTCAGCACGGCAGGTGGTGAAACTCCCCGGCTAATGAGGTGTGGTCTGGGTACCCACCCAGGGACAAGGAAAGCTCTGTGCTTCCCATCCAGTAGACACACTCATTGCGAAGTACCATTTTTAGATATAGCATTTAATTTTGAAACTTTGCAGAAAATACAAAAAAATAAAATTTGCACTAACACAGCGTGATCCACACTGAGCCTTTCCTTTAGAGAACCAAAAACTGTTGCTGGGGTTTCCGCCAACTTTTGCAGATTCTGATGTGATGACCAGACCAAGCGTCTCCATTCAAAGTGTTTGCGGAGAAAGCCTTCCACATGTTGGGGTGAGGGGGGGTGGCTGGGCCCCAATACTCTTACTGGTGATAGATGTGAGCACCTCGTCTCTCCACGCGGGGGGTGGCTGGGCCCCAATACTGTTGCTGGTGATTGATGTGAGCACCTCATCTCTTGTCTACTCATGATGGAAGATGAACGTGAAGGGCACAGAAGAAAAGTGAGTGAGGAGGTTCTCAGTAAGCAGAGTGCCCTCCTAAGGGTCAGGAGCTGGCACAGGCTCCAAGGGCAGTGGCCTTGGGGCCCTGTGTCCTCCTCCTCCTCTCGGCTCACCCTGCCTACAATCCTCTCTTCACAGTTCCCAAGATCAGTGGGATTTGTCTCCCTGACATTGGACAAGAGAGATTTTCACCTTATGTGGTAAGATGAAAGATGTGTGGGTAAGCCCAGATGTATGATGGTGCAGAGCCCCCTGGGAAGAGGGGCACACCGTGAGGTCCTGTAATGTACCCTGTGTGGCTTCTGTGCCACCATGACATCCTGTAATGTACCCCGTGTGGCTTCTGTGACACCATGACGTCCTGTAGTGTGCCCTGTGTGGCTTCTGTGCCACCGTGACGTCCTGTAATGTGTGCCCTGTGTGGCTTCTGTGACACTGTGACATCCTGTAATGTGCCCTGTGTGGCGTCTGTGACACTGTGACATCTTGTAATGTGCCCTGTGTGGCTTCTGTTCCACCATGACATCCTATAGTGTGCCCTGTGTAGTTTGTGTGACACTGTGACATCCTGTAATGTGCCCTGTGTGGCTTCTTTGACACTGTGACATCCTGTAGTGTCCTGTGTGGCTTCTGTGACACTGTGACATCCTGTAGTGTGCCCTGTGTGGTTTGTATGACATTTTGACATCCTGTAGTGTGCCCTGTGTGGTTTTGTGACCTGTCTGGTCACCCTTGTTTTGTTATGGCCTCAGGGTTCCCTTACTCAGTGTTCTGTTTGTCTACACTTCGTACTTTCTTTACTGACGGCTCATGTTCCTACTTACACTGTTAATAACAGCAAGGTTATATCCGAGGATATTTTCTAGGACCTGGTAAGCAGCACAGAGAGGGAACAGCCTGTTACATCTGAGATCCTGGTCATTCTGGCCATGTGCTGGGCAGCCCTTCAGATCCACTGTGGGGACTCCAGGAGAGCTGGGCGTCCCGGTGTGGACTGAGTCCCTCCACTCTGTAGATCACCCAGGGCCGGGGAGCTGGGCATCCTGGTGTGGACCGAATCCCTCCACTCTGCAGATCACCCCAGTTGGAGAGCTGGGCGTCCACGTGTGGACTGAGTCCCTCCACTCTGCAGATCACCCCAGTTGGAGAGCTGGGCGTCCCGGTGTGGACTGAGTCCCTCTACTCTGCAGGTCACCCCAGTCGGAGAGCTGGGCATCGGTGTGAACTGAGTCCCTCCACTCTGCAAGTCACACAGGGCTGGAGAGCTGGGCGTCCCGGTGTAGACTGAGTCCCTCCACTCTACAGGTCACCCAGGGCCAGAGAGCTGGGCGTCCCGGTGTGGACTGAGTCCCTATACTCTACAGATCACCCAGGGCTGGAGAGCTGGGCGTCCCTGTGTGGACTGGGTCCCTACACTCTACAGATCACTCAGGGCCAGAGAGCTGGGAGTCCCTGTGTGGACTGAGTCCCTTCACTCTACAGATCACCCAGGGCCGGAGAGCTGGGTGTCCCAGTGTGGACTGAGTCCCTCCACTCTACAGGTCACCCAGGGCCGGAGAGCTGGGCGTCCCAGTGTGGACTGAGTCCCTCCACTCTACAGGTCACCCAGGGCCGGAGAGCTGGGCATCCCGGTGTGGACTGAGTCCCTCCACTCTGCAGGTCACCCAGGGCTGGAGAGCTGGGCGTCCCTGTGTGGACTGAGTCCCTCCACTCTACAGATCACCCAGGGCCGGAGAGCTGGGCGTCCCGGTGTGGACTGAGTTCCTCCACTCTACAGATCACCCAGGGCCAGAGAGCTGGGTGTCCCGGTGTGGACTGAGTCCCTCCACTCTGCAGGTCACCCCAGTCGGAGACCTGGGCATCCCGGTGTGGACTGAGTCCCTCCACTCTGCAGGTCACCCAGGACCGGAGAGCTGGGCGTACCGATGTAGACTGAGTCCCTCCACTCTACAGGTCACCCAGGGCCGGAGAGCTGGGTGTCCCGGTGTGGACTGAGTCCCTCCACTCTGAAGGTCACCCAGGGATACCTCTCACCCCCACCACTTCTGTCAGCTATGCTAATGCCTTTGAAGTACACAGGCATCTCTCTGTAGGTGCACCAGACTTATTCCAATGTGTCAAGTTTAATACAAAAAGAATTTGAATAGAGAGTGGAGTGACACCTCTGGGTGTTGTCTCTGAGGACTCAGTGGGACATTCCCAAATAAAAACAATTTTATCACAGGAAAGGATAATTTGCATGTTTTATAAAGGAAGGAAAAATTAAGCCATAAGTGCCAGACCCACTTACAAATCCCATTCCTACCACACACTCAAGCAGGAATATGGAAAAAGAAATAAAGAGCTCACTGCAGCGTTTCTAATACACATCCCACACCTCTCTCTGGGGTAGTGTGCAGCAACATGGAGGGTAGATGTGAGTCGGAAACTGTGCATTGCTATCTGTGGTGTTGGTACTGGGCATTACTGCGAGAGAGGGTCTCTGGTGGTCTGTGTACTTTGCACCATTACGCATTATTATTATGCATGTGGTAAAGTGATGGTGGCCTCCTAGCACAAAAGTTACCAAAGGAAAGACACATTTCTAATTCCAGCTCTGACAACCTACAAGGGTAGTTCTTACATATTCTAGGCCTCATTCTCCCTGTCTGTGAAATTGGGATCACGAGGACCACTTACACCATGACGAGAACTCCTCAGGTGACAGCAGTTCTCAGGAACAACAGGTACTTGCGTGGCACAAAGGAGACCCCTGGACACCCTGGCTGGGCCAGCTCAGGTGAGAGGCCTGGCATCCATGAGCCACCCTTCGGGTCACCTCGCCTGCTGTCCTCCGCACTAACAGCCAACCCCTCGCCCCCTTCCACTGGCCAGCATCACACAGCACTCAGAAGTAGTTTTATTTCTAGTGGTGACCAAAGACCAGCGTCCAGTGAACTTCATACAGACCCATTCCCTGTTGTCACCTGCCCAGGCTCAGGAGAAGAAACTGTCCTTTCTCCATAAAGCATGACTGAGACTAACCATGCACTAGGCAGGCATAGCTCATGGGGAAGAGTAGGCTGGTGTGGGTGACACCGACACCGTCATAAGGACTGAGGTGAGGGTGGGGACCATAGCACCATCACTCTGTTGGGGAAGGGGCTGTGCCAGGCACGGGGGGCTTGTTCCTTCTTCACACGTGAGCAGGAAACCCTGTGGACTCACGTTTTCATGGTGTCTCAGGTGCAGTGTGTGGGCCTCGTCTCAACCTGTGGGCCAGGTGCAAACAGTTGTTTCTCCTGCTTTGACTTCACAGGGATGCCTGCCAGCAGCTAGCGGAGCCCAGCTGTGCCTAAAAATCACCAGCATTAATGACCATGGATATGTGATGGTGGAGGCGGGAGAGGAGCCTGGAGGAAGCGTGGAGGACCTTCATGGAAGCGAAACAGGGAGAGAGGTCTGGAGGTCTCCAGCCCAGGTGTCAGATGACGCTGCCCCACCCCGCTTCCCATCAGGGAGCCATGGCCATGGGGGCTGCAGGTGCAGCCCGAGGGCCACCTGGTGTGGTGCAGGGACTCTGGGGAAGAGCCAGGCCTCCCAGGGCCCATGGTCCTTTGATTGTTGTTCCAGAGGTCTTGTCCTCTCACAAACTGGATCCAACGGGGCCACGGAGGGCACCAGATTGTCACTGTGCACTCTGATGCCAGCGTTTAGCCTGTGCCCTCCCTGGTGAATGACCAATTAGGAGTGTGGGGCTCTGGGCCACCCACGCTTATCACTGCCGGGAGCTGCTGGTCACTGTGCGGGGCTCTGAGCCACCCACACTCCTCACTGTGTGGGGAGCCCACCGCCCCTTGCTGCATCCTCTCATCTGCCTTGAAGTGGGAGTGGGGTCCACATATCCAAGGAATTTGTATCTCCACCCAGAAAAACAAATAAGCAAATCGGAGACATCTGGCTGCTCTCAGAAATACTTCAACAGGTGCACCCTGGTTATCAGCCCCTCGAGAGAATGCAGGTGCACCCTGGCTCAGAGCCCCTCGTGAGAACGCAGGTGCACCCTGGCTCAGAGCCCCTCCTGAGAATTCAGGTGCACCCTGGCTCAGAGCCCCTCCTGAGAATACAGGTACACCCTGGCTCAGAGCCTCTCGTGAGAATTCAGGTGCACCCTGGCTCAGAGCCCCTCCTGAGAATACAGGTACACCCTGGCTCAGAGCCCCTCGTGAGAATTTGGGTGCACCCCTGGCTCAGAGCCCCTCGTGAGAATTCAGGTGCACCCTGGCTCAGAGCCCCTCCTGAGAATGCAGGTGCACCCCTGGATCAGAGCCCCTCCTGAGAATGCAGGTGCACCCCTGGCTCAGAGCCCCTCGTGAGAATGCAGGTGCACCCCTGGCTCAGAGCCCCTCCTGAGAATGCAGGTGCACCCTGGATCAGAGCCCCTCCTGAGAATGCAGGTGCACCCTGGCTCAGAGCCCCCCCTGAGAAGGCAGGTGCACCCTGGCTCAGAGCCCCCCCTGAGAAGGCAGGTGCACCCTGGCTCAGAGCTCCTCCTGAGAAGGCAGGTGCACCCTGGCTCAGAGCCCCCCCTGAGAAGGCAGGTGCACCCTGGCTCAGAGCCCCTTGTGAGAAGGCAGGTGCACCCTGGCTCAGAGCCCCTCGTGAGAATGCAGGTGCACCCTGGCTCAGAGCCCCGCCTGAGAAGGCAGGTGCACCCTGGCTCAGAGCCCCCCCTGAGAAGGCAGGTGCACCCCTGGCCTGCAGAACTTCCATTGAATCAATGCTGTCAGCTCCTTCCTTTACTGTGTGGTCACTTGTACATAGGATTCCAGGTCACTTGGAAAAGAGAAACATTTTGTGGGTATGTAGAGCTGTTATAAATGAGGATTAAACAATTCACCTTCTCCCATGCATCCTTCTTTAAATTCCTCACCTAGTTGCTTGCCTTGGTTTTGTCTAATATTTGAAGAATTTTAAATAGATACTGGGAATCCTCATAGGTCAATGAAAAAACAATTGACACAGACATATCCAGACACACAGGGACAGACATTGACACGAATGTTTAGATACCTGGATACCCAAACTTTATTTTGGTTAAAGAGGTAACACGGCAAGTATCTATGGCCTAAGCAAAAGGTAATATGGCTTCAGAATTAGTGTCTTCACGGGGAAATGAATTCCTGAATGCACGCGTGGTGGGTAGCATCTGTTCTGGCTGACCATCGGGCTGCTGTCCTCAGTGAGCACGCTCTACCTGACGTCACTGTGCTTGGAGTTCCACACACATCCTCTCTGGGGCCACTCATGCTCACGGGGTGCTCACCATACTCCACCACAGATTCACGCAAAAGGCGGCTCACACTCAGAGACCGCAGGGGCCTGTGGGTGGGGGTGAGCAGGGAGGACGGAGTAATTATAGCGTCACACACCCAGCCGCATGAATGTGTGGAACTCACCAGTCTACAAACCTACAACACGTGGATGTGTATGTGGATCATATCACAATATGCTTAACTAAAGTATTAAATACAGTTTATAACATATGTAATGTGTTGTGTATAATGGACTGGGGCTCCCTGAGGTCACACCTACAAAGAGAAAATAGGTCATTGTAGCTAAATGTACCTTTATTTACAAGCTATTCATTAAAAACTTTAATGAACAAAATATCTACAAAATAGTTCTCTATGTGTTGATGTTTAAATATAAAAATATTAGAAATACGAAATATAAAATTTGAGTTTGTCAATTTTTCATACATCAGGCGACCTTTAGGATACATCGTATGATATTATGTAATATACACAACATTTCATGCTATACATTCCCAAATCATTTGTTCTAGTTTTTTTATGTTCAGGGCCCTCAGGTACACCATAAAATAAAATTTGCAAAATGCTGCAGGAAAGACATTCCTATCAATATCATGAACGAGCAGAGAATTCCATAGATGGCCCGTATTTAGTGCTATTATTCTGGAAATTAAAATGAATATAGATATAGTAGGGAAAATAAATCAGAGCTTATGTCCAATGGAGGGTAAAAGTCATTTCAGTTTCCTACTTAAAACTCCAAGAGAATAAGCTAAGAAATGATTAGAACAAGAAGAGTTCACAAGTATGTCCTTTTCAATAATGCACACTAAACACACACACACACTTTCTCCATTATGAATATAACACTAAAAAATCAGAAGAAAGACCCACCCATTTCATGGGACCTTTGTGCATATAATCTCAGAGCGAGGTGAATTTGAGAAAGGAGAGGCCGGTGTTTTAGAACTTGAGAAAACCAATTAGACGCCCCCCAGCCCTGTCACTGAGGATGCTGGAGTGGGGAACCACGTCTGGGAGGCCCAGGAGCTCAGACCAGAGCTTGCAGCTGAGCGGGGGCTTGTGTTTGCGGGAGGAGGATACAGGAAGGACAAGGGGAAGAGGAGGAGGGAAGGGGCCAGCCAGCACCTTCATGGCCCTCATTGCCAAGGTGCTTCTCTGGTCTCTGTCTTTGTGACCCTCCAGAGGAGCAGGGGCGTCAGCGTGCTGCCCGTGACCTGGATTTCCCAGTACAGAACGTGTGGCCTCCAGTGCGTGGCCTCTGCAAAGCCCGGTGGCTCTGGGATGAGTCTGTGGAAAGTTCAGAACTTCCATCACCCAGTCTGGTCTTCATCTGGGCTGTTCTGTCTGCACCTTCCTCGCTGAGCAACTGTTCCCCTCACTCGGGAACCTTTGCATCTGCACAGATAACTTCTGCAGGAGGAATATTTTGTTGACCAATGTTAAATTTTGAAAAGAAGATTATTCTGATAGGCAAAGTGCTGAGCTCTGTCAAGTTAAATAGCACTTAAAATAAATAATAAACCTCCAAGGGTAACATTTAGTTTTTATCTTTTACAAAACAGTCAATAACAGGAATAGTAGTCCTCACACACTGCAATACCAGATGCTGACATGTTTTATTAGAAATCTGGGTTTTGGTGCAACATCGTCTTGTTTTGAATTAGCTTCAGCTGGTTGGAGTTGGCAATTCTGTGGATGTCCTGCCTTGGGCCAGATTAAGAATGAAGTTGGATTTTTAGTTCCTCCTTTTTGGGACATTGGGCTGCGTTACCAGGGGCTGCATTTGTGCAAATGCATAATTGTTCTGACTCAATGAACTGATCAGGCAAAAATCAGAAAATCTCAGACTTAAATGCAAATGCATCTGTCCCAGGATTAATGGAATCGCAGTAGTAAGTTAAGAAAATGCAATGCTCTTGATCTGGGTATAGATTTTTCATTATTTTTGGCCCTGGCTGAGAAGGGCAGAGGAGCTGGGAGCCCTGTGCTGGGCTGTGGTGTGGCCTCTCATGCACCAGCTGTGAGGGGGTTCTTCTCATCGAGGTGGGACTGGTGGAGGTGTCAGCGCTGGGTGCCACATTCTGTATCTCACCTCAGCTGCACAACCCGGGCCACCTCAGAGTAATGCAGGCCTCAAGCCCAGCAGGATCAAAGGCCCTGATGCCCAGACTGTGAGCAGAGCGACAGCCAGTCCGTCCTCTGTGCGAGTTCCCTGAGGACTGCCCCACTACAGCTTCCCACCTCTCTGCTCTCCCCTGAGGGCCACAGGGCTTTCTGCCCCCAGGTTTCCCTCCAGCTCCCTCAACTTCTGGTGCGGAAAGTGCATGAACACAGCTGGCCTCACAGCCTACTCCGAAATGGTGAGCCCGTGGTTACAAGTGGACCCACGTCCGCCTTCCCCCAGAGCCAGATCCTCCCAAGCGATGCCTGGATTAAAGCCACCATGCAGTCTGTTCTTGGGACATGACCCCAGTCACCAATCAGAAAGGTCTTAGCAAAATAACTAAGAAAATGCCAGGAAAGCTATGTTAACTAGTGCAATGAAAATGTGTCAAACGGTCTATAAACAAAGTGTATGGTGCCCCATGATCATACTAATGTACACAGCTATGATTTAATTAAAAAAATAATAATAATAAAGTGAAAAAAAAACAAAAAAAAAACAGAATCTCCTTGGCAGAGCCCAGGGATCCATGGATGCTTGAGAATCAGTGGCCCCTAGAATGGGCCTGGACGGCTCCGGTTGAAATGCTGCAAACTCCAGTGGTGCAGACTAGACCCCAGCAGGACCCTGAGGGGCAGCAGAACACATCTCTGGGTGAGCCCTGCGGGTCCCATGAGCATCCCAGGGGAGCAGCGCTGATTTGACACTCATCACGACCATTCACAGGGTCTGCTCTGCTCACACAGGTCTCCTAGCTTAGTTTGAGTTTTTATGAGAAATGGTGCTTTGGCCACTGACATCCTGATGGGTAGTGACTACAACCTTCCAGCCCTTTGCTGCCCAGCACAATAGCGGTATTGCATTTTCTGATACTAAATTTCACTTGCTTCCCAGTCAGATTTGATGTGTGTATGATTAGACCAGAGAAGATTAGAATCTAGTGACTCTGTTTCCTGTTCCCATGACCTCTCTTCCCTCTGGAATGTTCTCTCTCCCTTAGAGATGCACAGTGGACGCAGACTCATCAAGTCGGAGTCCAGCTCAAAGAAGGAGAACGTGAGCAGGTGATTGGGTCAGCACCTGGCAGGTGACAGACAACTGTAATTGTGTCAGCCACAGGGAGGAGACTCTGCCCCATGCAAGAGATGTGTCCTGGAGGGGCCTCTCCTCAGCCTCAGCCACAGGGCAGGCTGGCTGTCCTTCCACCCCCACAGCTTTGCACCCTCCCTGGACCCTCCCTCCACCCTGCCCTGCACCCTCCCCTCCATCCCCCTCCATCCCCCTTCACCCTCCCTTCCATTCTGTCCTCTCTCCTCCCTTCTACCCCCCCACCTCCCCCCAGTCCCCCATCCTCCCCTCTATCGTCCCCTCCACATTGGCTTCCACCCTCCCCACCATCCTGGCCAGAAGCCCACCCCCTGAACTTGAGCACAAATTTCAAGTGAGGGCAGCTGCTGTCGGCCCCAGGGACACAGCAGACAGCTCTGTGAGGCCAGCGAGGCACCTGCCCCATGCGGGTGGCAGGCAGCGGGGAATGCCGGTCACCCGCACAGCAGGGTCAGCTGCACTGAAGCTCCCATTCCTCGGCAACTTCCTGTCTAGAGAGGATGCCCTTCCCCATCTACCCACAGCAAACTGGATTGTACTATTTCTGAGAATTTGAATCATTTTAATTTCTTGCATTTTTAGTGCAATTGTTAAGAAATTTATTATTTTTCTCCAACAATTTCCAAGAACGGGTACAGGCAATTTTGGAGAGGAGGTTGTTATCATGTCTGTTCACTCTACGGTCTTAATTCACTGTGATCTGCATAGGAACGGGGAACATTCAGAAGAATCATCACAACTCTCACACTCTCGGTGCAGCTGGCTGGCTCCATGCACCAGTCCAGACTTTGACCAGAGCAGAGGGCTGAGCCACAGTGGCAGATGTATCTGGGGAGCGAGTTAGATGTGCAGGATTGTGCTTCCCTAGAATTCTAGTGACTTTTGGCCTAACTGGAAAAGATTAAATCTGTATTTTCTAGGCTAATTATAACAAAGCTCCCAGATAGCAAATAATGTACTTATTTTTATGCATTAAGTCACATATATACATCCCCAACCAATGGGAAATTCTCTGTAAGAACTCACATACCCACATTTACAGTTGTCCAGAAACCAGAAATTTTCTAAGTCTTTTAATGTATTTTTCTAAATATTTCAAATATTCTTGGCCCACATTGAAGGGAAAAACATAACATTAATATTCATAAAGGCTAATATTCTAATATTAGCTAATATAAGGCTAATATTCTAATATTCTAATATTCATTAGATGCCACGTGGTGACAGTGGCTAACCCACTGCATTTTTCGGCAGGACTGAGTTGGCCAGTCCTATGGTCACTGCTCCGAGCGTTCCGATGGGGTTGACACAGGAGAGCCATTTACTGCTTCCCCACCTCAAAGGTAAGTGTGGGGGTGGTGGGCGCTGAGTCCCAGCCAGGTGGGCATCCAAGGTGGGACCTGAGATTAGCCATGGGGGAGAAGCAACCCCAGGGGACACCGACAGGGCCCTCCTGCGGTAGGAGGCAACCAAGCCTTGGCCAGCAGCCATGCTCACGCCCTCATTCAGGCACCAGGTCCTCTGATTCTTGCCACTTGCTGAGGCTCCTACCCATGTTGTCTCTTAAAAGTTGTGGGCACTTTATTTTTAAAACAACTCCCAGTAAACAAGGCAACTTTAAGACCTAATCTTTTACTTAAGATTAAACCCATCAACTGATAGACAGTGGTGAATTGCAGTGATTAGAATAGTCAGCCAAGTAGAAATTCTGGAGAATAAAATCAATATGTGTTATAAAATGAGTATGTTAGTTATAAGAACTGACCTCTTTCTCTATTCATAATGCATTTCATAAAAACATAACCCCATCGCCTCCATGTTCCCAAATCAATCACACAGCAGAGTGCGTGGGTAATATTTCAAGCTGTCAGACATGTTTTTACAGCCGTCAGACTCAATTTGTTTTCTTGTATTATATTAGATACAGCATCACAATGAATTATACTCACAAAATACTTTGTAAAATGTAGTGATTATGAAGGGCCCACGGCATCCTCTGAAGTAGTTCATCATTGCTGAGCAGCCCTGATCACGTTCTGCCTACCTGTTATACCAAAGATTTGTTTTCAGGGCAGCGCCTGTGGCTCAAAGGGGTAGAGCGCTGGTCCCATATGCCGAAGGTGGTGGGTTCAAACCCAGCCCCGGCCAAAAAAAAAAAAAAAAAAAAGCAAAGATTTGTTTTCTTGAGAAAGAAACAATAAGACACTAGTTATGTTACTGTGAAAATAGCACAATGTGCATGAAAAATTGAGGTGGCGTGATCACAAGTCGGAGATCTCATCTTACTGACATGAGGAATTATTTGCACCGATGGGTCAAGACTTTCGGCTGCTGCTGTAGGGAGCTACACGTCATTTTGTGGATGGGTAAAATGATAAGAATAAGAATACACACCTTATTAAGAAGAGTACAGGAAGGAGTATACTCAGACTCCCTCTCTGTTTGTATTCCTAAAAGTTATTCTCAGTAAAATATATTGATGCAATTCTTCTGATTAGCATGGGCGAATACCCAATGGCCAAATGAGTAAATTCCAAGTGGCTAAGAGGAGAACTGGGGAAGTGGCAATAAGGTGAATTCAGGAAAACAGCAGTGCAGGTGTCTCCCTGAACTTTGCACGTAACCAGTGGAACCTTTAGTATTCTTTATGGAAAGGCAAAAACTAATGGTGATAATTAAATTGTCTTTCTCAGAACCCGATAGGAGACGATTATAAGGCTTCTCCGTCTGACTGCACATCTGTCTCTCTCGCTGGTATGTACTTCTCTGAACAAAGGCTTTAAAGTACACGAAACAGCACTGGGGTCCTGTTACTACACAGCAAACCTCACTTCCCTAACCTCTTAGAGAGCCACAGGATGTCAGAACAGATAGAAAACTCAGCAGCCACTTCAGGTGACGTGAAAGAGAGAGGGAATCCACGGAATCCCTTTAGAATATTATTATATCAATGTATCGCTCCACTTTTCTAGGTAGAGGTCTACACGGGTTCATTACCTAGTAACAATAGGTTAATAATATTGTTGAGTCTAACAAAAATAGTTTTCCTTTTGTGTAAAATGCATTAAGTTTCCAGAAATAGCTTTCATTTTGTGAAATAAAAAAAAAGAAATGTATAGTAGTAACAGTGGCAAAATTTAGTGACAATTAAACTGAGGGATTTATTGTTACATTTCATAGTAAATAATGAGAATGACTTGATACCACACAGCAAAAAAAGGTTTAGTCCTGCAAAGGCTTTATTAATGCCCCCATTAGAGAACAAATGATCCAAGTCATTTCCTTAGATTTACTACTAAGCCAAAAAGGAAAAGTCTACTTAAATGAAACTAATAATTCAGAGATAACTTTTGCTCTGTTTCAGAAGAAAAATGTGCTGCATTTTGCTTGGAAAATTGATTACGAGGCAAAGTTCTTAGTTTTGTAACATGCCGTACACACACATATATTTCACACGTTCACAGAAGTCTCAGTAATTGGATAAATCTATCCTTGTTTACAGTAACATTGTATCTACTTTTCCTCTGTAATCTAAAGGCTTTCTGGACTTAGCTTTCTTGTTTTCTTTCCTTCAAAAGTCCTACATTAAGCAGCAATCTCCAAAAATATTTTTAAAAGCCCTCTTCCAATGCCCCAAATAGAATCTTTATTTCAACATATAATTAGAATATTTTAAAATTGATTTTAATCCCTTTTCCTGTTGCGTTCATTTGTGTCTTTTTAAATTGAAAATTAACGTAAAGTACATACATTTAGGTGACATTGTTCACATTTGTGAGGTAAAGTCCAAGTTGTAGCTGTGACCTTCGCCCACATACCAGCCACACACCTGCCTGTGGGTCCCACTTGGCAGGAACCCGCCGATCCCTCACCAGCTCCCGGCTTGTTGAATTTAGTGGAGTTTTTCTCTCACATGAGCACGTTGCTCTATGAGTTTCAGATGGCACTGAGTAGCGTGATGCCGTTTCCATTCCTGGGCTGCTTGGGAGAGTGTGCGCAAATCATCCAAGTTGTAACAAAGACACAAAATCTCATCCTTCAGGGCTGAATCTCCATGGTTACGTTTGCCGCGGTTTATCCATTCATGTGCTGAAGGGCACTTGGGTTGTTTCCACTTCTTTGCGAGAGTGAATTGGGCTACTCTAAACATTTGAGTGCCAATGTCCCTATGGTAAAATGACTTTTTTCATTTGGTAGATACCCAGAAGTGGGACTGCAGGATCAAATGGAAGGTCTACCTTTAGTCCTCTGAGGACTCTCCATACTTCCTCCCACAGAGACAGTACTATTATTCAATCCTCACCGTGGTGGTGCAGGGGCGTCCCCTTCTCTCCAACCCAGCCCAGCACCTGCTGCCCTGGGGCCCTGTGCTGTGGTCCATCCTCACCGGGTCTCTCCACACCCAGCCCAGTACCTGCTGCCCTGGGGCCCTGTGCTGTGGTCCATCCTCAATGGGTCTCTCCACACCCAGCCAAGTACCTGCTGCCCTGGGGCCCTGTGCTGTGGTCCATCCTCACCAGGTCTCTCCACACCCAGCCCAGTACCTGCTGCCCTGGGGCCCTGTGCTGTGGTCCATCCTCACCGGATCTCTCCACACCCAGCCCAGCACCTGCTGCCCTGGGGCCCTATGCTGTGGTCCATTCTCACTGGGGGGGAGGGCTCTGCTCTGACCACAGTTTCTTCTTTTCATGTTTCCTGTCTGTTAATCTTCTGCTGTAGTTTAAGTGTGGGATGTTTGCATCATGTTTGTTTGTTTGTTTTTAATTAAATCATAGCTGTGTACATTAATGCAATCATGGGACACCATACACTGGTTTTATATACAATTTGAAATATTTTCATCACACTGGTTAACATAGCCTTCCTGGCATTTTCTTAGTTATTGTGTTAAGACATTTATATTCTACATTTACTAAGTTTCACTTGTGCCCTTGTAAGATGCACCGTAGGTGTAATCCCACCAATTACCCTCCCTCTGCCCATCCTCCCCCCTCCCCTCCCTTCCCTTACCCCTCTCTGTATATTCTTAGGTTATAGTTGGGTTATAGCTTTCATATGAAAGGTATAAATTAGTTTCATAATAGGGCTAAGTACATTGGATACTTTTTCTTCCATTCCTGAGATATGTTCCACTCCATCCAGGTGAAGTCTCCATCTTTCTTTAAGGCTGCATAATATTCCATGTGCATCCTGGTTTTTAATTTTGGCTTTAGTCTGCCTCACTGATCCTCAGAAGACACAACCGTGTTATGACTTGTCACCTTTCCCACCAGAGGATGTCTTTGGTGCATTGAACTTGAAGTTCCGATTGTCTTAACCTACGTCTGCTGCACTGGGTGTGGGCTGGACTCAGATCCTGTGTGCGTGTAGACTAGACACGTGTGTGCACACATCACGCATGCACACAGTAAGACCTCGGCTATTCTTAATCCATCCCAAATTAGTTACCAACTAAATTAGATCATAAAAGTATTTGTATTTTATAAACCCAGAAATGTAAATATTCTTGCTATTGTTACATTAATCCCCAAATATTCACGCCCTTACTGAGAACACATATTTAATCCACACTCACTGGGTGAGTGAGAGGTCTGGACCCCTCATGTGCCACTGCTGAGTGACGGCCACCAGGAACAGGTGTCAGTAGCAAAGCAGCTCCCAGTGTCTCCTCCCCGCTGCAGCTGATGGGATTGTTTCATTTTCTCACTGTCCACTGCCTTTCTGCTTCTAACCTAATGTCTTTCTGGGGTGGAGAGTGGAGCCCGTGCTCACAGCTTCCAACACTAGATGGAAGCTCCGGCCATTCCCCATCTCCCTGCACCACCACCCATTTGGCTCCGGCCCCCACCTGTAGCCTCTGACTTTGGTCAAGAACGTCTCCAATTCACCCAGCACAAACTCACTCTCATGATGGAACTATTGATTGGGCAGGGCTGGGTTCAGGCTACCTATTTATGAGAAACTGAACATTCCTATTGTTATTATTGCTATTTTTGTGCTGTAAGGCAGTGGCCTCAATTCCTTCATGAGGTCCCCCATGCTTGCCTTTTCTGTTTTTGTGTCCCCAGCACCTACCTGGAGTCCAGGACTCAACATGTGCTCAACAGAGGAATGAATGCGTTATCAGCTGAGTGGTTGCAATGATTTTTTTTTTTTTTTTTTTTTGTGGTTTTTGGCCGGGGCTGGGTTTGAACCCACCACCTCCGGCATACGGGACTGGCGCCCTACTCCTTGAGCCACAGGCGCCGCCCCGGTTGCAATGATTTTTATTTTGAGAGATTCTCAACTGCAAGGCCAAGACAATTCTAAACTCTAAACAAGGCCTTGCACCTGTCCCATCTAGAGCTCGTTTTGCATTGCTGCTTTCAGCCTGCACCTCACATTTGACAGTTTAATTAACCCTTCTTGGGAAGGTGCTGTGATTTTAGAGATAGCCTGTCCCTGAGTAAAGAATCTCATCATAAACTCCTCAGATTGTGGACGCCCTGACTAGCACACGGCTGCCAACATTCCCAATCACAGAGCATTAGCCATCGTCTTGCAGGGAGGCATCTGGGCCTGTACGTTGCAACCTGTGTCCAATGGTTGTGCCTCCGCTGTGCCTTCAGTGGGAAAGGACAGCTCCCTTCTCTCCTTCGCTCCCATAAAAGCCTCTGGCCCATAGCAGACTCTGGAGCACTCCCACCCTCTTCAGGTCCGTCCTCACATTTGGCATCCAATAAACCTTTACAAAATTAGTTCTGCCTCAGTAGCCTTAATTTAGGTGGACATTGCTTTATCCTGGGTCTTTCCCTCTGAGATCATGCTGTGAACACTATGTAAGTTTTCACTCAGATAGACTCGTCAGGAGAGCAGTAAGAACTTGTCTGGTGGAGACCAGGGACTGGACTCTCCTCCCAGACCATCTCCTCCTCCGAGGGACAGCTGTTCTGTCACGTTCCTGTCTCAGAAACACATTTGTCAAAACACGACTGCAGTATTATGCATTTTTCAAATCCAGAGATGACTGTTACCTCATCAGAGTGAATTTCAATCTTGCGTTCACAGTCATTTGTAAGTGCTGTGGTTCACACTGAAACATGTGCAGGCATGTTGTGTAGGACGCGCACACACACACACACACACACACTGTTTCAAAGCTCATGTGTGTATTAGCTGATGGAATGTCATGTTCAGTCTCGCACTTACAAGCCGTAGATTTGAGAGCTGCCGCCTCTCCCCACCTGCTGTGTAGTCTGCCTTCAGCACCCTTGAAACCTTTCCCTGGGATAAGCTTCTTCCCTTAGAACAGGATCTGTTTTTCAGGACACTTTTAAAAAGGTCAAGACAAGTGTTTTAACCTGTGCTCCAGTCCCCTAAGAAAACAATCTTTGTTAGAATTTTTATTTTTTTGCTGTTTTTTAACTTGTTTTCCCTAGATATGTTCTAATGTCTGATGGGGTAAAAACTTTCACTGAATTGTCATAAATTTTAAGATTGACTCATAAAGGGTATCCTTTAGTGTTTGATGTTACTGTGGTATCTGCGACTGTATGATATTACAACTGAGACACACAGCTACAGTACTGAGCAAGATTTTAGCAAAATGCCCTCCCTAGACTTTAACTTTCACCAACAAAGGGCCACATGGTTTAACTAAATTTGAGGCTTTGGGAATTTCACAGTTATTTCAATGGCTTCAAGAACCAAGTTCATTCGATGGAGCAGAGTTAATAAGAGGTCTTACTGTAGCACACACATAGCCTGCAGAATCATAGGATCATAGCTCATAAATTCTGCTTTCTTCACATCAAGATAGAGTTTAAAAGTGTCTTGGCCTATTATGTCACATGAAATGGGAAATCTCTGATCATATCATTCTGTTGTAATCGAAAGGATCATCTGAATCCCAGGACACACTGAGTCTCTGTAATGAAGGCATTCTATTTTTACTTGTTAATCACCTTAACTCTATTTAGCAATTACAACACTGGCTATAAGTATCCAGCTTCACTGCACCCTGATCTTACAGGAGGGATGCTTGCCTTTTCTGTTTTTGTGTCCCCAGCACCTATCTGGAGTCCAGGACTCTATATGTGCTCAACAGAAGAATGAATGCGTTATCAGCTGAGTGGTTGCAATGATTTTTATTTTCAGAGAGTCTCAACTACAAGGCCAGGAGACTAATGGGCCTTTTGCAGGGAGGTGAGTGACTTGGGCCAAAACTTCTGCACATGAACCTAAAATTTAAAGGCTTCTGAAGAATCATTCTAAATTCTTAAGCAACCTAGCATGCTTCACAGGAAACAAATATAAAGCAGAATTTGACCAGAGTTTAATTTTCTAGGTGGTGTGGTCATGTAAGAAAACACAACAATAAACCCCGTGACTTGAGAGGTGATTATAAACACCCAGATTATTAGGAATGTGTTGTGAAGTCAGCATCTGCTGGAAAATTAAGTAAGTTTTCAACTAGCAAAATAAATTGAATTACTAAGGTTTGTATTCCTTGTAAAGGGCCTCTAATTACAAGTTCATTGAAGTCTATGTGCTTGATTATTTACTGGGCAGATATCAATTGAGTGCTGCCTTTGTGAAGAATCCATGTGCCAGACGCTGGGAGTGGACACGGGGAGATGAAGTGGTTCTGGCCCCAGAGAATATCCCGGCATGGTGACGGGGCTGAGAATAGGTTGTCATAGTAGAAAGTCAGCATCCTGTGGGAGAGGTGGCCCTGGAGAATAGAGGGGGCCTGTGGAGCGGTCAGGAAGGGCTACAACCACTCCAAGTCCTAGAGTGTGGATCTGGGTGGAGGATGAGGCATAGCAGTGTCCTGAGAGAGGGCACAAGGGCAAAGGGGTGAAACAGCTGCCAAGTGCCAGGTGCCGTGACCAGCGGCTGCCATGACCAGCGTGGAGGGGTGGGAGAGCAGAGGCCCAGGGCAGGGCATCCTCACACATACGTCAAAGAGCACAGGCTTCATCTGGGGTGACAGCGTGGTGGCGACAGCAGTTCACGAGGGAGGCCGCCCTGTCCTACGGAAGCCTTGACCTCCGGTTATCACAGACACGGCTCTGTGGTCTCCTTACTGAGGCTCAGCCCTGCAGAATCCTGAGGCTCAGCCCTGTGCTCCTCCCTAGCTGCAAAGTGCTTCCAAGTAGCTCTTAGAATCCCTTTGTTTCATTTAAAATTCAGCAGCCTGATGAGGATACTCCGTGGTTATTGATTGAGAGCAATTTCTTTTTCTTAGAGCAGGTTCTGTCCTGTAAATCTATTGATCCACTCCTCCAGTTTAGGGCAACATTGTTAATCTCATTCTGTTTTGTTCTTTGTCTCACATCCACCATTCTTTCCCTAATCATTTTAGACACATCGCCCTTTTCATTTAATTTTGCTCAGTTTTCTCATGCCCTGTTTCACGTCCTGACTTCTGCGACGTCTAAGATCAGTGTCTTCTGCTTCTGATGGGGTCTCACTTTATCGTGTTTCTCCTCCATTTCTTTATTTAAATCATTTTTGTTTCAAACTATTGGAGGGCACAAGTGTTCTGGTTACATGGGTGACTTATACAATGCTGAAGTCTGGGCTTTCAGGGTGCTTGTCCCCAGGACAGAGCACAAGTGTACCTGACAGCTGAGTCTCACTCCTCCCCAGCCATCGTCCCCTTCTCATGGCCAGTGGCCTTCACACCACCCTGTGCCTGTGCGTCCCTGCTGGTTAGAGCCCACCTATTAGTGAGAACATACGGTGTGTGCTCGTCCAGTCCCGAGATACTTTGCTTGGGATAATGTTCTCCAGTTCCATCCCAGTTACTTCGAATTATGTGATTTCGTCTCTTTTTGCATCTGAGTAGTATTTCGTGGTAGATAACACATTTTCTTGATCCCTCCCTGGTTGATGGGCACCGCGGCTGACTCTTTGCCCTTGTGAATTCTGCGGTGAGGAGTGTTGGTGCAGGTGCCTGTTTGAGGCGTGCATTCAGGAGGCCCAGAGCCTTCCGCTTCTTCCCCCATGGGAAACACTTACCTGACCATCTACGTTAGTGTCTAAGCTTCCTTAAATTTTGCTTCCTTAAATAGAATATTTAAAGAGCCGATGTGAACAGATGCAGTTCTTCTGCTAGTATTTAAACTGTTTTCAAAAGGAAAAAAAAATTCATTTATCTATTGTGTTTTTTCCACTTTGAGTTCATATCAAATTACAAAGTATCAGTGTCCGAGACTCTGTAAGAAAACTTACCTGTATTTACAGCCATGGTGGCAGATACCAGAAGGAATTTTTTGTCAGATTAGGTCTCCTCACAAATTGTTTTCAAGTATTTCTTTCTCCAAACATCTGAGCAATACTCGCATGCACCAGTAATTTTACTTCCTCAAGGATACTCGAGGCTGCAGAAGGGTGCTTAGGGTCAGATGGGGTGGTAGGTGACCTCTGAGAAGTGGGTCGGAGCCTTGGTGGGGGCACAGGTGCTGCCCACCCTCCTGCCTAACTGGACAGAATGCTGCTGACTCCGCAAAACCTCATTTCTACTCAATTTAGAGTTAGAATCTAGACAAATACCCGGTCCAGTAACTTTCAATTGCCATCCTCTCTATATTAATTATTTGTAATATAAACCATTCTATAGCTATTTCATGGAGTCAGAGGTCACAGGAGAGGAATATGCAGCCCTCGGTTCAAGAACAGGTTAAATGTTCCAGGATCCTGATGGCATCAATTTAATTCTCATTTATCCACAAAGATTTGCAAAACAGAAACAGGAAGTATTCTAAATTAATTCACAAAGAGCTCTGGCTCCCAACCACAGGAGGAGAACTCCGCCTATTACAGTTATTTCCAGGACTGGCTGGAGGCTGGGGCTGAACTCAAAAACCCGTTTCAAATAAGTTGTAAGTAGCGACCACTGCCAAGACCCACTTTTCAAGCAGAGGAAATTACAGTGAAACCCCTCGGGACCCTTTCTCCCCTGCGATGAGTTCTGGCACTGCAGAGGACACACTTTCATTCTACCAAGGATCTTCTACTCAAGTTTTTAGATGAAAAGTTTAAGGCTGGAGACTGGTCTTCAGCCCTCTGAGGGCACAGTGTTCGCCTCCTGGGTGTGTTTTCCTGCCTTTGCACACACACAAAATGATTGCACTTTCTCTCCGTGTGAGCACCTGTTCTATTCCCACATTTCCCTAGGAGTACCTATCCCCAGTTCTCTTCCTTCCTTTTTATTTCAAAGTGCTAAGGGGGCACAAGTGATTTGGGTTACATTGATCACTTTTATAATGCTTGAGTCCTGGCTGTAAGTGTGCCCGTCACCCAAATAGTGTTCACTGTACCTGTTAGGCAGATCTTTATCCCCCACCCCCGCGCTCTACTATTCCCACTGCTTTCTCCAACCTCTGTGCACCTGTGTGGTCCCTGGCTAGCTCTACTCCAATAGTGAGGACATGCGGGGTTTAACATTCCTGGGACACTCAGGATAACATCCAAACTGCTGCAAACGCCATCCATTCTTTCTTTTCACGGCTGAGTAGTTAGTGTGTGTCTATGGTGTATGGACACTGCATTTTGTGAATCCACTTCTGAGCTCATGGGCACTTGGGTTGATTCCACATCTTTGTGACTGTGATTTGTGCTGCAATAAACATTTGTGTGCAGGCGTCTTTTTGATGAAATGACTTCTTTTCCTGTGGGCAGAGACCCAGTAATGAGATTTCTGGATTGAAGGGTAGGTCTATTTCATTCCTTGAGGAATCTCCAGGCCATTTTCCAATTTGCAGCCCCACCAACAGCGTATAAGCCTTCCAAAAATTCACTCTTCAGGGCGTTACTGAGAAATGATTATTTTACTAGTAAATCTACATGGGAGAACAAAGGGGCAAATTAAGTTGGGGATACTCAGTGTCCTCTGCTCCTCTTCTGGAAGTGTCTCCTCTCCCACCCCTCTCCTCTGAAAGCCTCTTTCCCGCCTGCTCCCATCCCCGGTCCCCACTGTCTCAGCCCCCAGGACAGCCTGGCAATGGCTCCGTCCTGTTCACTGTGCTATTCGGCAAAAGCCACAGTTCAAAGTACCATTCTCCTTAGAAGGCAGCAGGAAAATTGCAAATACCGTTTTATCAAGCTGTCTTTTTACCTGCACAAATAATTGTACAAATTAAAATATATGTGAAAACATATCTACGTGCACAGAAATGCTTGCCTCTGTCTTTCAATCTAAAGGGCACATTCCTCCAGAACAGAACTACAGCTTTTCATTTTCACCGTCCCAGTACATTTTATACATAATTGGACCTTATGTCGATATTTGCTGAATTTAATTTTATTGAGTACAAATATTGTTTCTTGGGGGCAGAGACAAAGTGGCACGTGCCAGGAGCTTCAAACCTGCATCCCAGGAACCGGGACACCAGTTCTCTGCAATCATCCATGGACAGGTAGGGTCATCAGCAAACCGACAGCGTTCAAGCCTGGAGCCTCAGAGTGATGTGCTGGAGAGCTGAGGACCCAGCGCTAGTTGGGCTCCAGCTCCCGGGCTGGACAGCCCATGTGTCTGAATTCCTCCAGTCCTCATTACTGTCCTCATCTCAGGCAGGTGACACTGGTGGATTTATAAATTTACTTATTTATTTCATGATTTTATCTGTTAAGTGTGCTTTATGTCATGTATTTTTTGTTAAAAAATATAAACGTAAGTTCCCAAACCCATATAAAAATGCAAAGAAAGAAGTATCCAAAAAAGAGTTGCAAAGAAGATGCCGTTGGTCCAGAGAGGGCGCAGAGTCACACCCCCGAGGGCTGGGAGTTGCTGTCTTCACTGCTCTGTGACGGCTCCGGGTGATGCCATCTCTGGGGGTTTGCTGGCATTAAACCAGATATCGCCCATGAATCATTAATTCATAAGAGAAATCGCAAAAGATAAGCTGGGCGGTACCTGTGGCTCGAAGGAGTAGGATGCTGGCCCCATATACCAGAGGTGGCAAGTTTAAACCTGGCCCCAGCCAAAAACTGCAAAAAACAAAAAAAAGAAGCCCCTTGGTGGTGCCTGTGGCTCAATGGAGTAGGGCACCGGCCCCATATGCTGGAGGTGGTGGGTTCAAACCCAGCCCCGGCCAAAAAAAAACTGCAAAAAAAAAAGAAGCCCTAAGACAAGTATGAAAACAGGTTCAACCCTGAACTTATGAAAACCCTGTCAAAGGGGTAATCAGCTTCTCCACCCCAAAATATACCTCTTAAGACTGGACTGGCCAGGGGGATCATCACACCTGGGAACAGTAATGTCCCTGGGGTAAATTCTCTCAGCTGCTCAGAGAGGTCAAAAACCAACCCAAAGCCTTGAGCGGTGGCCAGCTCTGCCACACGAGTCTCCTTGTGTACAGCATGCTGGTGCAAGTACCCTACATCTCTTCCAGGGATTTTCTCAGTCCCCGTTCCATCTGGTATTTATGGGAACCCTGGAAGGTAAGGAGGGTGGAAGAGTTGCTAGTAAGGAACCTCAGTTCCAGTCTTCAGGTGACTTCCAAATTCTCCCAGATAATTCACAGTGTGGCCCAGACGGGAGCTTGAGGATTTTTAAATTATGCCTACATTCGAACCAAACGGGACGCTCCAGATCTGGGCATGTCAGGTAACCAGAGCGCGTCCTACTATTTCCTACCCTGGTCCTCATTGTCACAGTGGTGCAGACAGGTCACGGCCTGTCATTTTCCTCAGCATCAGGCTCTCTGCTGCTTTTCCATATTAACCAAAGGTGGCCCAATGCTGTAAACTTACTTTACATCCCAGACATAGACTAAAGTCACCGATAAACAGTCTAATCAGCGTAAGGTTGTGATGCGCCAAAAAACAAATGAGCCGGAATTGGCGTCACTGTAATGATTTCAGAAAGTAAGAGGAAGGCATGGGATGGCACGAGAACTGGCAACTCAGCTCCCCGGTGCTCATGAGTAGGGTCTGGTGCGTTCGCTTTAACGTATTCAGAACGTTTGCACAGCACCTGCGAGGCAAAGAACAGTCGTCCCTCCGCCTTTCTTCTCCTGGTGCAGGATGGGCCCGTCGTGTCTGTTTTCCAGTGAGAGAGCAGCTTGCACATGAAGAATAAGCCCTCGCAGGAGTGAAAGTCGCAGAACCCCCAGCCAGTCCACGCAGGCTGCTCTCATTCCTCTGTGGTGTCCTTGTCACCGGCTCGTGGTGTCATCAGAGGCTCTTGTCCTCTCTGCCAATTTCTCCTCTGCATTTTCCTCATTCCCACATTATTAAGCAATTCTAATTTGTAAAATCCAGATGAGGGGCTTGTTAGGATAAGTTTGTGAGAAATGGCTGCCACTCCTGCATGTGGACCCACGGTGTCAGCTGCTGAGACAAGACACTCAAAATGGCAAGAGTGCAAGGCCGAGTGTGGATGTGACAGGAAAGAAGGCCGATAACATGCCAGTGGTGGAGTGTGAGGCCGAGTGTGGACAGGGAAGAAGGCCTATGATGCAACGGTGATGGCCACACATCCTGCACGCTGCACGGGCGACGGTGCCACAGCTCTGGGTTGTGCTACTCATTAAAACCTTAGTGGAAGAAGTTAATTAGCAAAGAAGCCCTTGGCTAATCTCCTTAAAGATACTTTGCATTAGAAAAGAAACTCATCTGTCTGATTTCCGGAGTGCCTGTGAGCACATCCATCCTGAGGCCCACAGTGTCTGGTAACACAGACAGCAGTCTCCTAAGTGGCTGCATGGCTCTGCCTTGCCCTGGGCATGAGGCCCGGAGACATCTCCACATTAGTCCAGGTATGTCCCTTAGACAGGGCTAAGGGACAGGAGGTACTGAAAAATAAATTAAAACTAAAATCTACCCAATACTCAGAATACCTCTCTACCAATACCCTTTGGGGGAGGGACAGAATTATAAGAGGGTCCTTATCTAACAAAAGCAATCAATGTAACCTGGTTCTGTGCACCCTCAATGAATCCCCAACAATTAAAAAAAAAAAAAAAAGATAAAGAAGACTCTTTTATCCTTGAGAAAGCATTAAGCCAGAAAGTAGTGGTGTTGACGGCAATGTGCCAGGAGACTCTAATGACAGAAAGGAGTTGTCACGCCCATTCTGCGGGTGTCCAGCAGATGGACAAGGCAAGTCCCTGGGGAAGGGCATGGGCAGCACCTGTCATAACACAGAGTTCCTCCTAACTTCACCTGTCAGCTAATCGACTTTGTCCAGAGGAAACACACCTGTCAGATGTTTAGGGCAGGAGGTAGTTTGTACCTCGGGGCCAACTGCCCCAGAGTTAGGCTCCTCCTTCCCCCAGGGACAGGGAGATAGGAGTACAGTCCCCTGGATGTTCATGGGCCCCTAGGTCCTTGGGAAAACATCCCTGGGGCTAAAAGTTGGTAAAATGCTTATAGTTTTGTACATTTAAAACACAAAAAAGAACAATCATGAGCTTTCTTTTTTTTTTTTTTTTTTTTGCAGTTTTTGGCTGGGGCTGGGTTTGAACCCGCCACCTCCAGCATATGGGGCCAGTGTCCTACTCCTTTGAGCCACAGGCGCTGCCCCAATCATGAGCTTTCTAAAGCAAATGCTCTGGCCAGGCCTCTCAGAGGCTCACGCCTATAATCCCAGCACTCTGAGAAGCTGAGGTAGATGAATCCCCAGAGCTCAGGAATTTGGACCAGCCTAAGCAAGAGCAAGACCCTGTCTCTACTAAAAATAGAAATATTAGCCAGGAATTGTGGTGGGTGCCTGTAGTCCCAGCTGGAGGGGAGGCTGAGGCAGGAGGATCACTTGAGCCCAAGAGTTTGAGGGTGCTCTGAGCTATGATGATGCCCTGGAACTCTGATGCCAGGGCAACAGAGTGAGTCTTTGTTTAAAAAAATAACAATAATGGGTGACGCCTGTGGTTCAAAGGAGTAGGGCACTGGCCCCATACACCGGAGGTGGTGGGTTCAAACCCAGACCCGGCCAAAACCTGCAAAAATAAAATAAAATAATAACAATAATTAATTAAAACATTTTTTTTAAAGTAAATGCTCTAAAAAAATGGAGGGGTGGGGACACTGAGGGACCCTGAGCCTCTGCTTCCCTGGCCATGGATGCTTGGAGTAGCTAAGTAGGAAGAGGAGCTCAGGAGGCGGAAGGAGGAAGCAGTGACATGAGGTTACAGAAGGAGGGTACCAGGGTGCCTGGGAGGAGTCGCCAGCTGGGATTTAGGTCACCGACCCGTCAGACCCTTGGGAATCCCAGGTAATGTCTGCCAGAGCTGGTCTCTGGTGGGGACCGGTCCCCTGCTCGGGCACCTGCAGGCCCCAGTGGGCAGAATTCAACAATCCTCCCTGGGCAAGGTGTCAAGTCCTAGTCCCCTGGTATCATGATCGCTCCTGAGCAAACCGTGGGAAGCCCCAAAGCAGAGTTTCTGTGCAGAAGTGATGTTGAAAGTCCAGCACTGATCACGTGAGAGGATGCTGGACACCTTAAGAGCTGAGAAAGCCCCAGCTGACAGGCGTCCAGGAGGGGGACAACAACTCCCACACACTGGGCATTGTTAGGAGCTGTACACACTCAGCAGAAGACTGTCCCCCCATGACCCTCAGATGGGAGGGTGGCCTGCCCAGTACTTGGAGCTCAGCCTCGTCAGCCCCTGAGCAGACACCCAGCTGAGCCCACCCCCAGAGTAGACAGAAGACTGGGGGGTCGTTTCAGGCTGCTGAGTCTGTGGCGCCTCGTTCCTCAGCAAACAGAAAACTGAAGCAGGCTCTCTGGCCTGCCCCGCAGGGCTCATGCTGAAGGCGTCCTGCCGTGTGGGAGGAAGCCCAGGGGCAGGGCAGGAAGGTGCAGGGGCCTGGGCTGGGAGAGGCAATCAGAGTTCAGTTTTTCAAGAAACTCTCCGCTGCAGCCGCTGTCGTCAGGGGTGGGACGCAGCAATGCAAGAGTTTGCCAGAACACTGCTTGGCATCCCCTTTGAGACCCCTTTTCCTTTCTATTGTCTGGTGGCTGGCAGAGTTTCTACATTTAATGCTCAACTCATTTATTTGGATTGGGACCTATGAAAAAGGAGGTTGAAGAAAGTTTGATTTTATCTTTCCATTTTTCTCTGAGTGTGCAGACACTCTGGAAGGAAACAGGAGCTCTGCTGGGAACAGTGACAGAACAATTTCTAATTAGGAACATCCAAGCATTCAGCCCTTGCCCACCATGGCAGACTGCCTCTTCCCTGACGGAGACCTCTGTCTTCAGAGAGGCACTGTCACTGCACTGCTCCTCCCCACCACGAGCAGAGTCCTTTATTGTCATAGGAAGCCCTGTGCCCAACACACTCATGTGTCACTGGTCTCTCAGCCTCCGTGTGATTGAGTTCTCCAAGGCTCCTTGTCAGACTAGCAGCCAAATGTTCAGGTTGCCTTGGGAGTTCCTGAAAAACCAAAGGTCCTATCTTTTCTTAAGGTGTCCGGCAAGACACATGAAGAGACGATTGTACAGCCCTTGACTCTTTAGACGTTTCACTTCGGCCAAACTATAAAACCACATGAATTCTGCTCTCTGGATATTGCCTTCCAGTTAATTTTTTTAAATTAAACTTATTTTAAAGAGGACCCGGTGTGAATGCAGGTGCATATACCTTAAGGTCAGGTAACCAAAGATTTCATAAAATTGAATGTGTCCAGAAGTTGAGCAAGTTGGGATATGATAAGCCAAGCTGAAGTAACAAATAAGCCTCACATTTCCATGACTTGGTGCAACAAGAACTCGTTACAACAGTCACTATAGACAGACCCTGGGACGCCGCTCTCTATAAGATCAAGTCTTGTCTTTAGGGAAGAACTCGCATCCTTACAGCTGCACAGACCTTCTATCCGCCTGTGCTGAGACACGGAAGTGGGACTATTTTCTGAATAACATAGTGAACTTGACCTCAGCATTCTGTTACATTGCCCAAGAATGTTTCAAGTTAAATGATATGTTATCCTAATAACTTGGGTGACGGTAACAGTATGTTTTCAATTAATTTTGTTTGTGTTATTTCAACATGTGATCCCAGCCACACTCATTGAGTTGGGTGCCCCCACTTTAGGCATGGTCTCCAAGAAAGGACCAGGTCGTATTCATGAACTCAAATACAAACATAGCTACATAGTTTAAATAACACACTTCTTCTAAAATGATTTACATACCATGGGGGAAACAAATCAACCTTAACCACCCGTGTTTAATTTAAAGCAGAAACGTGACTGCTCTGGTACAGTTTCGAAAGCGTGTTCAGGCCCTCCAAGAATTATTAAATTAAAGAGAAGAGAGACAATTTAGCTCCTTACCTTTGAAGTTCTATTAAAGTATCAGAAATCCCATGGAAAAATGCTTGAAATCACTCTCTCCTCTTAACTCCACAGCCGCCAGACTGCACACTGATGTCACGCCGTTCAGTTCCGCGGCGTACTTCACTGAGAAAGGGCACGCCCTCTGACAGTGCAACTGTCATCCTGCTGCAACTCCAAATAAAATATCAGTTCCACTGAGGTGCTTGTAAAAGGAGAGAAATTGGGAGCTGGCAAACAAGTTTTCAGTGCATCCCAGTCACAGCTGTGCAGATCTATTTTAGACCAGGACTTAATAATTTAGCCATTACATTTAACAATGCAAATAACCCAAGTTTCATTTCTGCGGCATTTTAACAGTTCACGTTTTGCTCCTGCCTTTCCATGTTAACCTGTCGGCTTTCAGATGATGTTTAAGTATGGTCTCTGCCTTCCAGTTCCTTCTTTTGCTATTTAAATTTCTGTTTGCATTCATTTATCTTCTTAGACATGTAAGTTGTGTAGTTATTTTACTCCATGTTAGACTGTTAATTTGTAAGGGAAATTAACCACGTCTTATTTATGTTTGCAATTAATTAAATAATTCATAAAGTGTCCTGCACATAACAGGCCTTTAATAAACGCTCGTGAGTAATAAGCTTATGCTCTAAGGACGGCTTAGGACGTAAGTGCCGAATATCCCTTGGCAGAAAAGGTTAACAACACTCTCTCCGCTGTAAATTGGCCCAATTAAGGAGAAGCAAATGTATTTTTCTGGTCAGCAAGGTCACCGTTACTTTAATAGAGCAATTTTTAGGATAAACCATCGGTTGAGCCTAGATTCAGTGCCAAAGCTAACATACTCTGCATCCCCTGGGCAAGTTTATCTGTGTTTCAGTTTTTGTGGACAGGTAATTAAGTTTCCTTATACCTGTATTCTTGAATTTATGTTCCTGGTTCTTGGGTAGAACTGTTTTTGTGGTCACTTAATGGATTCAATTAAGAGAGAATTCCAGATTCCATTACCTGTCTTGTGCTCAACAGAATCATTCTGTCGTTTTTGATTACTTACTATATACTCTGCTTATTTTTTAAGTGGTAGCACTAGTCTTCCACAAAGAAAATTAAAAAGAAATTTCTCATTGGATTAAAATCAGGCATTTAATTCCATCATGCCCTAGTTTTATAATTAAAACTGCAAGGTCTTTGTGAAGAACAAGAAAATAAAGGAATGTCACTATTCCACTGAACGCCAGGAAGGGAGGATACATTCCATCACGGAAGTGTATATGCTTTGTGAGACAGGAGCCAATGTAGGAAGCCGCCTGCTTGTTTCTTCTGCTTCCCAGAAGAATTTTGCAAACCCCTGATTCTGTCACAACCTGCAACTCCTCAGAAAGAGAATTTGATGACAGAACAGGGCCAAGCACACAGCCCCCATGTCTCCTGCCTGGGTCTCTATAAAATGCCGGGCCCCCACCTGTCACTGCAGGGAGGAAACACCTGGCGGCCCTGGTGGGGGCTCTGCCGTCATCCATGACCTCGGCGTCCAAACCTCACTGGGATTTGCACCCTTTGATTTTAAGGGTGCGTGTAAGCCGTGACCTGAAATGCTGGACTGTGACCGTGGGACAGGACCTGTCGGAAGGGCCATGCTCAGGCTGCAGGCCTCCATGTGGAGTGCTCAGTAAGACTTCTGAATAACACTCGCTAGTTCTTTAGTAGATTGATTGTGTTTCTTTAGCTGAGAACATACGTAACCATCCAAAGGGCTGCCTGGCTGCCCTCCATGCTTATTAGATAAAAGGGCCTTTGCTGGAGCGTGGAATTAGATACAGATCCCTTTGATGGAGCGTGGTATTACATAAGGGTTCCTTTCCTAGAGAGTGGTATTAGATAAAGGTTCCTTTTCTGGAGTGTGGTATTAGATAAAGGTCCCTTTTCTGAAGCGTGGTATTAGATAAAGGTTCCTTTTCTAGAGTATGGTATTAGATAAAGTTTCCTTTTATGAAGCGTGGTATTAGAAACCAAGATCTGTCTGGCAGGTGCTCACTGCTGCTGTGACATCCTTGTCTCCACTCCTTATCATCTTCTTAGGAGATGTCACAAGGAAATATGTGCATGCACCTGTAGTTACATCCACAAAACTATAAACTCTAATGAGCCTGTGGAGTGGCTGGAAACATAAATACATAAAGCCCATGGGCCATAATAATATGGGGAACCTCGGTACTTGTGGTCAACAGAAACATGCTGATCTTTTAAATGTGGCATTAATTGCCTAGCATTGCATTTTTGTTTACTCTAGAACATAATTTTTTTTTTTTAATTTAAGACAGAGTCTTAATCTGTCATTCTGGGTAGTGCTGTGGTGTCACAGCTCACAACAACCTCAATCTGTTGGCCTCAAGCCATCCTCTTGCCTCAACCTCCTAAGTAACTGGGACTACAGGTGACCAGCACAATGCCTGGCTGTCTTTCAGAGACGGGGTCTCACTCTTGCTCAGGCTGGTCTCTTAACTCCTGAGCTCAGGCAATCCACTCGGCTCTGCCTCCCAGAGTGCTGGGATTACAGGACAAACCACCATGTCTGACCCCAGAATATAATTTTTGATTGTTCATTCATCTTTCCTCTTATTTGATATTCTATTTTGTTGAATTTCTCCCAGTGCAATTTAGAGTATGTTTCCTAGAGAAAGGGCAAATGTCACCAATACACAGAAATAAGGACCTGAAAATTCAAGTCCTAGCCGGGGAACAGTAAAGTCCATGTGGGCACACGGTTCTTTCTCTCAACACCCCATCATCCCTATTTCTTTGTCTACCTCTTAAAGATCCAGTTTTATGGTTTAGGGGACTTTCACAGCTCCCAGATGCCTGGAATATCTGTGAGCTAAACTTGATTGGTTATCTTGAGAATTCTGTGTGGCCTGAGAAGAGGGTATCTTTTAAAGATATTTACTTTTCATGGGATATTCAAATGAAGTGATGAAATAAGACGTATACTACACTGTGAATTTCTTAATCTCAAGGATCAAATCTTAACTAAACTTTATTTCTCCATTTTTCAGCACATTGTATCACCTACAGCCAACACCTGTAACCCTTCATTAAAAAAATTGTCTAACTGATACAATATGAATTATTATTAACTGCGTTCTTTCCAACAAGCAATGAGAGCTTGGTAGATACCAGTTACATTAGTGACTGGATCGAACATGTGTTACGAAGTATCTGGGTATGCGCTGAGAACCTTGTAGGGCTTACAGAAGGGAGGAACTTAGCTGTATGAAAAAATACATTCAGTTGTCTCTAAATGAAAATGTTCAATTCTATTTGTCTTTATGTAGACTTCATGACTGGAGTTAGAAAGATATAAGAAGTATTAACCTATTTATGGAAGTTTTCCTGGTACATTACAATTACTTGCTTTTTTCCTCCATTGGGAAATAAGAACTAAGTTATTTTCATGTTTACCACCAAATTCTAAGTAAGCTTTGGCTCCACGTGTGTCATTCATCAAGAATAACTGCACTTAACATGACTCGGTCCAAAGAATATTCTGATTTATTCAATTTTTCTCCCTAAATAAATTAAGGGAGTTCATTCAGTTGTAATCAGATTCTCACATTCTTTATTAAATCTTAGGAGGACACAGGACAGATAATAGGAGATAAGTGCCCTTCTTCTGGTGCTGCCTTCTGGGGAGAGAACAGAGGAGACACAGGGGCCTGTGGGACTGGTGGGTTCTGGTCAGAGAGCTCAGTAGCTCTGGGGCACGGTACCCACTCAACAGGGACGAGCCAGACAGCTGAAAACGGGAGCCCAGCAGAGGGCCAGCCCTGTCCAAGAGGGCCATTGAGTGTCCCTGGTTTGTAGACATTCCCCTGCACACACCCGGGCCCTGAGATCTCTTACTCTGTACTGGGAACAGCACTGTGTTAAGGAGAAGAATGACTGGTCTTACTTTAAGTTGCCTTTTCCCTGGCCCCCCTCTAGCTCTCTGATTAGTGCCATCAGCCCCTTAGTCCTGTTTCCCCAGCCGCCCACCCTCTCCCCTGCGCACCACGCTCCAAACCTCTGGGCCTCACACACTTCCATTCTCACCTCCCCCGAGGCTTCCTTCACAATTTGGTAGATTGATTGTTTATTTCTTAATGTGAATCTAGTTGCCTTGTGTCTCTGCCTCATCCATTTCCCTGGATTCTGCTCAGGCTCAGAAGGAAGGTGACGTCCCTCAGCAGCCCGCAGCTTCCTGCAGTCACTTCTCCCAGCCCTGTGCCGCTTCTCCAGCCCGTCTCTCCCTCTGGGATCCCCGCCTCCCAGCCCAGCTTCAACTCCCCTCTAAGAGACACCCTTTATTTTGTCCTCAGAGCTTTCCACAAGTCTCTTCCTCCAAGGCAGTCCCCAGTTGGCTGACACTCAAGTTTTGCAGTAAGGAAGCCAAAACACTCAGCTGGGAGATGTCGCTGAGAGGAGAGTTCTCAGGACGCCTCTGACTGTCCCTCTGCAGTAGCACCTGCCCACACCTGGGACTCTCTGTCCAACACCCACCTTTCCAGTGCAGACCCAGTCATGACCCATGTCCTGTACCCACCACCGCGTCCCTGTCACCCGCTCAGCACCCAGCGCCTTGACGAAATCCTGCAACTGTCCATTGAATGACAGAAGGAAAAAGATGTCTTCCCAGGTTTCAGGGTCTAGAAAGCATGCTTTTATATCCCATATCACAGCAGCAGCCAGAGCCAGGGAAAGGGCCAGTGTGAATTATGCGAATGGGCTGAAAAGCCACCCAGCACCGGAGCCTCAGAGCAGACAGCACCATAACACAGCCCGGGGCACATTCATGGGCTCATGGGTCTCCTGGGGCAAAATGAAACATTTTCCTTCAATTTTTAGGAACAAATGATTTATAATTCTAAGAACTTTCAATTTTATATTTGACAACGTCTTCACACTAGTTAATACTAAAAATTGTTACTCATAATATTTGCTGTTTGTATTTGAAATTACCACCATGCTAGAATTTACTGAAAGATCTTAAGTCCTTTTCTATTTCCAAGTCCGGCTCTATCTGGCACTTGGAAATATTGTTAAGCCCCACTGTGGATCTGCGTACACAGAGGTCCCCCCGCCCCAGGTTTTCTGAAGGTTGCTGTATAAAAATCAGTTTATTCTTATTGTTGCACCAACGTGGGTGGGAATTTTCAGGTGCTGTCATTCCTGCTTTTTAAACAAAAATGATCACTCTCTTATTTCTCCATTACCATTGGGGTGTTGAGTGCTGTGTGGTTGACTGAGCGGCATGTGAGGCTGTGTCTCTAGCAACAGCATTTTTGTCATAACTAGATGAGGATTTTCACCCACAAACATGCCGTGGCTGTTCCGTTCATGCCCAACCCTCTACTCTCCAACTGACAAAAGCGGCAGCATCATCCACACCTTCTTTGTTGTCACCTACAAGGTGAGAACTCAGTACTGTCCCTAACTTACTTTCCACTTTAGGATGGACTGGCAGGACCTAATGCTTCCGTCCTGCCTTCAGCATAAGTCGCCTAAAGGAACGAGCAACCCTGAGCCAACAAAGCCCCTGCTGGTGGTCTAGCGTCACTGCTTTCAGAGTCAGTTAATGTACAGCCACAGAGTCAGACTCAAGCCCCATGACGGACAAACCATCAAATGAGATCATGTCTGCAGATCCAGTAAGCTTGGGGATGCCTATTTTACATGCAGCTGCACAGAGGGTGGCCCTGAGGAACTCCAGCTCTCTGGAGAAGAGATGGTAAGAAAGCCAGGAAAACCCAAACAGCCCTCCAGTGCAGGGGCCAGCGCAGCAGGGAGTGCGTGCACGCGTGTGTGCCTGTGTGTGTGCACGTGCGCCTGTGTGTGTGTCTGTGTGCATGTGTGTGTGTGCGTGCCTGTGTGTGTGCGCGCCTGTGTGTGCGTGTGCGCCTGTGTGTGTCTGTGTGCGTGTGCGTGTCTGTGTGCGTGTGCGTGTGTGTGCCTGTGTGTGTGCGTGCGCGCCTGTGTGTGTGTCTGTGTGCATGTGTGTGCACGTGTGTGTGCCTGTGTGTGTGCATGTGTGTGCGGGTGTGCGTGTGTGTGCGCTGTGCACATTGTTGGCTCCAGTGGTGAGGGTCACCCTGAAGTCTGGAATTGCACACACCACAGCATCATAGGAAAGCAAATTGTGTATGCACATCTGTGTTTGAATGGAAGCTATGTAATTTGCCGGAGCCCAACAGAGGCAAAATTCTGTAACATTATTTAAAACAAATTGACAGCAGTATCAGAAAGCCACAACTGTGACCTGAGGCTGTGTGTGGTGAAAGAACAGTCATTTCCAAGGTCCAGCAGGGCAGTGCTCATGAGACGGTCTAAGGCCAGAGGCAGGTGGTGGGTAACCATCCCACAGCGTCAGGTCCAGACAGAACTTCCCTGAAGAAGTCCACATGGAAAGAATGATGCTGTTGGGAAGCCAAGTTAGTTGTTCCTTAGCTGTGTGTAGGAGTTAGCCACTTGTGCAAATAAGCCATAAAGGTGAATGAGCAAAAGCAAAGCACAGAAGTGTCTTATTACGTAAGTGAAGGAAGAGATTGGTTGCCCATTAAAATATGTTTACATTCATATGTGTCTCTCAACTTTCCTCCCTTTCAGAGTGATTCTTGGTGTCAAAATATCAAGAATTGTCACTAATGTCCACAACTGCTCTTCAAAAAATAGAGCTAAGTCCATTTAAGACTAATCTGCTCAGTTAAATAATGTAGGAAATCGTCACTAGAATCCAAAGTTCTACATTAAGAACCTGAAGACAATAAGAACCGTGACCAGCCACATACCCACTTGCAGGTGTAACCATGAAGGCCGGCAGGGCCGCAGCATGCCAGAGAAATCTCTGAAATTTGATTCCTTTTGTTCCAGTCTCAACTTGAGCTTAAATAAAAGCTAAAAGTGAAAAGATAAAGAACATCTTTCCCTTCAAGCTAAATAAAATGTTTCTGGTAGCAGCTTTCATCAACAAGGAAATGAGAAAAATTAAATCAAAAGCGATTTTGCTTTCTGCAAACACTCAAATGATTAAATATTAAATTACCTTTAGGAGTGTCTGAACTCTGAGGCTCAAAAATTTTACTAAGTGTTTTGTTTACATCTCAGATGGGTATTTAGAAAAATTTCCCCACAGAGGCAGCAGGGCCTGGAGAGGGAGAGCCAGTGTCCAGTTTCTAAGCGCGTTGACCTCATGGGTCTGGATGTCTGCAGTCTGACCGCACTTTATCTTTGCTTCTTTCTGTATCTCATTTGGTTCTTGCTGTTCTCTGGGAAGCCGTGCCGTGTCTTCACGACTTCACCACACAGCATCATGGGCCGCATGGGTTCCATTCCTGGTTTCCAGGTTCAAGTCACCAAACCTCTCCTGTTTCCACCCCTGCCCAAGCACTCACCCGGCAGCGAGTGAGCTTGGGGAAAGAGCTGACTGTTTTGCTCTATACCCCAATCGCTCTCTCCTACAAGATACAAGATGCTGGTTAAATGTGTTTAATAAATAACCGACTTAAAATGAAGGTTTCCTTTAATCACTCTATGAACAAACAAAAATGTTTTACCCCAAAGCATCATGCATTTTATAATTTACTACTCAAGAAACATATGCAAGGATCAGAGGCATTCCCACACCAGAGTGGAGTAATAAATGTGATAGATCTGCCAGAGAAATTAAACATTGGACTCTATTGTAGTCACTTCCTGCCCCTTGAATATAAAAAATAAATTATTTAAAAAATTAAAAAATAAAATTGTCATGAAATCCATTTCTCTTCCTTATTTTCTTTATATACTACATATATATTTGTGTGTATTTATTTACATACAAAAGTATATATACACACACACACAAATAGATATATATGTGTGTGTACAAATATATATAGAGAGAGTGATCCTCCTGCCTGCACCTCCCGAGTAGCCGGGACAGCAGGTGTGCACTATCACGCTAGACTAATACTCCCATCTTTTGCAGAGACGGCATCTCAGTCTTGCTTAGGCTGGTCTTAAACTCCTGGGCTCAAGTGATCCTCCTGCCTTGGCCTCCCAAAGTGCTAGGATTATAGCCATGAGTCAGCAGACTCAGCCTTTAATACATAAATTTTGATTAATAGATCATGGATTCATTTTCTTGGAAGTATTTCCTGATATTTCTCTTAAAACTCAATAGCCTAGAAACGATGAATGCAAAGCAATGTTAGGTGACCTACAATGGATACTTAAATTAGCATTATTATTTCATTTAGCATTATTGTTGTATTATGAATTCTTCATAGCCTTGGGTACTCTTTTCATTTCTTAGTTATTTCTTACCTGTGCTTTTTTTTCCTTAGATACTTAAAATTATACAAGACAATGATAATAGTGCTCATTAGTTTTCTTTGTTTCCACTCTTAAACATACTGCAATTTCAGTGCCATGTTCATTAATAGCCCTAACAATCATATTTTTTAACACATCCTTCGTAGGATTTCTTATTCTCTTTGGACCACTGATTCACTAGATTGTCTTGCAACACCTGCTGTGCCCTATGGGGTTATTCTCTCCCATTCGGTTTTCTGATTTAATGTAACCTAAAAGTCCCAAGCAAATACAACAGACAAATGGGTAAGTAAAATACTTTTGTCCATGTCTTCAGAGTTTTTTGTTTGTTCTTTCAAATGTGGTAGTCGTGGTACTTACAGGCTGCTTTTCTTAGTTAAATTCATGTACACTATTTTTAAGGAATTAATTCAAAGTATGCATTTGATTTTATAAACTCTCATTACTTTTCCCACCTGAGGTGTTTGCTAAAATTACAAGGATCTTTGTCATATGTCCAAGCAGTTGTGCGCATAGCCAGGGCGCCCGCTCTGTGCCCACATGTGCTTCCTGGGACGTGCCCCTACCCCACCAGCTCCCTGCACTCACTCGGAGGCCTCTGAGAGAAGCAAAGTCCTCAGGACAAAGCCTCGGGCCATGCAATTGTAAAAGGGCAATGTCATCGGAATGACAAAGAAAGGCCAAGGAATGTGAATAATTATGAGGGAGGTTGAACATCTTTTCATGTATTAAGTAGAAAAGTGAATATCAAAACATCAGCGATCTCCTTTAATGCGATGACTGAAACGTGACCACACTGTCACAGTAAAACGGAACCAGGAGCTCACACTGGTGGTCATTGGTAAGGACTTTGGAACATCTAACAGGACAACAGACACACCTTCCTTTTGAACTGGCATTTCGGATTCTGGGAAGTTGTCCTGAAATGCGTAAACAGTTTGAGACACATGTCCACAGTTTTCCTTTCGGAGTTGTCTGTCAGTGTAGAAGACGAAAGGAGAAAGGGGCAGCTCACCATGGCGCGGTCATGCCGCGAGACCCTGCGAAGTCCTGAAAGGGGATCTGGGGTTCTCGTGCGCAGAGGCAGAGTCTGTGCAGCCCACCTGTCACACACTTGTGCACGCACGCACACACACACACCCACACACGCAGAGGAATCAGAAACCATTAAGGAGTCAGCGAGACTGGGAAGGAACAAAACAGGGTAGAAAGCAGGAGAATAAAACTGCGATGAGACCTTTGTGAATGGTTCTGGCCTTTGGAATCGTATTATTACTCTTTCCTATGCTCTAAACACAAAATAAACGAACCACAGCAGGAACATGACTGCCTGTTTTAGCAATGTACACATAGTCACCCTGAACAGTGTGGATGCTGTGGGTTGCATGGTGTCTCCCAAAAAGATACATCCAACTTCTCACTCCCAGCATCTACAGATTGATCTTATTTGGAAATAACATCTTTGCATACTGAGTTAGGGTGGGCCTTCGCCCAGCGTGACTCACGTTCTTATGAGAAGAGGGAACTGTGAACAGAGACCCAAAGGGAGAAAACACTGGAACGTCCAGGTGGGAATGGGAGTGCCGTGTCCACCAGCTGAGAAGGCTGGGACTGGGCGGCATTCCAGAAGCCTCAGGAGGGGAAAGGCTCTACGTGGAGTGTCCGAGGACGCCGGTGCCTGCAGACACCTTCATCTCAGACTTTTGGCCTCCAGAACCACCAAACGCTGCGTGTCTGTTGTCTGTGGTCATCCAGTTCTGTGGTGCTTTGTTAAGACAGTCTTAGGAAACAGTACAGTAGAACAAAGGGAGCTCAAGTCACTCTGGAAAACAATGTCTTCATAATCAAAGGCAGTAAGGTATATATGTGCACAAGTATTATTTCCTAATTAGCAAATGCTCACAGGGTATGAGTTTGCAAATATAAAACTAGTTCGTGGGGACTCCATGACTGAGCAGACATTTAACGTTCCAAAGATGACGAGGGCCAGGTCTGCAAATGTCAGAGAAAATGACTGCTAAGTAAGTGACTGGAAAGGTCGGGGATATGGATGCCATCAAAGGGGTCATCTCAGCATCGGGTTTTATCCACACAGAGAGATGTGCAAATAAATGTGAGCACAAATGTGTGTTTATACGTACATACTGCTGAGCTCCGTCTCCTGCGACAGTGCAGAGACTACGCACACACCTCATGCCAGGCTCCAGGTGTGCAGCCTGTGGAGTCACACGGGGCCCTCTGACGTCACACGGGGGACTCCCCCCCTGTGGAGTCACATGGGGCCCTGTGGAGACACGTGAGGCTCTATGAAGTCACACAGGGCCCTCTGAAGTCACACAGGGTCCTGTGGAGTCACATGGGGCCCTATGAAGTCACATGGGGCCCTCTGAAGTCACACAGGGCCCTGTGGAGTCACATGGGGCCCTCTGAAGTCACACAGGGCCCTGTGGAGTCACATGGGCCCCTATGAAGTCACATGGGGCCCTCTGAAGTCACACAGGGCCCTGTGGAGTCACATGGGGCCCTATGAAGTCACAATGGGGCCCTGTGGAGTCATACAAGGCTCACCCACAGAAGGGCTAGGGATTGGTTTAATATTCTGCTCTCACCACCTTGAAATTTGTAATGGTTTTTAAACAACAGAGCCTGCATTTGCTTTGAACTGGGTCCTAAGAATTATGTAACCCATCTTGCTTAGCATCCATATCTTGGTTTTTGAATGCCATTCATCACAAAAACAAAATTCATGAATCTTTGGAGAACTAGGAAATTCTAGTCCAAGGGCAAGTAGAACAGAAATGTGCCAGAAGCGCCTGAAAATAAAGGCTCTCCCCACAAATGGGGGGCGGTGGGAGGAACAGCTGCCAGCTTGAAGGGGGTACAATGACCAAGTCTGGAGCCATTTTAGCAAAGAAATAAAGGGCAGTAGTGAAGGATGATGCAGAGAATAAAACAAGTCCACACTGGGGCAAGTCCACACTGGGGCAAGTAATAACAGGACAGCTAGCTAGTTAGATTGACTGGCAGTAATAGGTAAATGTAAGAAGAGAGTTTTTTCTTGGGGTAAATAGGGTTTGAAGAAGATTTACAGGCTAGTTAACAGCACTGTGTCAATGCTGATTGCAAAGGTTAGAAGCACTGGGTCAATGTTAATGGTAAAGACTAGTTAGCAGCACTGGGTCAAGGTTAATGATAAAGGCTAGTTAGCAGCACTGGGTCAAGGTTCATGGTAAAGCCTAGTTAGCATCACTGGGTCAATGCTGATTGCAAACTTGGACAGTGTCCACGTGATGTTGACCATGAGGGAGCTGGGTGAATGGAGCACAGGAATTCTTTCTTTTACTTTTGCAAGTTTGACTCTCCTTAAAATGTAAAAATGTTTTAAATTTTTACACACACATACTTATGCGTGCATATATGCCCATTCATATTTGTACACATCCGTGTACATGTGCATGTGTCAGAACTCGCATGTGTACACACACACACACGAGACCATGCGCATCTGTATTCCCTTACTCAGAACCACAAAATCAGAGCAACTTAAATTGCAAAGACCCCTCCCATGCCCAGTGACATTCTGGTGACTCTATTAGTACCAGTGGTGTCTGGATAGTGACGTTGGGGGTGGGAATGGAAGACACACTTTGCAGAAGTGCAGGCGCTCTCTCTGTAGCTGCTGTGAGGAGCTGGCCGTGGTCCTGAGCCTCGCTGTGCATCTGACTGGTCTAAAGGCTGCCTGACGGATTGGATTCCCTGCTGGAGTGGGCCTGCTGAGTCTGTGCCCTGAATCAGCTTAGAGGCCTTCAGTTGTCCAGGGGTATTAGTTTCCTTGGGATCCCATAATGAAGCACCATCGATGGGATGTCTGAAACACTAAACTTTCGTTTGTAGTTATTCTGGGGACTCGAAACCCAAGCTCAAGCTGGCAGAGCTGGTTTCTCCAGAGGATGCTCTCCCTGGCTCTGCCTCCACCCCAGCACAGCCTGGGAAACCTCTGCTACCTGATCATGGTCTGTGTACCCACCTGTGGGTTGTATGACAGCACCTGTGGCAGCGTCACGTGGGATTGAAGGCTGCTATGTGACACAAGAAGAATGTGGGCAGAGCACGGCTGACCAGTGCCCTGCAGGAGGACAGCGGTGCCTACCCACAGCAGGGGGGTGGCCACAGCAGAGCAGGTAGCTTCTCTGACTGCTCGTTAAAGACCTGAAACGTAACTGGGTTATAGCTTTCCTGTGAAAGCCATAAATTAGTTTCATAGTAGGGCTGAGTACATTGGATACGTTTTCTTCCATTCTTGAGATACTTTACTAAGAAGAATATGTTCCAGCTGTGTACACAGCTATGATTTAATTTAAAAAATGATTTTGAGATTAAAAAAAAAAAAGACCTGAAACATAAAGTCTGATAGTTAATTTTAGGATGTCAAACTTGACTGAGCTAAGGGATGCCCAGGGAGCTAGTCAAGTGTTATTTCCAGGGTGTCTGTGAGATTGGCATTTAAATGAATGGGCTGAGTAAGAAAGATCCCCCTTCCCCAATGTGAGTCTCTCTCTCTCCTTCTCCTTCTCTCTCTCTCTCTCCTGGGACTCTCATCTTCTCCTGTCTTTCTTTGCACACCAGAACTCTAGGTTCTCCAGCCTTTGGACTAAGGGACTTGCAGCAGCACCGTCCCCCAGATTTCTGGCCTTTGCGCTTAGACTGAGCCACACCACATCTTCCTGGTTCTGTAATTTGCAGACAGCACATGGTGAAACTTCTAGGCATCCACAGTCACAGGAGGCAGTTTCCACACTGAATCCTCCTCTCCGACCCATCTATTTCCTCTTGTTTCTGCTTCTCTGGAGAACACTAACTGATGTAAATGGCCGGGTTCTTGAGGGTTATTTGCTCTTAATAAGCACATCGCGATTGGTCTGAGCATGTCTTTGTCTTCTCTCCATTCTTGTATATTCACACTATGCACACACAGTTGATAGGCTGTTTATTCATGCACGTGTGAAATACGTGCACACAGAATCAGAAGCTGAACAGAAGTGATCTCCACTGTTTTATGTAGCCTTTTGCACAGAACACTAATCTATGCAACATGCCTTTGCAGCAGCTTCTAAGCCGGGGGAAATGCATGAGGACATCATTACTCAATCTGTATTTTAATTTCTTGCCCATGTGTGGTAGGGTTCACTGAGAAATAGTCAATTTTAGAAATTAGAAATTCAGAGTAACTGTGTTATTAAAGAGTGCTGAGCTCACTTACTCATTTCCAAGTAAGTAAAAATTTCAGATTTAAACCTTAGTCGTGAATTTTTCCAATACTTCAACAAACTGTATTTACTAATATTTTATTTATAAAAACAACTGCATCTGTTTATGCAAAGGCTTGGGGATGATTGGATGACTTGACCAAGGGTGTAGGGAGGTCTGTTTGACACATTGAAGGTGCATTTTTGCCCTTTCTATGATTTCATGCAGCAATGGAATTTAGGTTACTAATTACTGACATATTAACAGAGCAAGATGGTATTAGAGAAATGTCCCATTTTAAAGTTTTTCTGGGGACTCGAAACCCGAGCTCAAGCTGGCAGAGCTGGTTTATAGTCTTCAGAGATCATTTTTCCTACAATGGGACACTAATGAAATATGTTTGGTGCAACAATTTAGAAGTCAACCTTGTGACTAGGTTTTTCCCAGCAGTTGCAACACCACTGCATTACTCTTCTTGGCTCTATTTAATAATTCAGTTTGAGAAGCCCTGGAAAATGCATTCAGCATTTTAAAAATACTCCTTTGGGTTTCTGTCTTTGAGTCAAAATCACCCAAGACAGTCTTCAGAGCAGATGGCATTTAACTGTTGCAACGTGAAGGCTTCCATTCCATTCTGACAATTTCCAGGACTTTATCTCGCCAGAGGACTCAATTTGCCAAGTTAATCCTCCAACCCACTCAGTGTCAAAGGTATGCATCAGTGTCATTATCAGACAAGTTGGTGTGTCAAGACAGCCTGCCGTTCACCTGGGAGTGAACTGTTCTCCTGGAAATAGTAAAGTGCACATTGAGAATAGTTCATGTCAACTGCCTAGAATATCATTAAAGTGGGATGTTTTGACACCACAAGTTGGTCAGAGTAAGAGTATCACTAACTTATTTTATCTACATAAATAAAATGAAATAATAATTTAGATAATTGAGAGTAAACAGAAACTAACTCTTCATAAAATATTAGACCAGCTTTATGTTCACAATATGCATTTATTGCTAAAATTCATAATGCATGTAAACCAAACATGTTCAACTTTGCCTACGTACATACGATGCACCTGTGTGTCTGTATGTATTTGGATCTTATAATCTTTGGTTCATTAAGACACTTTAGTCCTTGGACCAGTTAAAATTACAAGTATCAATGTAATGTTGCTCAGGATTTTATTTATCACTGGAGATAAATACTAGCAATGTATTGATTTACAAAATACATGGGATATGATTTTGACTAAATGCATAATATTTAGTATGAATTTATTTACTTTAAAGCTATATTTTAGAGAATGCTTTACTCACACTTTATTATGAAAGATAGAACACAACCATAGCCCAGGATGAAGGAGAGATGTGGAGTGGGAAGGGAGGGGAGACGGGAGGTCTGATAGAGGGAGGGTAAAAGGCGGGACCACACCTATGGAGTATATTGCAAGGGTACAAGTCAAATCTATCAAGTGTAGAACATAAATGTCTTTTAACACAATAATTGAGTAAAGGAGGCAAAAGCTATGTGGATTGGTTTGATGTAACCACATCAGATTGTATAAAAAAAACAACACATTGTACCCCCACATATGCATAAATGTATTCATGATCTATGTGTATATAACTTAATAAAAAAGCTATATTTTAACAATGCATTGTCTCTTAAGAATTTTTTGTATTTCTTCAGACCTATCACAATTTATATTGGTGTCCAGTTAGTCATCCTTTATTGAAATTGTTGTACCTTAGTCCCATAAAAACAGTTTTAGTTTAGAAGCTACTCTTAGGCATAAAATGTTTTGTCATATAAACTTATTAGAATATCTGAGAGGACATTAATAAAAGAGTTTAGCAAAAAACTATCCATTAATTACCTGCTCATTACTCATTATTCAAAACCTTTGAATTTCAGAATTTCCAAAAATGGATTAATGTATTGCCTCCCAAGAGGTATTTCTTTTTTTACAATGGTCTCATTGTTTTTTGATTGTGAGCCTCACTGAAGACAATGTAATCAAAAATAATCACTAACTATTACACCCAAATGAAAACTCTTGCACTGAGAAATATTTTTACAGCAACAACAGAAACTAAACTAAAATTATCTTTGGCTTTGGGAAGAGAGAGAGATTTTGGATGTTTTCTAGAGATTATACATGTAATTTAATTAGTTTGTGACACATTAATACAAAATAGTAATTTTTTCTAATGTAACAAATATTTTTGAAAGTATTTTGCTACCAGTGGTGTTTTGGGGGAGTCTGTACTGAAATTAAGCATCATGGAGCCTCTCCCTTCCCACACTGACCTGAGGTGTTCATGAGCACTGGAGATCTGGTTTGGGGGACACAAAAGGGAAAAACTAATCCCAATACAACTGGCAGAATCGTGAATTAAATGGCATGACTGGGTACATCAGAAGTCAACTGAAACACAGGTATTTGATGCACTGCTATGAATTTGTGCTCATATGTAAGCAAGAAAATGTCCCGGCCATTAAGAAGGTGACATTCAAGTTGGATGGGACAGAAAATTTTCATTTCAACCAAAGAAAGGTGAATTTAAAAAAATTAACATGGGGGAAGAATTAGAGATGAAAATATCTGCCTTGATTCGGGCGTTACACGTGGAGAAGCCAGGCAGGGTCCGTGGCTCGCGGGCTGCCTGCTGATCCTGTGAGGATTGTTTTGCTTCTCTGTGGAGTCGGATATCACGAAAAGTGTGCACGGACCTTTCCTGCTCATCAGTTTTCATTAGCATTTGTGTATATAATGTGTGGCCCAAGGAAACTCTTATTATTCCAACTTGCAGCAAAGAAGAAAAAGGGTTTGACAGCCTGTGAGGAATTCATTATGAGAATATGACATTTGCATAAATTTCTAGAGAAAATGCCTTGGAAACACAAGGAAAAGGTAGAACAGAGCCCTGAGAGTGCCAAGTTTGCTGGGTTTGAGGGGCATGGAGACAGCACAGGTGGCTTCAGTGACTCCCAGAGCAGGATGAGACCCAGCCGGAGATGCTGGGCGGGGAAGCCAGGTCACGGGAACTAATCCTCTCCACTCCTCTCGTTTCCCTGGGAACCTCCATGTTGTGACCCTCCCCCCCTCCCCCCCACAGCCCAGGTGCCCCTGACTTAAAGGACAACTTTCCCTGTAGTTCCATTGGAAGAAGGGGGCCCAGCTCCTCCTCTTCCCTGTCTCATGAGCTTTCTCTGCCAAGCCCAAGGCCAGGGGCACAGGCCCATCAGTTAAAGGCCGACAGCAAGGAAGCCACTTAGGCGGCACCTGAGCCACAGGCCAGCGTGGGGCTGCAGCTCACCTTTGCTGAGTCCTGTCTCCCTCCCCCAATCCATTCAGAATTCAGACAGGTGGGAGAGCGGCGGGGACAGCTGCAAATTAGCTCCTTCAAATCCTGACTGTGGAATTTGGTCTAGGGGGCTTGAGAGACAAAGGCTGGGCTTTGGGGATCACAGGTCAATGCCAGCAGCTGTGGGAAGGAGACCTTGTTAAGCTCATGTGTGACTGTGATGGGACATGCTGAGCCCAGGGTCGGCCTTAGGATGGTGAAGTTTGGCTTCCAAATGGTGCAGCCGGGTGGCGTCTATGGCTCAAAGGAGTAGGGCGCCGGCCCCATATACCGGAGGTGGCAGGTTCAAACCCGGCCCTGGCCAAAAACTGCAAAAGAAAAAAAGGTGCAGCCAGAGGCAAGTGAGTCTGAGGCCTGGTGTCGGGCTATGTTTGCAGGTGCAGAACATTCATTTTAAATGAGAGCCTGGAATTCAGCAGGAGGTGCGGCTGTGACTGGAACATGTTGCAAGGAGAGCAGACGTTCTTACAGGGGCCTTAGGTATTTTTGCTGCTTTTCCCATGGCACTTAAGTGGGTCTTCTGGTTGCAAAGACCTCAACATTTTAAACCTTCTAGTTTTAAACTTTAAATAGCAAAGGCCTCTGAGTTCAATGTGGGCTGGAGAGCACTGCTGAAATCCTATCTGTGGCAGTTCAGGGCCAGCAGTCATAGGTCAGCTCACTGAACTTTGCTCCTCTTTTATTTTGTGTCTGAATTTTCTTCAGGAACCAGAATGGCAACCTCTGGGATTTGTGAGGCTCGCCCAGCAGCCCCTAACCTGCCCCCATCATGTCATTCAGATGAGTCCTGGGTTTGTCACTTGCAAACATGTGACCCAGGGTGGCTTTGGATGTCTGAAATTCCTTACGTCACTTGACTCACCTAAAGAAGACTTTTCAACATGACCATAAGGGAAAAAAGAGTAGGAGAAAAGAAAAGCCCGCCTACGTGCTGAGCTATCGGGCATTCGGTGGGGTCTGCAACAACCTATTTCTACCTGGAACCTCAGAGTGTTTCCTTATTTGGAAACAGAGTCTATGTAGATGTAATCGAGGATCCTGGGATGAAATCTTCTTAGATTTAGGGTGATCCCAAAGCCAGTGTCTGGTGTGCTGATTAGAGGAGAAGAGTCCAGAGAGGATCAGATGTTGGAGGACCCCACGCGACGGTGGGGACAGAGCCGGGGTTCCAGGCTACAGACCCAGGGGTGCAGGGCAGGGGATGGGTAGGGGCTGAGGGAGGTTCCTCCCCACAGACTTTGGAGGGATGACGGCTATGCAAACACCTAGATTTTAGACTCCAAGCATCAGAACTCTAAGAGAATAAATCTGCTGTTTTAAGCCGTCAGATGTGTGGTGATGATTACAGTAGCCTTTGAAATCTAATAAAGGTTAGACACAAAGAGATCGAAAACCTAAGGCTGGGGAGAGGTAGACAGGTGCGTGGACACCTCTGCCTCTAGGAACCAAGTCCCAAGAGTCCACGTGGAAAATGAGTTTTCATCTCAGCAGCAAAGCAGGAGGAGGGGGAGAACTGGATGGGCACACTAGGGAAAGCCAAGGGCTGCTGAGGAGGAAGGCCGGCACTCCAGAGCCTGCTGGAGTGAGACGGCGGGGGGCGCAGGCTTCAGGGGCAGGGTGAGGGGGCGGCACAGGCCTGGGTCTCCTGTCTGTGAAGGGCGGACCAAGGACACTGCTAGTGGCTTCACAGGGATGGAGACCAAGACATTCTGAAAGAACGGAAAGGAAAAACCCCTGCGCCCAGACAGGCCTGAGTGCAAGAGGATGTCCCAAAATAGCAAGTATTGATCTGCAAAACTATTGATTTGTATCTTCTCAAAATTGAAATGCTTGGGGCCAGGGCCTTGCACAGGGTGAGAGCAGTACTGAGTGGTTTTGTAAGTGTGGCACATGTGAGTGTGTCAACAGGCAGATCCGCTCAGAACACTGAGGTGGTCGGTCCTGGGAGATCCGAGGGGCGTGGACCCCCTGCAAGGGGCCCACTGGGTCACCCGCGGGTGTCGATGAGTGGACTTTCAGGGGCTGCCCCAGGTCCCGTCCATCCCCCACCTTCCCCTTCTTTCAGCACAGACTAGGGGGTGGAGTCCTGAAGTGCTACAATCCTCATTAACGCTGACTTGCTTTATTACTCTGTGGGACAGAGGCTTTGCTTTGTTTCTCTGTGTTCTGAGGCTGAGGCTGAGGCTGGAGCTGTGATGCCGCTGGAGGGACTCTCTGAGCGTTACTGTTGATGGGCTTTGGGGCTGCAGCCTTCAATGACGAAGGCGCTGGCACCTGTGGGGAGGAGTCACCCCGCCCAGCCAGCTGGGTTGGGGAGGAGTCCGAGACAGAAGGCTCAAGGATAGTATTTGGACATTAACTTCTTCAGCCTCTCAACTCACAGGACAGAGATAATTTCACTTGGAGCTTTAATTTCTTTGAACTTTAACTTTCAAGACATCTTGATCTTTGTCCAGGGTTTCGCTCCAGGATGTTTGCAATGGGAATTTATATCCTGAGTAGGGACATCTTATGCAGGAATGCTATTATTGGAGTAAGTGAATGCATTTTTTATTAGAGTTACATATAAGTTGTTATATAATCTTATTCTCAAATCTCTTATGAGCTTTATTGGGTAATGTTCCTGAACATAATTTGAAATGGAAAATAGAATAGAAATGGCTTTTTTCCATGCCTTTGGTACAGCATGGCCTTGTAGTTAAAAATTACATTTTAACCCATTTCAGAGTCTTCTTTAAATGTAAAAATTACATTTAAACTGGTCTGAGGGATGGTTGCTGGTAGTGGGGCTGCACCTGAACCAGGGTCTGAAGCACAGAAGGAGGGACCATCCTGCTGGGCACACGTGCTTCTCATCTCTGTTTCCAGGTAGATCCTTCTGAGAGAAATGCACAGACTGGTCTCCCAAGGCCCCCTCCCTTCTCCAGCTCGCTTCTGCCCAGGGAAATGGAGGTGACTTATATGACCAAGTCAGGGAAAGGAATGTGACCAGGAAGACAGGGCCACACCCTCTGCCCTCTCTGGGCTCGTGTCACATCCACTGAGCACTGGGGGACCCTCTGCCCGGGGAGGCTGCCTGAATTTGGGCGGTGAGGCTTTCAGTTAGGGGTGTATTTGGAAGACCATTAGCTACCTGTAAGCCACACATTCCAAACTACCCTGTTAGGAAGAAGCAGCGTGGTTGACATCTGTACCACTCCTTTGCTTGCTGTTCAGCTGACTCAGAACTCGGCAGAGACGTACGGGGGAGTCAATGAAATTTTCCTTCAACTCCAGAAGTCAGGTGGATAGAGAAGAGTCAAGATGAGGAATGGGAAGAGAGGCGGTGGAGCAGACAGTTAAAATGAGAAGCCACTGGCTTTATCCACATGAATCCACGTGGGGGGGCACCTGTGTTGGCTTTGAGGCGTCAGATTAGGCTGAGCTGGGACCTGAGTAAGGGACAGTAAGACACAGATCGTTGGTGACACCAGAAGGGTTTGGCTTTGACTGTCTGGTTGCAGTTGAAGGGGAAGCTGAAGGGAAAAGGGGTAAATAATACAGGCAGTTCTTCCAGTGCATTTTCTGTGAAATATTCGGGCATATTTTTATGTGACGGTAATGACATGCGGAAAGAAAAGGAAGACATTGCCATGAAAGAGAAAAGGATCAAACTGCAGTGACAGGCTTGCACTGTGGACATAGAGGCAGCCCTGGGGACAGCAGAAGGGTGGCTGGGGACAACTCACCCTGCCATCAGGGAGAAAGTAGAGACTCTGGGGACAGAGCAGACAGGCGGACACAGTTTAGGCTGGGACATGAGGCTGCTCTGCCCTAGGGAGTCAGAAACAACTTCTTCCTGCAGGAGTGATGGGAGAATTCACTTAGCGGTAATTTATCAAGGACCGGTTGATTAGCAGGGACATGTGAGGTCGAAATGTGGGATGTTGTGCATGTACACCATGGAGAACCACTCAGCCATGAGACAGATGGTGATCTAGCATCTTTCATAACAGTCGGGTGGAGCTAGAGACCATTGTCCCAAGTGAAGTATCACAAGAACTGAGAAACAAACACCTGTACTCGGTGCTAAACTGGAACCAGAGGATCAACACCTACGTGCTTGCAGCGAAGCAAAACTAAATGACATTCACATAGCGAGGAGGGGAGAAGGGAAAAGGGAAATTCCCACCCAACAGGTACGTTGCACGGAAACACTGAACACTTTCTGGGTGAAGGGCAGACCTATAATATGAACTTAAAATTTACAAAAGCAAACAAACTATGTAACCAAAATGTATGTACCCCAAAATATACTGAATAAACTTTCTGAAAGGAAAGAAAGTAATTATGGATTGCTTTTCTTTTTGACTTGATTGCGGTAAAAAAAAAATACATAGAAAAAAACAAAATGCTAAGTACAAAAGGAAAAATAAGTAAGAAATATTAATAGTAGAGAAATCGTGTTCAAAAAGACAAGTGGCAGTTTAGGGATAATCTCACAAAGTCAATTGTACGGAGTCCTCATTATATGCAATATTAACAAATATCATAAAATAACAGTAATATTTATAGGCAGCATTAATGTCAAAGGCTTCTGGCTCTTTGGGACATAAATAGGTAATATGGTAATCAAAGAGGAGGTGTTTAATGCCTTGAATTCAGTAGGCTCTGAAAGCCCTTTCTCACCAACTGCCAAATGCTGTGTTGAGGACATGGATGGGATGAAGGATGAGGTTACTTGATGGTGGTTGGCTCAGATGAAGATGAAGACAATGGCTTAGAGTACGAATTAGCTTGTAAGTGGAGGAGCCAGAGGAACAGAGATCCATCGATTATATTCAAGTGCCAATTCCCCACTTATGCAGACCGGCTGGCTTCCTGACCTCCCCACATTAAGCCAAGAGCTCTGGCTTGAGCCAGCATCCTAGGGCACTCAAAGGAGCTCAGCCCTGGCACTTTCTCCTTTTGAAGCAAGTAAATTGTGTCTGAGAGCTAAACCCACAGAAGTAAGGTGCATGAACCAAGAACCAGGTGCTCTCAGATCTTCCCAGGAGGAGATACAGCATTGTCAGTCTCCAACTACCACCTGGCCCATTAACGGGTTCTCAGATGTTTTCTGAAAACTTTGTACTAGTGACAGACATTTAAGTAAAATTCATCTTTAAACCGTACCTGTATGAGTGTACCTAGCATCTTCTGAAAAAGGTGTGTCTCTGTTCTGAGCTTCACAGCCATCCATTGTACCAATGAAATGAAAAACAAAGGAATCTTTTTGAATTCTTGCCACAGAATTCCATATAATATTCTACACCTAAGGCTTTGAAGTAATTTCAAGTTATCTTTGTGTGTCTCCACCGTAAGATTGGAGCTGGGTCTTTCATCATTCACTATTAACCTAAAGTTTCATTAAACTTCTTCTTTGATTTCCACAGCAGAATACAATTCTGAATGCATTCTATAGTATTTGGGGATTATTCAATAGAGTCAACATATGAAAATTCTCAATTTTAGCCAAAAAATTGAGGAGAAAGGAATCTTTCCCAACATATTCTACAAAGAAAACATCACCCTGATACCCAAACCAGGAAAAGACCCAACTAAAAAGGAGAATTTCAGACCAATTTCACTAATAAATATAGATGCAAAAATTCTCAACAAAATCCTAGCCCATGGATTACAGCTTATCATCAAAAAAGTTATACCTCATGATCAAATAGGTTTCATCCCAGGGATGCAGAGCTGGTTTAACATAGGATAAACGTTATCCACCATATTAACAGACGCAGAAACAAAGACCATATGATCCTGTCAACAGATGCAGAAAAAGCATTTGATAAAATCCAGCATCCTTTTCTAATTAGAACACTGAAGAGTATAGGCATAGGTGAAGCTATGATCGAAGCTATCTATGACAAACCCACAGCTAATATTTTACTGAATGGAGTAAAACTGAAAGCTTTTCCTCTTAGAACTGGAACCAGACAAGGTTGTCCTCTGTCACCTTTACTATTCAACATCGTGCTGGAAGTTCTAGCCAAAGCAATTAGGCAAGACAAGGAAATAAAGGGAATCCAAATGGGAGCACAGGAGGTCAAACTCTCCCTCTTTGCTGATGATAGGATCTTATACTTAGAGAACCCCAAAGACTCAACCACAAGACTCCTGGAAGTCATCAAAAAATACAGTAATGTCTCTAGCCGGGCGTCATGGCGGGCGCCTGTAGTCCCAGCTACTCGGGAGGCTGAGGCAAGAGAATCGCTTAAGCCCAGGAGTTAGAGGTTGCTGTGAGCTGTGTGATGCCACAGCACTCTACCGAGGGGTATAAAGTGAGACTCTGTCTCTACCAAAAAAAAAAAAAAAATACAGTAATGTCTCAGTATATAAAATCAATGTACACAAGTCAGTAGCCTTTGTATACACCAATAACAGCCAAGATGAGAGGCGAATTAAGGCCACAACTCCCTTCACCATAGCTTCAAAGAAAAATTAAATACCTGGGAATATACCTAACAAAAGGGGTGAAAGACCTCTATAAAGACAATTATGAAACCCTAAGAAAGAAAATAGCAGAGGATATTAACAACTGGAAGAACATACCATACTCATGGCTGGGAAGAATAAACATTGTTAAAATGTCTATACTTCCCAAAGCAATCTACCAATTCGATGCCATCCCTATTAAAATATCAACATCATACTCTCAAGACTTGGAAAAAATGATCCTGTGTTTTGTATGGAACCAGAAAAAAAAAAAAAACAACATATAGCTAAGGCAGTTCTTAGTAATAAAAACAAAGCCAGGGTCACAGCATATCAGATTTTAGGCTGTACTACAAGGCCATAGTGGTCAAGACAGCATGGTACTGACACAAAATTTGAGACATAGATACTTGGAATCGAATAGAAAACCAGAAAATGAAACCAACATCTTACAACCACCTAATCTTTGATAAACCAAACAAGAACATACCTTGGGGGAAAGACTCCCTATTCCATAAATGGTGCTGGGAGAACTGGATGTCTACATGTAAAAGACTGAAACTGGACCCACACCTTTCTGCACTCACAAAAATTGATTCAAGATGGATAAAGGACTTACGTTTAAGGCATGAAACAATAAAAATCCTCAAAGAAAGCATAGCAAAAACACTGGAAGATATTGGCCTAGGGAAAGACTTCATGAAGAAGACTGCCATGGCAATTGCAACAACAAAAATAAACAAATGGGACTTCATTAAACTGAAAAGCTTCTGTACAGCTAAGAAGACAACAACCAAAGCAAATCAACAACCTACACAATGGGAAAGGATATTTGCATATTTTGAATCAGACAAAAGCTTGATAACTAGGATCTATAGAGAATTCAAATTAATCCACATGAAAAAAGTCAACAATCCCATATATCAATGAGCAAGAGACATGAATAGAACTTTCTCTAAAGATGACAGACGAATGGCTAACAAACACATGAAAAAATGTTCATCATCTCTATATATTAGAGAAATGCAAATCAAAACAACCCTGAGGTATCATCTAACCCCAGTGAGAATGGCCCGCATCACAAAATCTCAAAACTGCAGATGCTGGCGTGGATGTGGAGAGAAGGGAACACTTTTACACTGCTGGTGGGACTGCAAACTAGTACAACCTTTCTGGAAGGAAGTATGGAGAAACCTCATAGAACTCAACCTAGACCTCCCATTTGATCCTGCAATCCCATTACTGGGCATCTACCCAGAAGGAAAAAAATTCTTTTATCATAAGGACACTTGTACTAGACTGTTTATTGCAGCTCAATTTACAATCGCCAAAATGTGGAAACAACCTAAATGCCCACCAACCCAGGAATGGATTAACAAGCTGTGGTATATGATATATATATATATATATATATATATACACATAGCTATTCAGCCATTAAAAAATGAGACTTTACAGCCTTTGTGTTAACCTATATGGAAGTGGAACACGTTATTCTTAGCAAAAATAGAATAGAAAAAAAGAAAGGAAAATAGAAGAGTAGAATAAAAAAAAGAATGTAGAAGCATGAATTCTATGTACTCAATTTTGATATAATGACAATTAATGACACGATGACACTGTGGGGGTAGGGGAAAAGAACAGCAGAGAGAGGGAAGGAGGGAGGGGGCTGGGGTCTTGGTGTGTGCCACACCTTTTGGGGGCAAGACATGATTGTAAGAGGGACTTTACCTAACAAGTGCAATCAGTGTAACTTGGTTTCTTGTATCCTCAATGAATCCCCAATAATAAAAAACAAAATTTAAAAAATCAAAAGAAAAAGAATTCTCAATTTTAAATCTAGGAGGCATGGAAATCTTTCACCCTGAGGATGGTAAAAAGACAGCTCCGAGAACAGAACCACTTAGGAGATACTGGGTGTCTGCTGACAACAGTCGGGGTTCACACAGAGGACTTCTTTCAAATTCTCTTTATAGGGAAACATGAACAGAGTAGGGTTGGGATTTTTATTGTCATTTTCCATTTTCATGAATTCTCTGAGCTTCATTTCTTTTCTGTAAAATACACTCAACACAAATTACTTCACAGTATCTTAGTGCGCACTGATCCCCACAGGTGCAGACATAGGAGTCCATGACCCAGCTATATGCAAAAGCAAGAAAAAGCAGGATGCCTTTGGCACTATAGAGGCGTGTCCCCAGACTCTGCATTTCTGCTAAAACCTTAAATTGCTAGGAAAATAAAATGCAAGGAAACGAAAAACCAGCACAGGTCTATGCAGCCAGACGGGCCTCCCCACTGTTCCACGGAATGTGAGTCCATCTGGCACAACTTCACAGTCAGAAAGGCCGACAGCAGCAGCCTCTAAATAGTGTTACTGTGAATGTTTTTCAATTTATAGAAGACAATGAAAATACTGTGATGAACTCCCAATACCCAGGTTCCATTCAAAGCCAAAGTTAGACAACATATCACTTCATTCGTAAATATTTTAGAGTGTACCTATGACATATAAATTTGTAACCATAATCAACGTGATATTGCCAAGGCTAAAGTTATGAATAATTCCTTATTGTCTAAAACTCAGTGTTTCAGTGTCCCTGTTTGTCTCCTAAATGCAATTAGGAAGTTGTTTAGTCTTACCAGGACCCAAACATGGTCTGCATGTGGCCCTTCACTGCCGAGCCCCACATACCTCCGTAAATCTCCGAGGCCACCCCCATCCTCCTATCATGTTACCTGTTGAAGAAACCCAGTCATTGTCCTAGGATTGCACACGTGACCCTCCGTTACTCCCTGTTAACTGGTTGGTAGAACTGAAAATTGGTCAATCCTGGTTACGATTTTGGAACCACGTTCCAGCATTGGTGCTGAATACCGGGTGGCTCACGGCAGAGAGCACATAACGGGAAGCCTGATCCCCAGCGCTCTCAGCCTGACCCTGCTACTGGGAAGCTCTGCTTCGGCCTCACACTAATGAACTTGGCCGCTGCTGATGGCCCGGACCTAGGTCCATTGCCTTATTAGGGCTAGGAAATGATGATATTCTAATTCTCTCATCCTTCCGCATTCATTAGCTATAACTATTTTATAAAGAAGACCTTTCTCTCATTATAAGGTTAGTCAGATATATAGTTGTACTGTAAAGCAGGCCTAAGGCTTTATTCTTGCCCAAAGGATTGGGTGCTCTCCTGATCTCCACCAATGACCCGTGAGTTACTATTTTTTATTTTAGTAAGGTCATCATGAAGCTTTGCTATTTTTGTTGTCAATTCACTCAGATGTCTTTTGTCTACTTGAATTGCCTCTGTGGTACTTAAATAGTCACAATTTTTGATTCAATTTGGCCTTTATATTTTTTTATATAACACCAGTAGTCTTGTTTTTATATTTTGTTTATTAATGTATTTATTGAAGTGACAAAAATTTATATATTTGTCATGAAGAACATTTTGGTTTGAAATATGTACACACTGAGCTAATGAACATACCCCCACCACACATACTTTTTTGTGCAGTAAGAACGCTTAAACTCGACTCAGCAATTTTCAAGAATACAATTTATTATTCGTAGCTAATGTCAGACACCAGTGGTCTTGGCAGCTTCCTTGCTTTCTGGTGTGACGAGATATCTCAGATTTATATTCATGTTCCTTTCCAGTTAACTTCAAGAAGCTCATCTTCCGTGTGGTTCTAAGAAGGAAATGTTCACAAAGGTTTCCTGGACACAGACCTCATAGGGAGCTGCCTTTCTTTCACTATTTCTGCTTCTTCTGTTCTGACTCCTCTCATTCCCTCTTTTGTGACTTCTATCTCCATAACTGGATCAGAAGATCCCCCCACCAGGTCACCAACAACACACTGCCGTTCTCTTCTGATGAAGCCTTTTCCAGCCCCACCTGCATCTTCCTCTCTTGAGAGGAAGCAGAGGCGTTTCCACCTGGTCTGTCCCCTCCTGCCCGCTGGACGCTCCTCACTGCTCCTGAGGCTGCGACCCTCCCTGCCCTAGGCCATTTCCCTGTGTCCTGCGCTCACTCTGAACCCTTTCCGCAGACAATCAAGAAGATTAGAAGGGCCACTAAGAAAGTTTTGAGATACAAAAAAATTAAGAAATGTAAAATCATTTTGATTAGTATTTTTTCAGAACAATCTCCGTGACATTCTCTGCACTTTGCCTTCTTGTAAACTGTTTTGAAAGCACTCTCTGCCCTCCTTTGCTTCAAGTGCTGTAAGCTCACCTTCGCAGGTGTGAACAGCCTCTTCAGGGCTGGAGAACCTTCTTCCACACATTTGAATTTTTACTGTAGGGAACAGGAAATAATCACATGGGGCCAGGTCAGGACTGTGGGGTGCATGAGTCATAAGTGTAACCTCTGTGGACTCCAGGATCTGATGGTGATGTCAGCTGCGTGGGCAGCCATGTTGTCATGGTGCAAGATGGTCCCCGAAGTCCTGTCCTTGGCTGCTGTTCTTGAAGTTTGCTGACAACTTCTGGTAGGCGTGCTGCTGTGTACCACTGAGCAGTGACCGTCCTTTGTTCCCCCAGAGGAACAGTTGCAACGTGACCACATTTAGGGAAGAAAGTTATCCCCATTTTATTTCTTACACTTGGAGCCACTTCACTTTTGTTGGTGGATTTTCACCAAGAAAAAATATGCACACTGTCAACTTATTCTCTGGATCAAACTGGTAAACCCAGGCATCCCCACCAGTGAAGTGTCAGGAGTGAGTCTAGACTTGCCCCCCTGGGATGTGACCAGCGTTGCTTACACCATTCATACCAGGCCCTCTGCTCATCTGCCAGAGTCAGGCACCAGATGGGACTTCACTGACTCCGAGATATTCACGCAGGAGTGTGGACACTGTCGGCGACCCCCTCTGCAGCGCCACCCCAGTGTCCACGCGCTGCCGCCACCCCCTCTGCAGGGCCACCCAGTGTCCTCGCGCTGCCGCCACCCCCTCTGCAGCGCCACCCAATGTCCTCACACATCACTCGCTGGGTCCACAGTTGATGTTCTCCTCAGTCACTGCAGTCTCCTGGTTCCCACTCCTCTCCTCACCTTTCAGTGAAGTTCAGCTTCTTCTAAATTCGTGAAACCACCAAAAAACCATCACAAAGGAAGAGGTAAGTTCCCTGCAAACCTGTTGCAAAAGCTCAAGGCTTTGAGACTCCTTTAACTCACTTGTAAAATCATAGAACACTGTTATCGTCGTCGTGTGAAAATGCTCCCTCCCAGCGCCATGGCTCATGCTCACCAAGGGCTCTGGAGGGAGACAAGTGAAGCCTCCCAGGGACACTGACAAGCCGGGCACGTTGACATGTGCATGAGGGAGTCAGAGCAGACACTGGCGGCTGCGTTTCTGGGACGTGAAATAACAAAGCATAACACAGTCTGTCTCGAAACTTTCATGGTGACCTTCCTATCTCCTTTGTCTCTCTCTCTCTCTCTGTTTCTCTATCTGTGGGTCTGTCTGTATCTCTATTTGTTCTCTGCCTTTCTCTTTGTCTGTCTGTCTGTGTACCTGTCACTGTCTCTCTGTCTCTTTTTCTGTTTGTCTCTCTCTCTCTGTGGACACCTGTCTGTCTTTCCCTTATCTGTCTGTGTACCTGTCACTGTCTCTCTGTCTCTTTATCTGTTTGTCTCTCTCTCTCTGTGTACACCTGTCTCTCTTTCCCTTATCTGTCTGTGTACCTGTCACTGTCTCTCTGTCTGTTTATCTATCTGTGTGTCTGTCTGCCCATCTAATCAACCAATGACCACAACCATATATCTCAGCACTCTTCTCTGAGCACAAACTAACACATGTGATTTTTCTTCCTGCCTCTTCCACTTGGTGTCTAACACGTATCACAATATTACTCCCAAAATGAACTTCATGACCTGGCTACTCTTATCAAGTACAGCAAGAAAGCAAATTCCCTGTCAGTGTTTTCTCTAAGCATGAGTCCCCAGATTCAGTAACCGAGGAGTCACTCTTGCCATCACCATCTCTGCGATCTGTCACCCAGTCTGTCGGGAACACTTCAGTTCCAGAACATCCTCCTCAACCTACCAGGTTGCAGTGTATGTCTCACTCCTTCCAAGCAATTCTGTGTGTTAGTAGTAGATGAAGCTTTTCAAAACACTTTCTGGTCCTAAATAATGCATGCTTTTAAGTAATTCGTTTTGTACCAATTTTTGTTAGGATAAAGACCAGGAAGACCAGGAATTTTAACATGATCTGTGAGGCCCAATGTACTGATCGTGGCATTTTCAATCCCCATCCTTGATGTGGACTGTGGGTGGGGCCATCAGGACGTGCACATGATGCCTCTGGGGCTCTAACATCTCCAGGGAGCTCCTGCACCCCTCAGCTCTCAGCTCAGCTCACTATGCTCCCCTCCTAGGTCCACATCTTGGGGGTTCCTGCACCCCCTCAGCTCTCAGCTCACTATGCTCCCCTCCTGGGTCCACATCCTGGGGGGCTCCTGCACCCCTCAGCTCTCAGCTCACTATGCTGCCCTCCTGGGTCCACATCCTGGGGGGCTCCTGCACCCCTCAGCTCTCAGCTCACTATGCTGCCCTCCTGGGTCCACATCCTGGGTGGCTCCTGCACCCCTCAGCTCTCAGCTCACTATGCTCCCCTCCTGGGTCCACATCCTGGGGGGCTCCTGCACCCCTCAGCTCTCAGCTCACTATGCTGCCCTCCTGGGTCCACATCCTGGGGGGCTCCTGCACCCCTCAGCTCTCAGCTCACTATGCTCCTCTCCTGGGTCCACATCCTGGGGGGCTCCTGTACCCCCTCAGCTCTCAGCTCACTATGCTCCCATCCTGGGTCCACATCCTGGGGGGCTCCTGCACCCCTCAGCTCTCAGCTCACTATGCTCCTCTCCTGGGTCCACATCCTGGGGGGCTCCTGTACCCCCTCAGCTCTCAGCTCACTATGCTCCCCTCCTGGGTCCACATCTTGGGGGGCTCCTGCACCCCTCCAGCTCTCAGCTCACTATGCTGCCCTCCCGGGTCCACATACTGGGGGGCTCCTGCACCCCTCAGCTCTCAGCTCACTATGCTCCTCTCCTAGGTCCACATCCTGGGGGGCTCCTGTACCCCCTCAGCTCTCAGCTCACTATGCTCCCCTCCTGGGTCCACATCCTGGGGGGCTCCTGTACCCCCTCAGCTCTCAGCTCACTATGCTCCCCTCCTGGGTCCACATCCTGGGGGGCTCCTGTACCCCCTCAGCTCTCAGCTCACTATGCTCCCCTCCTGGGTCCACATCCTGGGGGGCTCCTGCACCCCTCCAGCTCTCAGCTCACTATGCTGCCCTCCCGGGTCCACATACTGGGGGGCTCCTGCACCCCTCAGCTCTCAGCTCACTATGCTCCTCTCCTGGGTCCACATCCTGGGGGGCTCCTGCACCCCTCAGCTCTCAGCTCAGCTCACTATGCTCCCCTCCCAGGTCCACATCCTGGGGGGCTCCTGCACCCCTCAGCTCTCAGCTCAGCTCACTATACTCCCCTCCTGAGTCCACATCTCTTGGGGACCCCAGCACCCCCTCAGCCCTCAGCTCACTACTGCTTGGCTCAAGGGCTGCCTCCACCTCCTGCAACACCGGGCTTACAGCCTTAAAGACGCTGTCATCTCGCTTTCCAGTGGTGCCTGCATCTGCCTGATCTTTTTATTTCTTTCTTATCCAACTGTAAACTCCGGGGGGAATGAGGATCATGCTCAGGTCTTGGTCACCATCATATTCCAAAGGCCCCACAAAGTGCTGGGGGCACGGCTGGTTCTTAAACATTTGTTGAATGAATGAATGAATGCAATTTATTATTCAAGGCCTACTGAATATGTAAGTATATTCTTTAGCCTTCTGTGAATTCTCTTTCCTACTTTTCAATAAACATCCCATGTAAGTAACAGAGAAGAAAGTCCTGTGACATTTGTCCTTCTGGGATATTCTCCATCTGACATCTTTTCGTGTTCATCACTGCCAATAAATCCAGTTCAATTTACATGTTTTTGATTGTTCTGGACTTCTTACTATCCATCACAATTAAATGTAATCTTGTCTCTTAACCTAATTCATCTAAATTTTAGATAGTATGTCTTTTGGGGGAAAACAGATTCTAACAGAGGACAATATAATTGTAGTTGGAGAAAACTTAGGACTCAGTAGAGTTATTTTAAAGCAATCAAGCTGTCATCTATCTACATAATTTGGATAACTGGATATACACAAATACACACTATTTCTCTGTGTACATAGAAGGCCATTTTGTGCTTATTTTAATAGGTGCTGGTTTGATGGTTAGAAAGAAAAGAAATAAGATTTTAGGTGTCTACGATTTGGAGCAGTACCTTTGTCTTAGGTTTCCATTTTGACTTCTAAGGGTAATAATATACAATTTTAAAAAAGAAATTTGGATAAAGTGCTGTGAGACTCTGGGGTTGGCTGTGGAGGCTTATAGGATGCAAGCAATTTACTAACGTCTTGCAATTTACTAACACCCAGGACTAGCCCATCTTCAGAATTAGCTGGTCACTGTGAAAGTGTGTCCCTGCCTCTGCTGTCCACATGTGGACATTAAAACTATATCTTATTCATCTTAGAACCCTTGTTTGTTTCTCTGGTTTGTCAGGTTGGTTTTGTTGGGATATAACATTAAATCACAGCTATAAGCAGGAAAATGGCAGCAACACGCTTATCCTAAATCTACACCATTAATTGTGTGTTCTGAATTTATTAAAATAAAATGAGGACGGAGGCTGTAGTCCCCTTCTGTGCCAAACCTTAATCCAAGTCATGTCGGCGCTCTCTGTGCTGGGGTGAAAACCTTCTGGTTAGTTTAAGAGGATGCGTGGGACAAGTCTTCTAGTAGTTTCCTAGATGAAACAGTGTAACTGTAAAACTAGTGAAGTTGTTTTGATCAAATTCCACCATGTGTGTGAAAATATGTCTTGATAGTAAATTGTTTAGATTCTAAGCAGAATGATCTTTACATTTACAAGCTTACCCTTCTGTGCTCCTCCACTGGTCGGCAGTTTCTGGAGAGCTGGCCTCAGACGGTCGACCATTCATTGTTAGCACAAATCGATGTGAACTGGAGAGGAAACATACCTGGAATTTTACAGGCAGGGAAGGGAAGCGGAGCACCTGCTCCCAGAAAGACCCAGACCCCCTCAAGTGTCCCCAGCGTCCAGCGTCCTCAGGTTGTCCTACAGCTGCGTGACTTTATCGCCCCAGAACTTCGTGATGAAAAACAAGCATCTCATTCTCTTCTTCATTGTATTTAATCATTGTCTTGCTCATAAATTCTATGGAAAGAGAATTCTATCAGAAGGCCGTGGTGACAGCTTGATTCTGTTACATGACATCTGGGGCTATGAAGTCAATGGCAGAAGCTCTGAAGGCCAGAACCATCTCAACTCAAGGCAAGGCTGGGCCCTTGGTTCTCTCCATGGGGCCACTGTAGGGAGCTGGTTTCTGCTTTCTCATAACATGGGCCCTGGGGTCCAAGAGCGGAGACTGGGAGTCCTGAGGATGGGGGTGGAGAGAGGGAGAACCAGGCTCATGTCATTTCCCTGCAGTGAGCCAGCCAGGGAGTCAGGGCATCGCGTTCAGGGACTTCACACTAGTCACAGACTTGGCCCACATTCCAGGACAGGGAATATAGACCCTGCCAGGGAGGGAGACATGTTAGTCCCAGCCTAAGGAAAGCATGTGGGATGGGTTTGTCTGCCCATCTCCCTGCTGGTGGGGGCCATTCTCCACCTTCAGACATCATGGTCCACCAGGAAGCTAGTGAAGAACCCTCGCCTGAAAGAGAAGTCGGAAGGGGCTGCCTACAGAGCGCCTGCACGTCCAGTGGGCCAACCGGGTTTCCTTTAAGTTCAGGAAGAGTACAACTCCCAAAGGAAAAGTTCCTATACCTAAAATATGTTGGGAGTTTTCACAGATTCATCTCTGGGAAAAAAGTCCACTCTGTAATAGCACCCCATATCCCTAAATGAGGAATATGTCAAAGTGAATATTTTGACATTTGGGCTGTTTGGTTGTCATCATAGACTAGACATCAGGAAATATGTGGGTGTCTTCCAATTTTATCAATAGCATTGATTTTGAGAATGGATCTGGTTTTGTGATAATTAAAAATGGGCAGATAATATCATGACAAAAAGTTCCCAAATTCTAGGGAAAAAGTAAAAAGACATATATATATATTCATAAATGAGAAATTTAAGAGCCTAGAAAAGACATGGAGGTTTTTGTTAAAGTGCGTTATACAACCAACCCTAAATCACTAGGGGATTATATTTCAATGAATAAAGTAGAAATGTATCAGAACCAGGCCAATTGATAGCAAACTAGCCCAAACTGTCCTTTTCTAAACAAACTGAGTAGCACCCGGACTTTAATCTGTTAGCCAAAAGTGGGATTTTTACAATGCAAAAGAGTAATTTTGACCTGAAAAACCACTCCACAGTTACCAAACGTGAGTTTCTGCAGATGTGTTCTGACCTGGCTTACCCAACTCTGCAAGGAAAGCATTTGTCAAGGAAGAGGAAGGAGAAACCGGGCCTCTGAGCGTCCTGCAGGGCCAGAAGAAGCGTCATTCACATTCAGCCGCTGAAATGCCCAGCGCCCCGGGCAGCTGCAGAAACTGGCAACAGATTGTAAACATTCTTTCTCATATTTTAATAACTTCCTGCTTAAGAAATTATTTGTTAGGAGCCATGAGTCAGCAGACAAGGCAAAATAAGTTCAGTACAATTTGTTGGCATTTTATCTGTTTCAAAAGTCGTAATTCTCTGGTTCATTAGTTTATTTCCTTCTCTATTTTCATTTTTTCATTTTTTTAAATCATACCTGTATACATGTATGGGGGACAATGTGATGGTTTGATATACAACGTGGAATTCTTAAATCAAACTGATTAACATAACCATCACGTGGCTTACTTATTTTCTCTGGTAAGACATTTAGTTTAGTCTTAGTTATTTAGAAATATGCCCTTGCATTGTGCACATTAGTCAAGATTCCTTCACACCAAACACCTCCTCCCTACTCCGTCCCCTTTCACCCTTTCCCCCTTGTTAGACTATATTTGTGTTTTATCATTTGTAAGAGAGTTTAACTGTTTTTATATTGGTTTCATAATAATATTGAGTATTTTGGATACCTTTTTCCCCATTCTTGAGATACTTTACTAAGACAGATGCATTTTCAACTCCATCCAGGTAAACATAAATGATGCATAGTCTCACTCTTTTGGGCGGTGCCTGTGTCTCAAGGAGTAGGGCGCCGGCCCCGTATACCAGAGGTGGCAGGTTCAAACTGGGCCCCAGCCAAAAACTACAAAAAAAAAAAAAGTCTCTCTCTTTTTATGGCTGCATAGTATTCGTATACAGATGGTGTACATATACCAGTTTGCTAATCCATTCATGGGTTGATGGGCATTTGGGCTGCTTCCACAACTTGGCCATTGAGAATTGGGCTGAAATAAACATTCTGGTGCAAATGTCTTTGTTGTAAAATGATTTTCGTTCTTCTGGGTAGATACCTAGTAATGGAATTGTGGGATGAAATGGAAGGTCAACTTTTAGATCCTTGAGAATTCTCCAAACATCTTTCCAAAAAGGCTGTATTAGTTTGCAGTCCCACCAGCAGTGCAGAAGTGTTCCCTTCTCTCCACATCGACGCCAACATCTGTAGTTTTGGGACTTTGTGATGTGGGCTAATCTTACTGGAGTTAGGTGATACCTCAAAGTGGTTTTGATTTGCATTTCTCTGATGATTAAAGACGATGAGCATTTTTTCATGTGTTTGTTGGCCACGCGCCTGTCGTCTTCAGAGAAGTTTCTGTTCAAGTCTCTTCCCCACAAAGAAATGGATCTGTTTGTTCTTTTCTTATTGATTAATTTGAGTTCTCTGTAGATTCTAGTTATCAGACCTTTTTCGGAATCATAACATGCAAAAATCTTCTCCCCTTCCGAAGACTGTCTGTTTTGCTTTTGTTATCATGCCCTTAGCTGTGCAGAAGCTTTTTAGCTCCATCAAACCTCAGTAATATATTTTTGGTGTTGCTTCAATTGCCAGGGGAGTCTTCCTCATAAAATATTTTCCCAGGCCACTTTTGATAACAGTACTTTGAGTTTGTCCATCCAGCCCAATGCAGGCTGGTTTCTCTCTCACCTCATTGTTGTCAGGTCTGGGTGAGACCACACAGGTGAGTTGTTAGGAGGGAAGAAACTGAGGTTGAGACGCAAACCCAACTCGGGAAATGCACTTTGTGGTAAGACACAAAACTAGGACTGGCACCCAGGGCTTCTGAGTGAGTCTACCCCACCTTTGTCCCTAAGACCCTGGGTCAGTGTGGTCCCCTGTCAGCGCTGGCATGGTCTGAGTGAGCTCCACTGCCTGGCCCCACAGAGGGTACAAAGAGATCCACCAGGACAGTCCCTGCTTGCAGGAGCAGGGAGGCCCTGACGGTGTCACTGGTTAACTCACTAAATATTTACCATCCATGTGTTCAGAATCCTTCTAGACTCTGGGATACAAGACTGACCAGGTCCCTCATGTCACATAAAGAGACACAAAACAAAACACTGTAATAGGCAATCCCATTACCAAGTCCATAGGTGGTTTTAGACAGTGACTAATACCAGGCAGCCAGTGTGGCAGGCTGGGGCCTGTGTCAAATGGGGCTGTTCCCAGGGAGAAGCTAACTTGGCAGAGAGTCAGTGACAGCAGAGAAAGCTTAGGACAGGCCATCAAGGGACTCTGTGGAGGGAAAGCTTCTCCAAGGGGTGGGATTCCCATCAGGCTCTGGAGAGTGGGGTGGACTGACTCGGGAAGGAGGCTGTGACAACAGTGACCTGACAGACACTAGGCCCGGCTAGAGTGGCTGGAACAGGCTCTCGGCTGCAGGACGCCGGGCAGTGGTTGCTACAGACTGTTCCTTTAGCAACAGAAACAGGCAAATATCGAACACAGAAAATCTAAAAAAATAAGAGAATGAATTTCCTTCACAACCAGGAAGAACACTACGTCTTTGCACAATATTCAGAGCAGGTGATGACCAAAATGGCAGATTGTTCGGAGGACAGGTGATTTTTGCTTTAACCCACGTGTCCCTTTCTTGAGACAAAAAGAGCCGAGCTGATGTGATGAACTTGAAGGTTTACTTTGGGCAACATTTTAAAGGGTTACGTAGACCTCCTCCACAATTTACTAGGAAGGGGTGGCTGTGCCGTTGGCATTCACCTGCGTCACGGCAAATCATAGCTCTTTATCTCGGCAGTGTGGATTCAGATGGCCACAGCGTCCTTTGCAGTTACATGTGCATTAAGCTGATTTTCCTCCCAAATTTGTGGGAAAGGATAGCCTTACAGTTGTGAAACCAGAGTTCCAATCTCCAACCCGCGGTTTGCTGTTTATCAAAGTGCATTTCACGTGGCTTCCTCACACTGGAAATGGGGGTGGTGATGTCTGCCCAGCCTTGCTGACAAGGCTATTACAAAGATCAAATGGGAAGCTGTGCAAGTACTTTCTGAACAACAAAGGTCTAAAAAATAAGGCATTCTCGCTGTAGTTATTATACTAAAATCTTACGCCTTTCTTTTAGAGCCCTACTTCCAGATACTTTTGAAAGCCGTCAGGGAGTGAAGTCTGGAGCCACATGTGATAAAAGGAAGGCGACATACCAGGCTTTTGCAGAGAAAAACACCCATAATCTTTCAGCAAAAATGAGAGGCCTGAAAACCAGGGATGTGTCGCAAGGATGTGTTTCGAGACACTCAGAACAACTAATTGGCATGAACGTTAACAAACAAATTTTAATTAATGCAGAACCGTTGTTTCTTCACTTTGCTTCTCTGTGGTGAACTATACTCGTGAAGCAGACACTGCCCAGCCCACATTTCAGGTCTCAGTGGCACAGCAGGTGACTTTTGGCTGCTGAGTTCACTATCTGGCTAGAATCATTACAGTGCTGAATGCTCATCTGTGTTCTTAGAGATGTAATTATGTATTTTTATCAGAACAGTTAACTCCTTGGTTATAAAATTCTGAAATATGGGATTGGCCACTAGACGGTACCTCTGAGGGGAAAACAACTTTGTAATTAACAAAACAAAACAAACAAAAAAACACACCATAGAATCAATACTCTGCTGGCATGTTTAACTGAACGTAAAATTTTGAAAAATGTTGCACAGAATTATTAAGTCATCACTATGTAACTGATCCCAAATTTTTCCATCAAATTAATAATAGAAACAAAAGCTTTTCAAAGGAAGATGGGCTAACTGACGGCCAATAAACACAGGACAAAGGCTCAGTGTCTCTAATCATCGGGGAAACGCAAATCAGAACCTCCATGGCACGTCACCTACTCCAGGGATCGTGTCTGTTATCAAAAAGCCCCCAAACAACAGATGCTGGTGTGGCTGTGGAGGGAGGGGGCACTTGTACATAATGGGCCACAGACCAGGCAAGCAGATGGGAGAGTAGCGGGCGGAGGGGAGGAGCCATTCACACCCTGCAGCTTCCGCACAGAGTGGCCGCTCAGACTGTGAAAAGAAATTCACATAACCATTTGTACCCGTGTAATATTCTGAAATAAATAATAAATAAAACTCACCTGCCTATATGACAATACCTCCTCCTGATGAAGTGACCGTCAAACACATTTCCTTACCATGCAGGTGGGTCAGCTTTGCCAGGGCTTTCTCATTGGTAAAACGCCCCCTTCAGTGATATCTCCTGGGGTCTCTGGTCTTCTTGCAACCCTCCTCCGCCATCATTTGCCAGGCACCCCGTTTCCTCACTGTGTGTTCCCGTCAGACATACATCCAAGTCTCCTGGAGTCCTAGGAGACTGAATTTCACAGGAAGCTGCTGCTCCAGAGGGCTGTCCGGGCTGGGGTGTCCTGGTGATGTCCATCATCCCTCTTCTTAAACCTGAGTGCTGACGGACACAGGGAAGGCAGCGACCCCACAGACACCCCACGTGCCTGCCAGGAATCAATGCATATTTTTTTTTTTTGCTCACAAATGTCATTCAGTGATGAGTGAACTTAAAAAAAAAAAAAGTGTTTTTAGGAACTATTCTGTGATACTTAGATGAGTTTAGGATAAATGGCTGGGGGAAAAAAATGTCTTTTTTCCTGTGGAAAACAAAACAAAACAAAACATTTCAGGCCAAATGTATTGTTATGAGGAAGCAAACAGCTGGATAAGTTCATTTTAAGAAATTAAATATGTAATATATTTTCTTTTTCTCGCAAGTATTTTTTGAAATGTTGCAAGTTCTATAAAATGTAATGTATAGTTAGCTACATGTCTATAAACTGTCTTCTCAAGAAAAATCTGTACTATACACAGCCAAACATCATGAACCAAAACTGCGGTTACTCTGAATAAGGCAGATTCTGGATGTTCATGAAAATTGATAAAAATGTGATTTTTATGGTAAATTTCCAGATTTCCCTTTTAGTTGTTTGGACCATTATTCCCTCCTTTATAATACCCGGTATGAAAGAAAAGTGAAATTTTTTTTACAGTACAGAAAAAAAAAAAACTTTGTCAAATTAATTCAACGTTTGAATCAGACAATTTTTTTTTGCATTTGAACACCCAAAAGTATATATTTTTTTCCTGCTCTAGAACTATTTCTCATCTTGGATTTTAGAAAACTTAAGTGTCTAAAATACAAAACACAGATTCTTCTGGGTCACACCTCCCTTGTATTCTTGGTGGCCGGGGTGTCGTGAGAACATTGTGCTTTTTGTCCTGTGACAGTGAAGGGCCTGTCAAGTGCAGACTTCAGTAAAACACAGGAAGGTGGGGAGACAGCCTCGGCGGGGTCTGGACATCCTGTGTGATTGGAGGCGTTTTCTCCCTCCCTCGCAGTGTGTTTCTTCTGTGGAGAAATGACAATACCTCTGTGTTAGGGCTGTGGAGAGGATTGAAGGACACAGTGGTAAAGGCCCTGTTAGAGTGTGGTAACCAGCACGTGCCTCAGGTCAGCACAGGTGGGAAACTGCCCAGCTGCTTAATAAGTTTCTCTTTACCTCTGAACAGCTAGATAGAGCTGCAGAAGATCACCAGATAAAATAGAGGGTTCTCATTTAATGCTTTTATAATTTTTTTTTACATTTTATTTCAGAATGTTAGGGGTACAAATGTTTGGGTGACATGAAATATTTTTGTGCAGTGAGTCAAAGTCAAAAGTGAACCCCTCACCAGGATAGTGCATGGGTACCACGGAGTTCTGCTCAGCCATGGAAAAATGGTGAGCTGATAACGTTTGTAACAACCTGGATGGAACCAGAGACCATTCTTCTAAGTGAAGTATCACAAGGAATGGAAAAGTAAACAGCGTGAGTACTCACCATTAAATTGGAACTAATCCATCAATAGCCCTGTGCACATTTGATAGTAAAACTCAACAGAAAGCAATCGGGGGGTGGGGAGGGGCTCAGTGGGGAGGAATAAAATCAGTTAAGTCTGAATTTTAAATAAATAATGAATAATTTTTAGTGTAAAATTTTTAATTTTACATCCAATGCTAACAATAAATATTTTGGACATACTTGTATTTTTTTTTTTTTTTGAGACACAGTCTTACTCTGTCATCATGGGTAGAATGCCGTGGGGTCATAGCTCACAAAAACCTCAAATTCTTGGGCTCAAGCAATCTTCTTGCCTCAGCCTCTAAAGTAGCTGGGACTATAGGCACCTGCCACAACGTCCAGTTATTTTTTTTTATTTTTATTTTTTTTAGAGATAGGGTCTCACTCTTGCTCAGGCTGGTCTCAAACCAGTGAGCTCAATCTATCTGCTTCAGCCTCCCAGAATGCTAGGATTACAGGCTTGAGCCACCACACCCAGCTGACATATTTGTATTAAATTAATGATTTTTTAGCTGAAATTTAATTTTTACTGAGAATCCTGTATTTTATCTGGCGGCACAGGTGGCTCACTGCCCAGCACCTGGGACACAAGTCCTCCCCAGTAGGTGATGCCTCTATGCTTGGGCAGCTGCACAGTTCCTGCCCTCCGTCTCCACTCGGCTACCTGGTCATCCAGCAAACGTGGTGGTTTTAGTTCAGTTGTACCTTTTAGTTTCACAGTTTCCATTTAGTTGTTTTTTATAACTTCTATTCCATTGCTGAGCTTTTCTGTTTTTAAAATTTGTTTCAAGAGTATTTATTACCGATTGTTGAAGCACACTTATGGTTTTATAAAAATCCTTGCCAACATTGGACTTCCCAGCTTCACTTGCTCGTGGCTTCTCATTCAAATTATGGCATTTCTGGTCCTCAGCATACAAAGGGTTCATGACTATATCCCGTCCATTTGGATTATTATACTGGGAGATATTTCATCTTAGCGGGCAGCGGCCCTGGCTGGGGCTGGCTGTGGGTCCTGGCCCACCTCTGTGAGTGGCAGTCTCCATGGCAGTTCAGTTCAGAGAGGCCCCAAGATGCTACACTGGTTGGCTCAATTCCCCTGGTGCCCCTAGGCTCCTACTCAGTCCTTGTCAGGGCCACCTCTGGAGTGTGGGCCACCTCCCTGGGTGGCCTAAGGTCACTGGGCATGGGTCCCCTATGGCATTTGTGGAGGGCTCCCCATGCGTTTGTCCACCCAACTTGTGTGGAGGAGCTGGTCTTCTCTGGGGTCACCTGAAGGGTCTGGGGGGACCCTGGTGGAGTAGGTGTCAGGTTCCCTATGGGGCCTCTGCGGGGCCCCTTCCTGGCTTTTCTTCATTGCATTTTGTCTGAGCCTGGTGGCATTTGTAAGATGAAGGTCTTCCAATGCTAGGTTTTGAAAAAATATGGAGATAGACAGGAAATAGAAACTCATCAGGTTGTGATCCCTCCAACCCCAAGGTCACTGGCCAACTCATCATCTTCTTTCTTGTTGTCCTGGTGACCAATTTCAGAGGACATTTGCCATGTCTTCAGGATAGGACAGGGCACGGAGAGTCACCCCCACTGGCCTAGATACCGTGTATGGCTCATTAACTTCCGTATTAAAAATTTTGAGTGATGTCAAAGAGAAAGTCAGAAAAAAAGACTAACAATGCTGTTGAAATTGACAAAAATTACTTATTTTCTTGACAACATTCTAACTTAGAGAGGCTTATGGATAAAATAAAAGTGCTTTTGGAGGCTTGGGAGAAGGCCAGGGAGTCCAGGGAGAAGGTAACTGTCTAGCTTCACCCTTGCCATGTCCCTGGTACCTGGCATGAGACCAGCACTGAGTTTTTGCAGACCTGCTCTAAATCTCTGTAATTCCCACTATCTCAGGACCAGCACTGTCTGGCCTCAAATCCAGTGGTCAGAAGAAAAGTTATCTCCTCAGCCCTCACCTCACAGTCAGCAGTTCATCTGGCTACATGTGTATTATCACATGTGCACTTTAGTAGGCAAAGAAAACTTAGAATATAATTGTTATCATTACCGTTTTTTTCAGCGAGAAAATAGAGACCCTGAGAATATTTGCTTAAAAGCCAGCTAGAACTTGGTGGAGAGAAGATTTGAACCAAGTTCTTCCAGCTTTGTCAGAGTTTAGGCTTGGTGAAAGGTCCAAAATTCTACAAAACCCCAATAACAAGGCCTGGTATTCAATAAACTGACAATTTGCAGTAACTTCTGTCTGTCCCACAGGTAGAGCAAATACATCATGGTTACTCACTCTCAAGGCCTAGCAAATAAGCTACTTTTATGAAGAACTGCTACAAGACTCCCGTGAATCAGCTTCCCTGCCCCATCAGGCCTTCATTGACTGAACAAATACATGATTATGAGAAAGAAGAGAAGAGCAAAGGAGGCCATTCAGGGTGAAGGCCGGTTAAAAATTCAGATTCTTCCCCCCCACTCCCCGCCAGTTCCTCTTACCTGACCTGGAGTAACCTCAAAGTGCTTGTTCATGATGTGTCCCAGATAACTAGGGTTAGGCACCCCAGAAGCAAAGAGGTCCATATCCAGGATGTAATTAACCATAGCTTAAGGTTGGAATTAAAGTACTAAAATACCATTAAAATCTGTTACAAAATTTAGATCTAAACAGAAGTTCTTAATCTCTGGTGTGCATGCCAGGCACGCCTTGCTCTAGACCCTTAGGTAGCATTAAGACCTAGGTAATGGGGCACCCTCAATTCCTGCACATTCGGTGAGACCCCCCCAGTCGTCCTCTGCCCCATCCCCCGCTCCTCACCTTTCCCACTTACTCTTCTACAGCTTGAACTTTACCTTGGAAGTGAGAATAATGTAACCTAAAAATGTGTATCCTCATATTAATTTCAAAAATAAATAAATAAGTTAAAAAAAAAAAAACGACACTGATAATGGATAGACCAAAGGAGACAGGTTCTGCTCTCTGGCTTCTCTGTTCAAATCCATTTCTCTTCGAGCTTCACAGTGGAGCTGCACCAGGTGTGGACTGTGCTCTGTGGGGTCCCACGGCAGCATAGGCAGCATCAGCTGAGGCCATTCAGGTCATAAGCAAAGCGAGGAGAAACCAGACCCAACCAGTCAGGCGCCTTGTCTCACATCTTCCTTCACAACCAGAGCAAGCACCAGGAAACCCTTCTGGAGGAAAGAGCCTATTGCAAATCCGAGACTCTGGCTCCCATCCCCTGTCCTTCCCAGGTTCTCCCTACCACCCCCGCTCTTCTCCAACCTTTGTCCTCTCCCTTGTTTCTCTCTGGGCTGCTACCATGGAATTACAGCCAGTGACCCTGGCTCCCTTCTCAATCTAGGCATTTTCTGAAACACGTTTGCCAACAATGACCTTCCTAACAGATGAATCTAACTGTGTGTTGCTCCGGCTCCATCTCCCTTGAGTGTGTCGACTTCTCAGATGTTTAAGGTCATGAAGATGGGATAACCACCAGGGGTCATGTCAATACATGTGTGTTTTCAATGTTCTTACCAATCACATTCAATTCAAAATTAGGAAGAACCTCATGGAAATAGATCATAAGCTAAGCATTTGTCACGAAATGCTAAGATTTTATAAACTCAACTGTTGAGGAAAGGTAACATAACAAGCATGCTTTTTGCACATGGAAATGGCTTAATAGTTTGGACAAACTATTGTTTTTAATCCACAAAGATCCCCACACGGAGTCAAAGGGATAAACAGCAATATAACATGTACACGTCCGAGGCCTCAAAAGCAAGGCTGCAGCGGCTAATGTTGGGTGCAGCTATGCAGTGTTAATTGAAGATGGGGATATAACTTAATAACAAAAACAGCCTCTCAGCATGGATTCCATGGCAACAAAGTCATACCTAGAAACCAGGCTTTACTTCCTTAGTGATAAGTGAATCAAAATATGTTTTATTTTTATGGCATTGTCAATTTAGTGGAGGAAGTCACTTTGCTCTTATAAAGGAAGAAGAATCAAATCCAAAGGGTAAGTTCTAACACAGACGTGGCTTCCACAGTGACGTGGTTGGAAGTGGGTGGAGTTTGCCTACTGGGGCTACCAAGTGGGAATGGTGGTTTGCTTGGTCACATTTAGACATACCCCAGTTATAGCATTTCTCTCGCCAATATATCTAGAAAGTTCAGCACAGTAATAATATGCACATTCTTATTTCCCATTCTCTGAAGCATATTTAAAATATCTATTTAAATTTCAAAATGCCCCAACACTTTAGTAAAGAAATAAAAAGAAAAAATAGATTTCTCTGCAAACATTTTATTCAAAGAAAAAACATTTCTTTTCCTCTAGGGTCATCTTATAGTTGGTTCTAAGTATCCTTTTTCTTAATGTAAACTTGGACAGTTTTGTTCTTTTTGGAACAAAGATGTATCTTATTGAATCACTTTTCGTCTAGGTACGATATTTACCTAGAAGATCTTTCTGTATTTTGATACAACTCGCATAAGTAAAATTACTTTGAGATCCTCAATAACTTTGAAGAGTAAAAAAGGATTCTGAACCAAAAAGTTCGAGGACCACTGCTGTAGATTATCACCTGTAGATAATCTGTAGATTATCATATTATTCATTGTATATTGTTTCTTGGCTTAAAAAGCAAAGCACAGTCTTAACAGATCCCATCTCAAAGAATTTGCTGTCATTGAAGTACTAAGTTATTCCTGTCAAGCAGGAGCATATAAAATCACTATCCACCTGGTTAATGCTCATTTGAAACTCTCTTAAGTTTGTATGTAAACTTCAGAGTAATCACTTCAACCTATCCATCTTTCTCATCCTTTCCCTTTTTTCCCATATCAGATTCCTGCAGAGCTCTGCCTTTTAACATAAGTCAGTTTGCCAAAATAGTCCCTTCATCCTTAATCTCTTCTTAATTCAAGTTCCTTACATTTTAAAGGAGCAAATAAAAAGAACCAGGTGCACCACACTGTAACAGAAGCTGCCAGCTGTTTGATTCACCATCCAGGATGAGCTGCAACCAAGTGCAGGGTTTCAGGAGTTTGTGGGGCTGGGATTGGCCCAGTCCACATGGGAGGGCACCTATAGGTTCAGTGCACCACAGACTACCCGTAAGGGTAAGAATGGTTTATACTTATTTTGGTTTTTGACCGGGGCTAGGTTTGAACCCGCCACCTCCAGCATATGGGACCGGCGCCCTACTCCTTGAGCCACAGGCACCGCCCGGAATGGTTTATACTTATTAACATTATTCTGTGGCTCGTCTACCGGGGTTTCCTTGTTTTTCAGGAATTACCAATTTCCCACAAAGTATTTCAGGACTGATTATGATTATTCAATGGCCCCCCAAATCTGGGGTCCACCTCCTTTTCCAGGCATGTCTCTCAATCTTACACTTCAGGGGGACACTTTTGGGTCATATGGGGCTATTTTATCTCTGTTGAAATACTGTAACAATTTCTCTCAGCATTATCTTACTCGGGATTTTTGTTGCTTTGTTTTGAATTTGGCTCTATTTCAGTTTTATCAAGGTGTAATTGCTCTACAAAAAAATCTCCACCTGACTTGGAACACCAGCACATGCCCTTGAAGCCGTCACCACAATCCAGGCTCCAGACGTGTGCACAGCCTCCAGCGGTCCCTCTGTGCCTCTTGGTGTATTTGTGGGGAGCACTGGGCACTCAGCAGGAGAGCGACCCCTTCTGTGGGTCAGGGCACCGTGCAGTGTGGTTACGTGCACACACAGTGTCACACAGATGTCTGCTCTTGCTCATTCTATGTCACTGGAATTCCACCACCACCCCCCAACACCAACTGTTCTCCCTTCCCCGGTCGCTGGAAACCACCATTCTCCTTTCCATCACCACAAGACTATTTTAGAAACTTCCTATAGATGAAGTCATGCAGTGTCTGTAAATTCTGTGACTGACTTGTTTCAATTAGCATGATGCCTTTCACGTTCATCCATATTGTGGAAGATTGAAGGAGTTCTTTCTTTTCTAAAACTGAATATGTTCTATAAGGTTTCCCAAAGGTCACCCACAAAGCCGCCATACATGGGGATATGGGGAACTACAGCTAACTGTGCATTCATTTACAAAATTTTACAGAGATGACCAACAGATAGAGAATATTTTGTAAATATTTTGTAACATTCTGTTTTTTTTTTTTTTTTTTTTTGTAGAGACAGAGTCTCACTTTATGGCTCTCGGTAGAGTGCCGTGGTGTTCCAGCTCACAGCAACCTTAAACTCCTGGCCTTAAGCGATTCTCCTGCCTCAGCCTCCCGAGTAGCTGGGACTACAGGCACCCGCCACAATGCCCGGCTATTTTTTGGTTGCAGTTTGGCAGGGGCTGGGTTTGAACCTGCCACCCTCGGTATATGGGGCCGGCACCCTACCAACTGAGTCACAGGTGCCACCCTTTGTAACATTCTGTAATAAATATTTTATAAATAAAGGTACATTCAGCTATAATTTCTCATTTTAGCTGGCAATCACTGGGACACCCTATATTGTATTAAATCTACTATATCCCACATTTTATCTATCTATTATTCATCTGCTGATGGACAGTTGGGTTGTTTCTGCATCTTAGCTTTATAAAAGAATGCTGCAACGGACATGGGAGGGCAGGCACCATGCTGACATGCCGATTCCCATTTTGGGTATGTGCCCGAGGGTAGGGTTGCCAATAATACAGTGTTGATTCACGGTTTTGGTTTTTTGAGGAGCCCCCATATTTATTTCCATTGTAGCTGTGCTGTATACCATCCTGCCAACACCGTGTCGGGGTTCCAACTTGGCCATAGTCTCACCAGCACTGAGAGACAGGAAGTGGTGCCTCAGTCCAGTTTGGACTCGCACCTCCCAATCATTAGTGATCCAAGGACCTTCCCACATGCTCACTGGCCACTATGTCTTCCTTGGGAAAATGTCAGCTTTTGACCATTTTTAAATCAGATTATTAGTATTTCTTTTACTATTGAGTTTCTTATGGTTTTTTTTTTTTGGTCTGAGTCCATTATGAGATACAAATGATATTTATTTTCTAATGAAACTCAGCCTTTGGGGTCTGCACGGGAGCACTTGAATTTGCTGTGGGGTAACTTGTTCATTTTCGCTTTAGCTGCCTGTGCTTTGACGTCATATCTAAGACTGATCTCAAGATTTTCCCTATAATTTACTCCAGGAGTTTTATGGATTCAGTCTTACATTTAAGCTTGTGATCATCTGGAGTTGACACTTGTGTGTGGAGTCAGTTTCAGCCCGTGGTTTCAGTCTCCAGCACGTTTGCTGACAGAACAGTCAGGGCAAAGCCATGTGTTCCTGCACCTTGTTGAAGATCAGTTGACTGTGTGAGCTTGGGTTTATTCCTGGGCTCTCTTCTGTTCCATTGTTCTATATGCCTCTTTTTTAGAATTGCCACATCTTTTCCAAGTACTGTAGCTTTATAATATATTTTAAAATCAAGTGTGATGCCTCCAGGTTTTGGAAAGACCTTGATCATGAATGGAAAGACTTACTGTTGTCCAGGTGCCCTCACTATTCATAGGACCTACAGGTTCAGTGCTATCTCCATCAAAATCCCAAGGACATTTTTAGCAGATGCAGATAAGGCAATCCTAAAATTCACAGGAAGCCACTGATCCTTTTCCCATACCTGGTAGACCCCTAGCCTTTCTCCCTGTCTAGTAAATTCTTACCCATTTCTTGAAAAACACATTAGTTATTTCACTTATTAACTAAATATCACCAAACCCAGAGATCTTCTACTTCCTGACTTTGCTCATTGTTTACGATTTTACTCATACATTGTCTCAATAAATTAAATTTATTTAGAAATGGAGTTGTTTATAAGTCATATCAGAAAGTGGCCTCCTTGAAGCTATAAACCAAGCCCTACTGGAATCCCGATAGGTGAACAATAAGTGTTTGCTGAGCGAGAGCACAGCCCATCTGGCAAACATCTCTGAATCACTGCTCCTGCTGAGTGTGGCAGCCCCTTCCACCACCCCCACCCTTGTCCACTGTGTGGGCGCAGAGCTCTCATCTCTGTCCAGCTGCACCTTGGCAGGGCCTCAACCCGAGACCAACTCCAGAAGGGGCAGCAGCGAGCCTCTGAGAGCAGAGGCCATAACTCACAGTTTTTTTTATTTATCCTACAATATTTGAAATTTGGTTTTGCACAGAATAGTTCCAAATACAAGACTATTGATTGCTAGAGAAACATGCTACTTGATAAATGTGATACAAACAATAAATTCTGCATTGATTAAGTGCTGCTCTGATGTCTGCAGTAAGCTTTCGTGTTTAATGATGTCGTGCATTTTTAGGGACTGTAAGATCGGAGACCCATTTTTAGTTATCTCTGTGTAGAGCCTAGAATAATAGTAAAATGTATGTGTGAGCACTTGACAAGAGCTTTTAGTTACAACAGTGAATTGTTCCACCACTTATAAGGGTCACCGTTTAGAGGACTGTCTCTTTGACTGTAATATAATTACTGTTCCTAATTTCATCTTCTGCAGTAGAAAGTAACAGGGGTTCAAAGGTTTAAGGCAACTCACATTTAACCTTCCAGGAAATCCAAAAGAGGCATTGACTTTGTGGGTTGCTGTGACTCAGACCGATTAACAAAACCTGAAGTCCTTTTCAAAAGCTGCTCTGCAAAAAGAACGCAGGCTGTCCACATGACCACTTTCAAGATCATGAGTCCTTCACCTCCTCACAGAAAGGAAGCAAGCATTCCTTTCAGTCTGACCAGATTTTCTCTTGCTAATGTCATTATTGGGCCACATTTTTAAATGAAAGATTGTAGTGGTATTTCACTATATTCACTGCAGGGAGTGCAGCCTCGCGAGATGACTTTGCTTAGTTACAGTTTCTGGAGCAGAAACTCGGTTCACTTTTCTCACACAACAAAGTGGGAAGCAAACACTCAATTGCTAAGGGCTGGAACTGAATTAATGATTTAATGATCACAGGCATCTGCTCTTCACAACCCACTTCTTCCTCTAAGAGAAATTGATGTCGTAAACATGCAGGCTGCTTGCCAGAGCAAGAGATGCCTGTTGCCAAGGAAACCAGGAGCTGCTGCACACTCTGGTCTCCGACCCCTTTTCGTGGCAGCTAGAGCTGGGTTCTGGGGGTGGGATTTCAGAAGTACTGGGATAAATGATTACCTCCAAGGCCAGTAAACATATGAGAAATGAGGAAGGAAGGGCTGGCATTAGGAAACATCTTGGAACATGTAATGCTGACCTTAAATTTTGAATGATTATGAAGAGCTTTGGCACCTTTAAAAAACAAGTTTCATCAGCAGACACTCACACTGGTTTCAAAGACAAGGAGGTTTTGTCTTCTGGATGTAAAGAAACGTTGTGGTGTACAGGTACAGGGGAGGGGGCACTTGGAGTCAGAAGCTGGGTCCCATCCCCGGCGGTGGACTCCATCATCACAGGGCCATGGCAGCCAGCCTCTCTCCTGCTCTTGGCCTTCTCTGGATTCCTGTGAAATGTGCAGTAACACAGGACCTAGTCAGTCAGGGGAGAGTCAGATGATAATGTGTGAAGCCACTGGAAATCCACCACTGTGTATACCTTTTAATCCAGTGCTGTTCGTTCTACTTCTGAGGACAGAGCCCTGAACTGATGTACCGAGGTCCTTGGGAGGGTGGAGGAAGGTCGAGGACTGAGCAAGGGCGTGTGTCTATAAGGAAGAACTGGGCCAAACCAGAGCCCACTTCCCCTCGGGCAGACAAAGGAACACTTTCAGCAGGAACATAAATTTGCAAACTCATCCTAGAAAATGTGCTAGATGTCTCATGGCTGAATCTCACTTTGGTCACCTTTGAAGTCCTCCCCTCAGGAAGCCATGCACTGACCCTGGTGACTAGTCCACCCTTCCAAGCATTTTGGAACTCTTTTCCTGGAGTGACCATAAACTGTCATTATATTACCCTTGATGTCCTAAATGTCATCAAAATGTTTCCTTTCGATATTTCCTTTATCTTTGAGTAAAGAAAAAAGTCACTGGGGGCCAGATCAGGTGAGTAGGGAGGGTGTTTCAATACAGTTATCTGTTTATTAGCTAAAAACTCCCTCGCAGACAGTGCCGTGTGAGCTGGTGCATTGTCGTGATGCAAGAGCTGCACCTTTCTCATGACAAGATTTTCAGTTAAGATTTTCCTGTTTCACTATCAATGTCCTCTTAGTCTGCCATGCTTCTTGTAGTCAGCAGATTATTTTGATGCACAGTTCAACAAATGTTTGAGCTCTACTCAGGGCCTGAGAAAATCACCAGACATGCTTGTTAAAAATGTTTTATTAAAAAGGCCCTAGTTTTTTAATACAGAAACTTCCTATAACTTATATTACCATAATATTAACAACCATAACCAACATGTACACTGTTTTCATTATCTTCTGTGAGCATAAAATATTTTTATGCAACTTCTATGTGTCAAGGACACAAAATTGCTTCGTTTTCCCATTTAACGCTCACTAAAAAACTTCATTAACAGATACAATCACTTTCTGCAGGCAATTTTAGAAATTGGTTTTGCATTTGGTGTCATTTTATCTTAAAAGTCTCCCTGTGGGATGGATCAGGTGATACCTGGAGAAGGTTACAGGAAGGAGATGCCATCACAGCACAGCGCAGCCACCTGATGGGTAAGCTGAGAGAGATTCCCAATTAGTTTTGGGAGAGAATATGTTATAACTCAGACCATGTGAAATAGAAAGCATCAGTACAATTGTTCAGAAAGCAATGTGAATTCAAGTATGTTGAGCCTAACAGTACTGACATCACAAGCCCCCTCAGCAAATGCACCCAGTGCCTGACTCCAGCATGAGAATTGCCTGTCTGTCATTTGGGAAGTACAGACCAGACTTCAATAGTAAATGTGGAAACACATTTCCTCGGTAGTCCTTTATCTCACAGTGATAAAAAACATAATAAAAGAAAAAGAGTTCACTCCTAACACAGAAGTTAAGGAAGAGATGACCACCATGGAACATGGCATGAACTCCAGTCAAATATGTTCAAAAGGAAGATGCCCCCTCTGCCATGCTCACACCACTCAGCTGCAAACAGGAGTCCCCATTCCTGCTATGGAAGAGAAATTCAACCCGGATTGAAAGGATGGCATTGCTATTAAACAATCTAATGGGGAAAAATTAACTAACAGAAAAATCGGAGAAGACACATCACACACAATTATCCCTCTGAAGAGAAAGATGACAAAGCACATTGCCCCTTGTTTGGTTAAGCTCCTGGGCCTTCACTCCTTCTTTTTGAGACTAATCACCACTGGGCTTTAATGATTTGTTTTTACAGCCACTGGAGAGTTCCTGAGCAGACAGCAGGGTGCCAGCTCCCTCCCACTCTCACCAGAACCACATTCCCAGGGCCCTGATGAGCCAGGCTCACAGAGGAGAGGAAGAAGAAAGGGAAAGTGGACTTGGCCACTTGGCCATCTGCTACCAGCAATAACTTTTTGTTTTTCTTTCTCTTTATTCCCATAAAAATCCAAACCTTTTGTTCTTTACCCCACCACTTCTTTCTTTCATGTTCTGTGCTCTTTCCCCTCTCCTGGGGGACACTAAAATAAACGTTTCCTTCTTTCTCTTCTGATCTTGTGTGGAATATTCTTTCTCAGCACTGCAGGTCCCAGCCATGATAGGTGTCTTTTAGCTGCATTCTGATTGCTTTGAGTTAACTGTCTGTTTTCAATAAATACACATTCATGTTCTATGGAGGTACTTGAGGTCATGTTCAGCTCAGCTCTGTGGCTCCCAGCATGTACCTCCTTCCCTCTGGGGGCTCCCCATGTGCAGAGGATTCACAGATAGCCCACACTGCAAAGCCGAATGCTGAAGGGCTGCATGTAGGCCGTCCTGAGAGGTTGATATCTGGGGGTGCCCTTGGCAGGAGGACTCTCCTCATGCACCCAGCACTCTCTCTCCCCAGGCCACACTGCAAAGCCTCTGAGTCAAGGCTGACTCACAAGTTCTGCCCTTGGCCACACACCTCTGGCCACAGGACCTAGTGGTCACAGCCCTGTTCCTGTCCTGTAGGAGATGGGCACCAGCTCTGCTCTCAGGCTCCTTCCCACCCTCGCCTCCCCCTGGCCTTATGCACCTCTGGGCCCTACCCTCTGCAGCAAACTCCAGGGGCCTCAGAATGACCCTCCCCTGGGACAGGGAATTTGCTCAGCTGCTTCTGGAACTCACCTGCAAGGGTGGGGAGGATGCTGACCACACTTGACTTCAAGATCTTCCCTTTTAAGTTGGAGGTGCACGTTTACTTTCTTCTGGGGCCAGAATGGGCAGTCAGCTCTGCATCACCAACACCTCAGCAGAGATGAAGAAAATTTATTCCAGGCTCCCATCAGACTGAGTTGGATGCAATTTAGTTGTTTGTTCAATTATTCTGGTGTCCAGTTTAGCCTTGTAGGTGTGAAGCTTGAGGCTCAGGGAAACTCCCCTGTTACTACCACTGAGGGGGTCACTGGGACAAGAGCTCTGTGTGGGAGGCTGAATTCCAGAACCCCCCCCCCCCACTGCTGCTGTGCTGTGGTTTCCTCATCCATAAAATAGATTATCAGGTTAGCATGAAAATTCAATGGGCTGCTTCATATAAAGTAAATGAAACAGTTTCCTCTTCACAGTGAATGTGTTTTATCTATGAGTACATAATAAAAAAAATAAAAGCATATAAGAAGTAATAAAGTAGCTCCCAGACCTGCCCGGGACACTGGCTGAAAGAACTCATGTGCTAACAGTAACAACGGTTAGGCAGTGCCGGGAGCTCAGCACCATACTGCATCAGTGCACAGGTGACCATGGGGTCACAGAGGAGCACTGAACAGCAAGCAAGCAAACATGAAAACACTCTTAATCAGCTGGGTTCACATAACAAGTGTCCAAACTGACTTTCGTGAGGTTGGTGAAAAGGACCTGGCCTTTGAGTAAGAGGGTCCAGTATACCAAGGAAATTAAATTCCAATTTCAATATAATCCCACATTTCAAATTACAAATAGATTATTTAAAGATAGCAAATGCACAGGTGCTAAGATACATCATCCTTAATGGAAAGAGAGCGTTTTCTGACTGAGGTCATTTTAGAATGAATTAGCCCAGCTGTGATCATGACACGAGATTGTCATTCTGTCAGAAAAGAAAATCTGAAACTGTCCACAAAATAAAATACATGCGGCCCTGGAACAGTTTCACTCCGGGGGGGGTGGCGGGCCCCCAGCTTCATCCCTGCTGTGACAGTGGAGTGAGGCACCCCTGTCTTCACGCAGAGTCCCAGTGAGGACCTGCTTCGCACCCTGCAGGCAGGGTGGCTCACACAGGGTCTGGGGACCCAGCCCGGGAGGAGGGACAAGACTACTAACAGCAGGGCGAGGGCCAGGAGCTCTCGGGTTCATGCAAAAGGCCTCCAGAATGTGATGTCCATTGCATGCTAGACTCACAGGCATTCTGGCGGTAACTCAGGATGGGGACTATGACCTTCCTGGGTCACTTTCTGGCTCCCCAGGGCACTGTGGCCCTTGAAGTTGGGGAACTGGCATGTGAGCTCTAGAAATCAATCCCAATATTCACTTTTCCACCAGAAATAATAGCAACTCTAATAATACACTTTTTTCATAAACGGATATACTTAAAGTGGCCTAAATTTACACTCCCTTCTTCTTGAATGTAGCATTTCTAAGAAGCTAATGGATATCCCTTTGGCCAGCACCTGGGCCACCCCTTCCTCTTTAAAAGTGATTTTTACAGCACCACCCAAACTTTTCTGTACATGGGGTCACCAGGCCATGCCTGGGCTGTTGGCACAGTTCCCCAGCTCGGTCCCGTCCTATATGCTGCTCTCCATTAGCAATCCCTGGGCACCATGACACCTGGGCACCCCAAGGCCACCTTGCCAAATGCAAGGCCTGTCACAAAGACAGGTACCACATGGCCCTGGAGGCTCTCTCCTCCCCTGGCGAGAGCAGACTAGATTTGCGCAGAGCCACTGGGGATCTGTGCACAGGAGCCTCTGACCTGGCCTGGCAGTGTCTGGGCACATTTCCATTTAGAAAATACAGAACACTTTGGATATTTAAAATGTTTCAGTAAACCTGTCAAAGAGTGAATGACTCATTTTTAAATTTTACATTTGTTCTGTGAAGAACGAGATGGTTAACTCTCAGAAGGTTTTCAGAGTCATTTCCCCAGACCTGGCTCACTGTGCTTCTTCCCACAAGAGCTGCCGGTGAAGGAGACACTGAAGGAACACGGATGTATGTGCAGCCTGGGGGGGGCGGTGTGCATACAGCAGACCCCAGAAACATTCCCAGCCCATACGTGCAGCCTGGGGAGGATGTGCATACAGCAGACCCCAGAAACATTCCCAGCCCATACGTGCAGCCTGGGGATGATGTGCATACAGCAGACCCCAGAAACATTCCCAGCCCATACGTGCAGCCTGGGGAGGATGTGTATACAGCAGACCCCAGAGACATTCCCAGCCCATACGTGCAGATGTGCATACAGCAGACCCCAGAAACGTGCCTATCCCCTATGTGCAGCCTGGGGAGGATGTGCATACAGCAGACCCCAGAAACGTGCCTAGCCCCTATGTGCAGCCTGGGGAGGATGTGCATACAGCAGACCCCAGAAACGTGCCTATCCCCTATGTGCAGCCTGGGGAGGATGTGCATACAGCAGACCCCAGAAACATTCCCAGCCCATACGTGCAGCCTGGGGAGGATGTGCATACAGCAGACCCCAGAAACATTCCCAGCCCATACATGCAGCCTGGGGAGGATGTGCTTACAGCAGACCCCAGAAACGTGCCTATCCCCTACGTGCAGCCTGGGGACGATGTGCATACAGCAGACCCCAGAAACATGCCTAGTCCCTACATGCAGCCTGGGGATGATGTGCTTACAGCAGACCCCAGAAACATTCCCAGCCCGTGAAGACCCCAGAGCCTACTTTCCACTCTCCAGAGTTTCCCTCTAGAAGATGGTATTGTGCCTGTGTGTCCGTGAGTGTTGAGAGAGTTCTCTTAGTGAACACGCAAGAAGCAAGGCAGACATTGTGTAATTATTATAATTATTTTTATGTATCCTGTGATTCACTAGCATGTTCCAAAGAGCTGGAATTGCTTCGTTCACATTACCATGAAGTTTCCTCTAAATGAAAGCACTATAATGTATCCATTCCACTGTTGATGGCCACTGAGTTGATGTACTTTGGGGTCACCTGAACACTGCTGCCAGGGATGGGTTTTTCATGTCTCCTGGAGCACACGTACCAGGATTCCTGTAGCTTTTAACCTATTTTAAAATACTTACTCTTAAGAGATGGTTCTGAAAGTTTTGCATGTTAGTTTGTATCCAGGAACTTTATTCAACATACAATTTGTAATAATTTGTCTGAGATCTATGTTAACCTTCTAGGTACATAATCTTATGATGTGGGAATGATAGTGATATTTGTCCCTTTCCAGTCTTTATACATTGTTCTGTTTTCCTTACTGTACTGGCCTGATATCCCATCAAAGGTTAGTAGAATTGTGGAGAATAACTCACCTTGTCCCCAGCCTCAAAGAGAAAGCTCTGATGTTTCACCTTTGCATGATATTTGAAGTCGTTTTATAGGAGCTAGCCTACATGAAATAAAGGAAGCCTCCTCGTTTTTCTAAACATCAAACAAATAAATTATAAAATGTATGCACTGACTTAAAACAAATTCATCATTGAAAAGACTTTTTCAAATCCCGAATTAATGGTAGGATACACTATGTTCATGGATTGACAATAATGGTAAGTACATCAATGTTTTATAAATTGATTTGGAGATTCAATGAAATGTCAATATTTGGAGAAAGAAAGAAAGGACAGTTTTTAGAAGCAATTTTTTCAGGTATTTGCTTCTGTTATACTTTTTGTAAGGATAATTTGGTGGAATCAGAAAGAAAAATCCTAAATACACTAAAGCAGTGGGAGGAAAACTGCCACAAATGGTGATAAGGTGAACAGGGGGCAAGGGCGTACTGGCGCCCCCTGCCGTCCATCCCCGCACGTTCCACTTCTTACCAGGTTAAATGTGAGCTTGTTCTCCTGCTGTGCGTGGCAGTTTTTCGTTGCTGTTGTTGGCATAACAATGAATTACTTGCCTGTCCCCTGGGTTTGTGCCCCGCGTCCAGGCCCACTGAGAACGGGGGCAGCTGTAACTGTGTTAGAGTTGTCATAGTACCGTGTGATGAGAAATATTAAGCCAAATTCTAGCTTTTGTGCAGAGGATACCAGAAAACACTGGGTAAATGAATGAAGTCTGGATCACCATTTAATTTTCTTTTCAAATGCTATTTTCTAATTTTCACTGGTTTAAAAATGATTAATGTAAAATAATAGAAAAAATAGAGGGCAATAGAGAGAGAGAGGCAGAGAAAGAGAGAGCCTTTCAATATTTTTGTGCTAAAGGAAACTAAATACTGTTTTAGCACCCTGTGAAAGAGCATACAGGGGCCTTCACACTCGGATTGCTGTTACTGGTGTCCATGGACGTACACACTCAGAGCAGGACAGATTCTGCACAAGAGAGGTTGAAGGCTTCCTAGACTGCTTAGCTCTCCCTATTTTTCTATTAATAATTGGTTCTGGGAGTGTATGTTTTTGGCAAGGAGTGGTGATGGGGGGACTTACTTGAAATTCTATATTTATCTGAAAGATCCACGCATAGTTTGCTCTATAGCTTCAAATAATAATTCAAGTAGATCCAAAGTTCATTAGGAGAGGAGTTAATTTTAAAAACAGTAGAGCCTTCATAGCTGACCACCTCCCTATACTGACCACCTCCTTAAGTTGCCCTACCTTTCACAGGGTGGACGTGCACAGTGTGTGTACATGTCAGCACAGTCAGCCTCGTTCCGTATGTTGACCACCTCTGTGTGTTGACTGGTTTGTCACAATCCTTTAGGGTGTTGGATTTACAGAGGTTCGGCTGCACTTCAGCCCCTAACCCAGTGTGTGCCTGAAAGGAAGTATGTTTTCAGGAAATTGTGATTTTAAATGAATAAATGCCATGATTGATCCTACAGCTTGTTCCTAAATGTTGAATTATCTGTCCGATTTGCCTTTTAGAAGAGACTCCTCCCAAGACCCAAAATATCATTGTAAAAAAATCATAGTTATTCAAAGTTTGAGTGAATCTGCTTTGTGTCAGACCCGAAGGATATGCTAAGCCTTACTCTGAAATATACCGGTGTCAAATAGGCAGGGAAGGCCAAAGTTTATTTTTTCAAAGGTAACTTATCTAAAAAGCTATTTGTATCTAAATGCACTTAAATGGTACAAAATCAGATGGTACAGAAACTTAGACTTCAGCTTTTGAGATAAATAAATAATTTTAAATCACATTGTTGTGCAAACTATAAAAGATGGATTGTGTTTCTTGTGAGATCCCTTTCCCTTTTCATTTCTGGAGGGGAAAAATAAAACATCTAAATCAAATTTGAGTCACCTGAGACATTTAGAACAGCAAAGTATGTTCATTGTTTTCATGTCCATAAAATATTGCTTTAATAAAACACATGAAATATATTTAATAATATGAAGCAATAGTGATAAAAAGGTTGAAAAATAATCTATCTTTGAAAGTATGTTAAATAATTTAATTCTAGGTATAGGGAAGCACATTAGCTACTATAGAATTAGGAGTAGCAATTCAGTGACGGGAAAGAATAAAGTAAGAGAAAATATGACTCAGAGTGTTAAAAAAGATTTTGGATGGATCTAGCAAAGCTGCCCTTAAACTTTAATTCCTTGTACTATTTATTGTCAAGGCAAACTTTCCCTATCTTTTTTAGTGTAAAAACAATGAGAAATGTAGAAGAAAACTATATCATAGACATTTTAAAATGAAATATACATCTTTTTTAAGGTTACAGAGAAAGAAGATTTAGAAAATATAATTTGATGCCCAGCTAAACTATCATTCAGGAAAATAAAGTAAATTTCAGGAACAGGAGGGCCAAAATCACTTATTTTTCCCATTTGAGTGCAGTACATACTCAGGACCCTTCAAAAAAAAAAAAAAATCCAACTAGACATGAGATCACAAAATAGATCAGACCAGAACCACATCAGGAACAAAATCACATTTGTATGACAGTTGAGGAATGATTCCAAACTAAATCATTCAAGCCATAGAATGGTTTTTGTAAAAAGGTAGGTAATCTTATGTATATTTATTTTCTTAATCACGTAGAAAGGCAATTAGAAAAAGATAGAAAGATGCCCAAGAATTTCTACATGAAAATTATAGTCCATAAACAAAACAATATCAAATGTCATAATTTGGGGCAATTGATGGATGTCTAGGGATTAAGCTATAAGAAGTAGCTTGGGGCTGAAGACGAGAATATTTCACTTTCTATTTAATATCCTTTCATAGTTTTGGGTTTCCGGAACCATGTTTATGTATGACAGGTGCACGGTACCTGCACTGGAACTCCTGGGGCCTGATGCACTCGGAATTAAGAATGTTTTCACGTCACTTACCCTCCCAGGAGAGCCAGGGACAGTGCCCAGATATCTACCACTCTACACTGACACAGATTATAACTAGACTGACATTAGCTTGGGGCAGATATAACAGATGTAACCTTCATTTCTCTGAGCTTTACAGATTTTACAATTACAGATGAGGAAATGCAGACTTGCCGTTAACCAATAAAATTAAATATCTGCATAGTTTCTAAGGCAGAATCAATGTGAAACTCCTTTGGGGAATCTTCCTTTAACCAGCTTCCATTCTCCTTTTCAGTTGACATTCACTGAGCAAGTGAAAGATAAGATGCATTGACCAATGTTGCCATTTCCCTTTTGAAATAGCAGCACACCCACATACCTGTGCAGCAGTAATCATAATGATGAAAGGCTCAAGTAAGTTTTCAAAGAGCATTTGGTCAAAAGCGTGGTCAAGCCTCTGTCTGGGTTTTGATGATGATGTTTCTAGCAATTTGGCTGAGAGCACGGCATAGCAGGAGCCCTCCAATTTTGCAATTTAAGCAGCAAGAATTCACCATCTTTGCAATTCACAAATCTTTTCATTCTGCCTTTTTTAGTTGTAACTAATTATATTCATCTTTCTTCCACTAAATATTATAATTTTTACTTCCAGGCAAGAAAAGAAAACTCCCATTCCAGATGAACAAAATAGATCACAGACGTAGGTGGTAAAACCTACCTAAATACCAGAGGATTTAGTTCACACATTTACAGTCGTAGAAACTACAGCAAAGAACACCCACTGAAAACCTTCAGATAACACAGGTCTGTTACGCTGAAGCTCAGAGATTCATCGTTAATGAAGACACCATCAGTGATTTCAAAATCGTTTCATCGGGAAACATGGCTTGGGTGCATGAGGGGGAAAGGGCAGGATCAGCATGCTTCAAAGAAGGGAGCACAGAGACTGTCCTCATGAGCTGACAACAGACAGGTGAGAAGAGCGGTTCGTCACTAAGAGAACCGCCCACACGGGGAACATGTGTACTATGGAGTCAGCGCAACAAACACCAATTAGCAGCTAACGGGGTGACTGCAAGAATAACCAACAGAGTTAACGTCCACCTAAATCTGCGGGCAGACATGAAACCACCAAAGGCATGTGTTTTTTAGTTTCTAGTTTTTATTTTCTTAATTGATACGTGATAATCGTACATGTATGGAACACTGTGTTATTTTGATACATGTGTAAAAGGTGTAATGATCAAATCAGAGTAACTAGGTTACCCATCACCAGAAACATGTGTTCTTTCTTTGTAAAGGAAGCACGTACCTTGCTCATCCATTTGCAGAGATGCAAACTCTAAATGAACAGAGACAAGCTGCCCATGGGGAGGTCTCATGGCAGGGAAATGCCTGAGGTCAGGGTCCCATGAATATCACCACTGAACACCAGACACCTTCCAGGACAAACCTGAACATAGGTAAGACCTAGATAAAAGGAGCAGGATCAGAGGGAATAAACCTCAGAGTTATGAGCCCCTGCCTTCTACCACACTCTGAAACCACATTACAGAGAGAGACAGAGTGTGTGTTCTGAAGCTGTGGAGGCTGGCCTGGTTCAATTCTCCCAAGTAAGGGGAAACTCGTTTCACTTAAAAATCAGCAAAAGTAAAGGATCTCAGTCAATTCTCATAAAAATTACTGTAAGAAAAATAATTTTAAGTCCAAAATAATTTCTCTAAGGAGAATACACTGTCAGGAAAAGAGGTTTATTCCAGAAATCTAACAGCGGTTGACTGTTAGAAAGCCCCTTAACAAAACTCACCTTATCAATGGATGGAAACAGAGTCGTGATTTTCATATATACAGAAAAGACATTTGAAAAAAAATGTGTCACTCATTCATATTTTTAAAACATTCAGTAAATATAAATTTATTACTATTTTGGTATATGTCTCAGTCTAAAAATATCACCTTTCTTAATGGAAAAAAAACTTGAGGTTTCCACTTAAGTTGGAGGCAAGATGTTAGAAAAGGAAAAGCACCAGATACACAGCAATTACAAAGGAAGAGATGAGCTGACACGGATTCGCCATGTGAACATTCTCGTAGGAGAACTCAGTAAGGGAGCAGACGTTAAATCAATAAATAATTCATGTAAATCGAAGAATAAATAAATATGATGCGTATATGTATTGCGTATATAATGGCTTAGCAGATATGTACATATATAGACTTGTGTATTGCTATATGGTCACCAGACGGCCAAGGGGAGCTCTTCAAAGGTGACCATCGTGATATTCAGCAATAAGGTGTGTAGCCCTTTACTGGGATGAGTTCGAGAACTGACTTGTCCTACCCTGTATACCTGTCTATTAGAGTGTGTAATGAAGGTGATTACCAAAAGAAGAGCATTGCTAATCCATCCAACAGAGGAAAATAAACTAACAGAAAGAAAAAACGAGAAAGATTGCAACCCCTTGTTTGATTAACCACCTGTGGCTTCACTTGTGGTTTAGAGTTTGTCTTTTTTTTTTTTTTTTAATTTGGCCGGGGCTGGGTTTGAACCCACCACCTCCGGCATATGGGACCGGCGCCCTACCCGCTGAGCCACAGGCGCCTTTTATAGTACTTGAGAAGAAGTGAGAGGAATAGAAGGGACATGAGCCTCCCCTGCAGCTCCTGTCAGCCCATATTCCAAGGACCCTAGCAAGCCAGCCTCACAGAGAAGAGGAAAGGAACACGAAACCCATATATAAACAATTACATGCTCCTACAAACAATAAAACACAAAATACTCTAGCAAGAGGGAGGGTTGTGGCGGGAGAGGGAGGGGAAGGGGAGTGGCCAGTGGAAGGAGGGGGGGGCTCTAGCAGAATCTCACCTAATCGAGGGTGCTCAGCGCATCACTTGGGCAAATGGCTCTTCTACAACTTGAACTTTACCTTGGAAGTGAGAACATTGTAACCTAAAAATTCATTCCCTTGTATTAATTTGAAATAATATATATATATCAATAAATAATGTTAATGTTCTTCGTACAGAAAAAAAGAGAGAGAGAAAGCAAATACAGCCATTTCACACTGCTCTTGTTATCAGCTGGCAGCAACCCCTATTTTAATTATATTTTTCTTTCTGTTTATCCCAATGAAAACCCCCAACCCTCACCAGCACTTCTTTTTTTCTTCCATGCTATATCCTTTCCTCCTTGGGGAAAGTAAAATAAAATTTTAAATTCTTTCTATCCTAATCTTTGTGTCGAGAATTCTTTCTCAGTCCCTACTACAAGTTCCTACCCTAACAGTGACCTCATTAATAACATCAAGACAAAAATAAATTAAAAAATACCTGTGTATAGTTAACAATAATAAAAATCCAAAATATGCATCTAATAAATAATGAGAGTTTGAAATTTTAAAATGCCATTTAAACAGCACCCCAAAATGAAGTATTTAGCTATGAAGCTAACAAAATATTTACAGGATCTATTTGTGAAAAACTACAGAACTCTGATGGGAGAAATCAAAGATCTAAATCAATGAAAAGATATTCCATGGTCATCAATTGCTAAGATTCAATATTGTTAAAATATCAATTGTTTTCTGTTTGATGTACGGATTCAACCATAATCCTACTAAAAATCACAGGACAATATGTTATATGTTATGATAAAATATTTTATTTATTATTGACAAACTGATTCTAAAATTTATATGGTAGGGGAAGAACCTTAAGTAGCCAAGATAATGCTGAAGAAAAGAATAAATCAAGACCCCACTACTTGATTTCAAGACTTCCCATAAATCTGCAGTGAAGAAGATGACACGGTCTTGATGAAATGCGGGTAAACCCACGTACAGGACGGAAAGTCCAAAGCCAGACCCCACAGAAATCATCAACAGGGCCTTAACAAAGACCCAGAGAAAATCCGACAGGGAAAAGATCAGCCTTTTAACAAACGGTGCTGTAAAAATCGAATGTCCTCATACAAACAAAAAATTCGTTAAAAGAAATAACCCTGGGCATAGATCTAACATTTTACACAATAATAACTGCAAAATGGATCATGTACCTAAGTGCAAAATGCGAAACTATAGTTTTAAATCTGTAAGACTTGGTGTTAATTCTCTAAGATGAATTTTATTGTGCTTATTATTTGAGGTATGCAACTGATGTGGCGTCCACACAGGCAGCAAGAATGTCACCGCAGTGAAAGAGATTGATGTACCTCTCACGTCACATTGTTATACCATTTTCAAATGTTTTGGGCAAGAGCAGGTAAAATCTACAGACTTCATTATTGATTTTTTAAATAAACACTGATAGAATGATCCATGAAAAGGAAAAAAAGTATAATTTAGACTTTATTAAATTAAAAACTTCTGGTTGGGTGTGATGGTTCACGGCTGCAATCCCAGCATTTAGGGAGGCCAAGGTAGGCGAATCACTTGAGCCCCAAAGTTCAATATCAGCATGGACAGCATAGCAAGACCTCACATCCACAAAAAATTTTAAAACTACAGCCTGAATGGTACTCACACCTGTCGTCTCAGCTGCTCTGGAGGCTGAGGCAGGGGCATTGCATGAGCAGGGGAGTCGGGGGCTGCGGTGAGCGATGATCACACAACTGCACTCTAGCCTGGGTGACAGGGTGAGACCCTGTCTCAAAGAAAAAAAAAAAAACCTTTTACCTTTTGAAAAGAATAAAAACACAAGCCGCAAATCAGGAAAATATTTGCAAAACATTCTTGATAAAAGGCTTGTATCCAAATGTGCAAAGAACCCTTCAAACCCCAAAATATGAAAACAAACAACCCTATTCAAGAATGGAGGAAAGATTGGAAAGCACACACCAGCCAACAAGCACACCCAAGAAAGCCACTTGTAATGAAAAGACGCTGGGCATCATTTGTCATTAAGGAAATTCAAATTAAACAAAAATGGAGATGAGGCAGCACATCTGTTAGAATGGCTAAAATCCAGAATACCGATACTTATTTCTGGAAAGAGCATAAAACTCTCATTCATTTGCGGCAGGAATGCCAGCCAGAAGAGCCGACGGGAAAGATAATCCCACCATATGACACAGCAATCGCCTTTATCCAACGGATTTGAAAACATAGACTCACAAAAATCCTGCACAAAGATGTTTATACAAGCGTTCCGTAACTACCGAAAGTGAAAACAACCAAGATGGCCTTCAGAAGGGAACCGTTCACCAAGGCTCACCTTTCATCAATAAAGAGTCGTCAGATACCAAGCTGGGAATAAATACAGGTGGATGTTAAACACGGATTGCTAAATGAGAGAAACCGATCTAAAAGGGCCACACACTGCATATTTCCATTTGCAGAACACTCTGGAAAAGGGATATTACAGAGACAGAAATGGGTCAGGGCTGCAGGGGCTGGTGGGCGGGGGGGGGTGCCCCATAGGATGGTGGGGCTCTCAGCTACACACGCCATCCTCTAACAGTGGAAGCCGGAGACTATGCGTTTATCACAGACACCAAATTCTAGGACACAAGAGTGAACTTTATGTATTTTTTAAAAATTAGGAGATTGAGGATCCCAGGTTGAAATGCAGACTGCGATAAGGATCCCACTGCTTTAAAATTTCATGAAACAGCCTCACTGCAGAAGATGACGGAAAGGGCCTGACCTAAGCCACTCTGTGGCGCAGGCAAAAGCCCTGACCCCAGTGGGCACAGTTGTTCCCCAGGGATACAATCGACATTTATGTCAGAACTGAATAATCATGAGGACAGACGGCCGATGGCAGGAGCCAGGCTTCTTCCTATGGGAATAGGAGCCTGGAGGAAAGCACAGCGAAGAATGGCCTCACAAAAATGACCACAGCCGCAGACAAGAGTATAAACTCGTGTTTAGCTTGCTGTGGATGCAGCTGGGAACACACAGAGATATGTACAGATAAGCGCACTGCCTTCCCTAGGCCTTCCAGCTGAAAAGCTGCAGGAGGCCACTGTTCTGCTGCTGGGCCCTGCAGCAGGGCTGTTCCCCCGGGGCTGAGGACACTGAAACACCTGCTCCCAGCTCAGCCACTGTCTCAAACCATTTCAACTATAGTTTCTCTAAGGAGCTTCATCTCATCTTGAGAGATTCTGGGAGGAGAGGCCGGTGTCCCTGCTGTATCTGGACATCTGTGAAAGCAGTTAGGTGCTCAGAACGAGCTTGACACTTTGTCTTTTTTTTTTTTATTAAATCATAGCTGTGTACATTGATATGATCATGGGGCATCATTCACTAGCTTCACAGACCTTTACCAAGTTTGACACTTACCTGTCAGTGGCGTCTGCCTCATGATGGCAGGGCTAAGGACGTGCTCTGCGCTGTCCTCCCAGCAGCCGTGCAGGCCTGAATACGCCCACACATAAACGGGGGACAGCATCTTTTATCCCATAACAAGCAAGTGCAGGATGCATATGGCCCTGGGAGTATTAATAAAATCATACTCCAGAAATAGCCAAGAAATTCCTCCCAGTGAACAAGAATGAACTTAATGCAAAAGAAGTGACAGGCACCCCCAGAGGCCTGTGGAAGGAAGGTGTGTACAGTTAAAGATGGAAGACACAAAGCCCTGAAGTCTCTTACCTCCCCAGCTTGGCCATTGTTCAGTTTTAATTTTCCCCCTGAGCTCTGATTCACTATTCCCTTATCAACCCTCCCATTACTGGACATTTTTAGAACAGATCGAATCTGCAAAATCATAAATCCATTTAGCTGAAAAAGCTATGAGCAATTTTCTTTTGAATGCTCTCAGCTGAGTTATTATTTTTTACATAGATATGAATAATGCAATGAATACCCCACGGTCTTTTGGGAAGCATGAACTAATATTTTGTATAATTATTACTTCCTCACGTGCTTTTTTCCCCTTAGCATTCTTTTCTGCTTTAAGAAAGTTACTGTTCCTATGGAAACAGTAATGGTACCACCATGCCCTGAGCATGCGTATGAGATAAAGACGGTTATATGGAAAGAATGGCTTCCGGTCGTGGTCTTTCATTTCAAAAATGTCTGTAAATATCTGCTCATTTATTGTCATACTGAAAAATTAGAAAAATGTAAAATTCAAAGTAAGACTATTCTTTAAATACAGCTCTTAATATCTTTCACAGTTCTTAGATTTTTATTCTTATCTCATTCAGTTGTTCATTGATAAATTCAGTAAATATTTATTAAATGCCTACCCTTTGGCAATGATAACTCATTATAGCACATTTATCTTCTTTTGGATACAGTAGGCTTTGACAAGAAACATTAAATGTATGACTTATTATTTTGTCCTTAAGTAGTTCTAATGAGAGAAAATGTATCTTTTAAATTTTTACATTTTCAAAAGGATTGTTTAAGAATCTTCATTATAAGCAGAAGAAATTACTGTAATAAAACAATTGCTTAGTTTTGTCAATTGCTGAAACATCTCATTATATTTTTATTAGTTAATTACTTTTAATTTTCAGAGCTGAAACTTAAGCAATGCTAACGTAGCTAATAAAAAAGGCATTAAATCTGAGACACTCAAAGCAGGCTCCCTACTAGTCCCACTTACGAGGAATGAGGCAATGTGTAGACCGTGTTTTCACAGTAGTTCACATCCTAAATCAGTATAATTTACTTGGGATTCACAACAATTTAAAGTCAGATAAGAAATGACCCATTTGATTGCTTAACTTTACAACTTAAGTTGTTTTTTTCTCATTTAAATTATTTGCATTTAATATAAAGCTATAATCCAGAGCAAATGAAAAACGTTACTTGTAGTGACAAGCTTTTCCCAGTATGGTACGTAGTGTGGACCACCCAACTGCAGCTGGGTCTTGGGGCGAGGGGTCCCTCGGCCGAGCACACCACTCACCCTGCAGGACTGACATGCAGTCTGCAGAGGATGGAGGAAGGGGCTGGGAAACAGATTAAACAGAAGCCTTAGCACTGATCCTCTTGTTCAATGAAGTGTACATAAAACACAGGCCCTGTCTAGCAGGTAGGTAACTGGACTGTCCTGGACAGAACCTGTCTCACTGGGTAGGATTGGACTGTCTCAAAGGCAAATCCTAGCCCCACTGGGCATTTTCATAATATCAAACCCCTCTGAGAAAATTTACTTGGAAACCAGGAAGGGTTTTCCCCATGTTGTTTAGTCTCCTGAATTTTATATAATACACATTCAATTAATGTTTATTGATTAAGGGGTAATCACTTATTAGACAGCCATTCGATATGAATTAATGCACAACTAAGAGCTGAAAACAGAGAGATCTTGGTCCTGTCATTTTGGCAGACAGCAAAAAATGCTGATTAGGAACAAACTAACAAACAGCAGGGGCCAGGCTAACACACGTGTGTGCCACACCTGGTCTAACCTCATTGCCGGCCACAAAACACGTCCTCGAGGGCTCCTAGGAGCAACCCCACCATATGCACTATGTTTAGCTTGTTCTTAAAGACGAAGCCTGTGGGGGCGCAGGTAATACAAACAGATCCTGACAGAGCTGGCAGGGAATAAATGGCTTCTACTAAAGTGTAATCCAGAGATTTAAGTTGAATTGCTCTACTTTGTAAATCTTTAATATTTTTAATAAGAAAGATTAAGTACTAGTTTTTTCCAGAAGGGTGTTATGTCAAAATAATAAAAAACATTTTAATTTTTTTCAGATTTTTGTTAATGAGTAAAGTCTATTTTTTCCCTATGGGAGATTACTGAGAGCCTTGGGGAGATGGTGACTTGTGACGTAAATCTTTATCCTTTCGATAAGCAACGTTGTAAAAATGGGCCTTGAATTTCAATGGACTGTTAATCCCATAATGTATTTTCTTATGAGAGGGACCCAAGTGGTGGCAGGTGCTCCTCCCTGCCACATGCCCCCCTGGCAATGTGTTGGCTTTGATAGGATCCAGGATACTGAGCCTCAAGCAGCAGCCAGAATACTTCACATGCCCATGATTCGACATTACGCCTCTTGTGTGACATTTCCTCAAGTGTTCCTGACGTTGCACCTCTCCTGTGACAGTTCCTCATGTGTTCTTGAGACATGCTATTGCACATACGCCTAAAACTTGAAGTTAAGTGGCTCCCTGTTGAGTAGAAATAACAGCTCCTGATACATTTCAATGTGCCAAGCAATTTAAAGAAATTCCCCGCTAAACATCCTGGATAATGTTTGTTAACTCCGTTTATTTGTTTCAGGTGAAAAATAATACAAACAGTATTTCTAGGGAGCTTGGTGCAATCATTAACTCATCATTTTAGCACAAAATTTTCTAAAATTCTAAACACTCACATATACTCCCAGAGCGTTCGGAGTAACTCTGTGGCTGGAGGTAGCTGTTCTTGGAAGCTAAATCTGCAAAAATGGAGCTAATAACTTAGTAGTGTTTTGTGTAAGTGAATTAAAATTAAAAGTATTGTATATACATATGGCACAGCCAAGAGTGGTTCTGGTCTTATAATCAAGCTATCAAGTTACCGTAAGAGGCACATCTCACCACCTGTGATATCTTGCCCAGCATTGCGCCAATGATCAGTTTGTTCACACCTCACACTCAGAACATCACAGGAACATGTGGACACAGCAGGCACAGCCACCCAAGCTTCTCTGCTATCTCGCCCACCGGGTCTACCTCGATGTCCCCTGGCTCCCTGTAATGACCACTCTGCAAATGCCCACAGGCCAACACCAGGGCCCTGCTTGGTGCCAGATCTGAAGATGGGGATAGCTCTAGGACTCAGGTCCGGGGGTCCAGTGCAGAGCCCAGGGGGAAATGTGGGGTAAGGAGAACAACAGACATCAGAATCTTGAGGTTGATCTTACGTAGGAGCTGCTCTGTGCAGATCTGGAAGAGCCTCCCCAAGAAACGCCAAAGTATCTGAGTCCCATGTGCCAAGTTCAGTGTGTGGGGAAGGTGCTTCACCTGTGCGGGCATGCACACTTTCAGCCATAAGCTTTGTGAGCTGCATTACAGCTCTGCAGGAAAGAAAAGGATGAAGAACAGCCTCCCTGACATTGCTAAAGATTCTATGAGAACGTGAAGCTGGCCTTTCCAACCGCTCTGTGACATCTAAGTTCCATCCCTGTGTGTACAATCCATCTGACGTGGCTGAACCAACCAGAGGCAAAGTTACAGTCAAATCCATGAATGCTTATCACACCAAAAACTGAGAGGGGGACCTACCAGAAGGCTTTATAACCTTGTGCAAATCACCTCTCTGAATATCACAGTCTTCATCTCTAAAATGAAGACAGGTTGTTGGTTTCAAGATGATGAAGTAAAAACCTTTATAGTCTCCTCTTCCACCCAAGAATAAAAAGGAATTGAAAATAAAATATATAAAGACCATCTCCAACAGCACAAGGAGACATTTGTAGCCCAGTACCAAATTTGTGACGCAAAAACACTGAAATAATGAAGGAATTAGCAGAGCAAAGGTGGGTGAGACCTGAATGCTTCAGAAACAATGGGAAGGAAGCAGGTTCACCCGGAGAACTCCAGGGCAGCCAAGGGTCCAGAACAGTTAGAATCACACTCCCCACCCTCAGGAAACAAAAGGCTTAGTGTCCAGAGAATTCCACCAGGAATACTCCAGACTCAGCACAGAGGAAGGCGAACTGATATTAAAAACAAACAATAAGCAAATGAAAAACAAAGTAACTGGGAAGCTATGGGTTTGCAACAGGAGAGCTCGCTGTCTCCTAAACCAAGGCTGTAAGGCTGGTTTCACTGCACGGCTTGCCTGTGTAAGAAAAAAACATTTCTGGGGTGGCGCCTGTGGCTCAAAGGGATAGGGCGCTGGTCCCATATGCTGGAGGTGGTGGGTTCGAATCCAGATCTGGCCAAAAACTAAAAAAAAAAAAAAAAACATTTCTATCCTCTAAATCCAGTGGTTTCCTGGAAGGCAGTTTTTCCAGGGGGTGGAGTGGGGTGGCAGGGTCTGACCTCTGACAGGTGGTGATGTCAATGATGGGGAGCGGCTGTAAACACAGGTGGAGCTTTGCCTCCCTGCCCCCCACCTCCTACGGTGAGGCTCCGTTCCTAACAGGCCATGGACCAGGACTGGTCTGCACCCTGGGGGTGGGAGACTGCAGCCCTAAATTTGTTGAAATAAAATGAATAAATAAAAATCATCCCTTCTTAAAAAAAAAATCAGAAAAGAAAGGAACTAGGAGGCTCTTTGAGACACTAAATTATAACCAGAATAAAGGCAAACAGATTCAAAGCATTTGAGTGACTCAAGTAAAAAGAGACACAAGTGTGAAGGCTGCCTGTCCACACACTCACCCTCATTTAAGATGTTTGCCCTTGCTCACTCATGCTCACACTCACACTCTCACTCACACTCACTCTTGCTCACTCATGCTCACCCTCACTCTCACACACTCACCCTCACTCACCCTCACCCTCATTCAGATGCTCACCCTCTCTCATTCACGCTCACCCTTGCTCACTCACTCACACAAACTCTCACGCTCACTCTCACACTCACCCACACTCACTCACTCTTGCTCACACACACACTCACCTTCACTTACACATGCTCACCCTTACTCATAGAAGCTCTGCCCTATGTCCCTTCTAGATGAGAAGTGCCAAATATCATTATGGACTTGGGAAAAGAGTTCAATATTAAGGATAGAAACAAATCAAGCCACTAGAAAACTAAAGGAATTATTTATTAAGAAACACAGAACATAAAATATTTTCTCTAATAGCTAAAGACATTGCTAGGCAGCAGCCATCAAAGAAGACATCAGTCCTGCACTGCAGGGACCAAGGGCATCAGTCCTACAGTGCAGGAACCAAGGGCATCAGTCCTGCACTGCAGGGACCAAGGGCGTCAGTCTTGCACTGCAGGGACCAAGGGCATCAGTCCTACACTGCAGGGAACCAAGGGCATCCGTCCTACACTACAGAGAACCAAGGTCATCAGTCCTGCACTGCAGGGACCAAGGGCATCAGTCCTGCACTGCAGGGGCCAAGGGCATCAGTCCTACACTGCAGGGACCAAGGGCATCAGTCCTGCACTGCAGGGGCCAAGGGCATCAGTCCTACACTGCAGGGGCCAAGGGCATCAGTCCTACACTGCAGGGACCAGATCCTGCTGACACCCTGGGGGAGCATGTTCCCCCCCAAACCCTCCAGAGAGGAGCACCGCCCAAAACTGTGACCTGCAGGACTGTGAGATCATTGATTTGTGCCGATTTGTGTTGGGTTTGTGGCAATTGGTTCCCTCAGCAGTAGAAGACTAACATGAAACTTATTTGATAACCAAAAATGATTCTTCTCCAGAATTTGTGACAGACATTCTGCTAAAATTATTGCTTACATGGCTGTCTTCTCTATCAAGGAAACACTTGTTACAAGCGATGACCCAAACTCGTGATTATTTACATTTACTTCCAGCAGTGACAGGGAAAGGGTCACCATGACACATGCCCAGTGTGGGCGACGCCTTCCCATGGTCATCCTGCGTTTTCAGCCTTTCTTCACCATTTCCCGTTTCCACACTCTTACACATCGAGTCTTGCTATCAGCGAGGTGATTAGTGCTGACTGAGCCTGTTATCAGGAAGAACAGAAGGGTTTAGATTTCCTTCAGAGCTTTATGTTACACAAAGTCAACAGCTGCTTTTTAATTTGTGTATCTATCACAGCAACGATTGGAGGCTGGCATAGGTCAGGGTCTGTAATAGCACCTGCTCTATAGATTTTTCCTCAAACTGGTTAATATGAGCAAGTTCAATACATTAATTATTCCTGTCAGGGCTGTGTAACCGATGGCAATGTAACTGCCAAGCCTTCGTGTGGAAATGTTCCACAGCTGGCTGGCGTCAACAAGTAATTCCTATCTCCCTCGTGCAGGTCTGAATTAAATCACGTTTTAAAAGAAGCCGTGGCTGGACTCAATCGCTCTGAGATGAATTTTGAGCTGTTTATTCACTTGAATGTATAAATGAGTGAATGATGAAATGCACATAGAAAATCAGGCTTGGATTTTAATGTGTGGCTGTGGAGCTGCTTAACGAATTTTTCTGAGCTCTGTCTCTGGACTAATCTACCATCACTCCTGGTTCTAATGCCTCATACATTTCTAATTTTCACCCAGGTGTTCACTCCAGGTGCTGATGGGTGTCTGTGCACATGGCTCAAGTCATGAGTGTCTTACTGAGCACTCTGCCAAGGCTGCATGCGCCGCGTGTCACAGGTATGCGTGTGTCTGAATGTGTCTACACGCATGCACACACTCACCCACAGCACAAACCTAAGAGGGAGCATGGAGACTTAGGAAAAGCTATCTATTTATTACCTGATCCTGTGGGTTTGCACAATGCAATGGTGCAATAGATTCTCTGCCACAGAGCAGAGAGCTGTGCCAGGTGTGAGACGAGGTGCCTGTGGAGATTGAGAAATGATTCGGGATGAGAGTTGATGAGACGTAGACTCAGCTATTGCACCAGAAATAGAAGTAAAATAATTCGAAGATGAGCCGGTGCTCACTGGACTTGGCAGATAATTGTGGGGATGAGGAAGAGATGAGAACCAAGGACGAGCTCTGGACGGAGCAGACGTGGGGACGGGAGTGCCGTCTCATGGGGAAGGACACGACTGAGTGGGCACAACCACGAGCTCAGCTTACTGCGGTCACTCTGAGGTCACTTGAGGTCACTCTGCTCACTCCGAGTTCTCCCTACGCACACTCCAAGTGCCCTTGATATAAAGGTGGCAGAAAAATGAAAGCTACGCTGAGAAAAGATGGAAGGGGAAAAGCAGCAGACAGGAACAGAGTCCTGAGGAAATCTACTTGTCAACTGAAAAAGAGCTGTAAACAGAAGTCTGGGGAAAAGCAGAACAGCAGGAGAGGAACCAGGGGAGAGACGTCCTGGCGCCTGAAGAAAGAGAAGTTTGGAAGCGAAACACCTGGTGATGAGTGCAGCTGAAAATATTTTAAAAAGACAAGGCCAGGCGCCTGTAATCCTAGCACTCTGGAAGGCTCAGGCCGGTGAATTGCTTGAGTTCTTTGAGCTAACAAGTTCAAGACCAGCCTGAGCAAGAGTGAGACCCATCTTTAAAAACAGCCAAGCATTGTACCAAGCACTTGTAGTCCCAGCTGCTTGGGAGGCTGAAGCAAGAGAATCGCTTTAGCCCAAGAATTTGAGGATGCTGTGAGCTGTGACACCACAGCACTCTACGGAGGGCAACGTAGTCAGACTCTGTATCAAAATAAATAAATGAATAAAATGAAAATAAAATAAAAAGACAAAAGAGTGGTTATTGGGCTATGTGTCAAAATTGACCCCAACACAGGACAGCTGTCAGTCAAGGAGCACCTGTGTGAGCAGCCACCCAGCTGACAAAAGCTCACAGTTGCAGGCTTTAACTACACAATGCACGGTCATCATCTCACATGCTCTGGGAGTCAGGCATCCCTGCTCTGGACCTCACAAGGCTGAAGCCCCGGGTGGACAGGCTGTGTCCCTGCCCGCGGGCTCACCGGGGAAGAGTCCTTTTCCAAGCTCCCTTAGGCTGTTGGCAGAACCCTTCTTAGGTTTCCATGTCCAGAGGCTGTCAGCAGCGCCCACTGCAGGTCCTGGAGGCTGCCTCAGCTGGGCCACGTCCCCTCTTCTCCTGCATGACTTCCTCCTCCATCCACCCCAAGGAGAGGCACTGCTCACCTCCCCTGCCGGCATCCTACTGAACACAGACCCCTGGGAGTGCCATCCATGCCTCTGTCATTGGTGGTCCTGGCTTGGCAGCATGCATTCCCCTTTCCTTCTGTCTATGTGAGAGCAGGTCAGAGGCCCAGGTCCCCTCCAGGGGCAGGGCGGGGGTGAAACAGGAGCGCATTGCAGGGGTAGGGTGGCAGGAGGTCGGCTGCAGGTCTGCCCACCACTGTGACCTTACTTCTTGGCATGGCAAGTTCAACGAAGTGACAGGGAAGTGAGCAACACTCAAATTTGCTGAGAAGTGAGAAAATGAGAGGGTGAGCAACTTACACAGAAGCCTGGTGTGTAGGGGATAGGGGAGGGCGACCGGCAAGGGAAGGGTTTGCTCCTGAGGGGCACAGTGGGATTGAGACTCGTGTTCATAGGATGCCAGAAAAACTTGGGCAGGCAAATGCAGCCAGAAACAGACCTGAGAGGAAAGCTGAAAGATACATGGGAGGGTGTCTGCGCCCCTGCAGGCTGTTAGCTGGGGTCCCGCAGCAGGTGCACAGGTGTGTGGCGCAGGGCACAGCGGGTGCAGACACGCCCCTGGGGGATCCTGGGTTTGGGTTATCCCTGAGAGCGTCTGTCTTCTCTGTGAGGAGAAGGAGCTCCCTGCAGGAGCTGGGCGGCCTGTGCTGAGGAAGTGGACGTTTGGGAGGGTCCCAAGGATGTTAAGCCATCCTCATGGACAATGTTTGGCTGGGTCAACTGTAAGACGGTGGTGAGATGGGCAGGCAGAGGTGAGCATGCAGCTGGTGCTCGGACACTGATGGAGGCTGGACCTTTAGCCCTGGGCCAGGAGTCCATTGGAGAGTCACTGCTGGTGGCCCCCGGTAGCACTTTCTCTGAAGCCGCAGGCTCAGTGACGAGGGGCCACCTCACTCAAAATCCTGAGGTGTCTACTTTCCCCCACCAGAAGACCACAGCCAAGCAGGACTCATGCAGAATGGACAGAGGACCATCCTGCCCCAACGCTGCCCATGACACCAGGCTGAGGCTGCACCTCCAAGCCAGGCTTGGCTCAGCATCTCTGTCCTGCTGGTGTCTCCTGGGAACACTTCCATGGTAAGTCATCTGTGAAGTCTTAGTCCCAGCCTCTGCTTCTGGGGGCCTCACCTAAGGAAGCAGCCATGCCCCCAAGTGGTACCAGTCATGTCCAGCACAGACAAGTGATGTGTTTTTATCCAAAGTTGGAGTGTACCAAAGGGCTGCAAAGCACAGGATGACGTGCTTGTATATTGCCAAGAAAAACAATCTGAGGATCTGTGGAAGGAAGTCTTCAAAATAGGCAATTCTGAAAAAAAGGGTAGAAAGGTCAATATACTTAGGCCCCAATGAGGTGAAAGAATAAACCTGCAAGGAATAAACGGGCGACTTGGATCACAGAGGGCACAGAGGGGACAGAGGGGACAGAGGGCAGGGGCCCAGACTTCTGGTTCAGGAAGCTGAATGGCTAGAAGGTAACCAAGTCCAGACTGTGGCCGACACAGACCTACCAGATGCCATTTCAAGAACATGTCTGTCATCTAGAGAACAATCTCAGGTGACAGGGGTCGCCGACACGCGCTTCACTGTTCAAGCTAACATAAAGCCACTTGGCAGCTTGTTGGTGTGTTAGAAGAGCCACACGCACGTGCCCCAGCTCCCCACCTCTCACCCCACACGCATCTCCTCTCTGGCCCGTGCCCTGCATCTTACATGGTGAGATGGGACCCCCCCCCCCATCTCTGGGGGGGGGGGTCCCATCTCACCTTCTTTCAAATGCTTTCCCTTGCTACGACCAGAAATTCTGCCCTAAAATGCAAATCTTATTAATTTCCTGTTTAAAACCTTCTAATAACCCCAATTACCTATAGAATAAAGTCTAAAATAGTCATCAGGACCAGGTCAGTCGCGTGTACTCTGCCTCACTGCAGGGCGGCTCCTTCACTCCTGCTTGGCTGCCTTCTACTTCTCAGTATTCACAGGAGCTGCTCACACCTCCCCCAAGAGCCTGTCCCTTTTCACACATCTACAGTGTCTGTGAACCTGACAACTTTCTGAGGATTCAGGAGTCCCTTTCGCTACTTTGGGCCGCCTTTCACACCAGGTTAATATGTCTTTCAGAACACCTATAATCTCTCGCGGGACTTGCTGGTTGACACGTTTACCTTCCCTGTTAAACTTGGAGATCCAGGAGCTGAGCCTGTGTTGTGTTCATTTCTGACAATGGGAACAACCTGCCTTCACCAGCGTCTGAAGCTCTAAGGTTGTGCTTTTCAACAGCACACTTGAACCTACAGTTAAACTTCCACAGCACACTTAAAAATAGAGTGAAATGAAGGATACACTTACTGTACTTCGAACTTCTTTTGAAAATAATGTAATTAATTAAACATTTCCGAGGCACACCTAAGATCTTCGGACTGCATACTGGTGTGTGGTGTGCTGTGGCCCAGGAGTCGGAAGCCACGGCTCTACAGGAAGAGAACTGGGAATGTAGCCGTCAGCAGAGCGGGTTATCGAATAAAGACCAGGACAGGAATCACACTGACCACCCAGACAGTGCAAAGAACTTCCTTTCTCTCTTTTCTGCTCTTTCAGATTGGAAGAGGAAAATAGCAAGTCTGAAAATGCAAATACAACCTTTTCTCAAAGGAACTTAAAACATTAAGAAAATAAGTTTTCAGAAAACAGTTTTTATTTCATAAGTCAAACACCAAGTTAGGGATGCTCATCATTGCTTCCTGGAGGAAACAGATTCCTACAAGCCAGTCGGTGCACATTGTTTTATGTGTGTTTATTTCAAGGCATTTTATTTAAAATATATTCTTGACGCATGGACATCAAAACCATGTGTGTCTGATCAAACACATGTGCTTTCTCCATAAGGCACGTCTGGTGCTTAGCACATTACACAGCACTTCACCAGCACGTGTGGAATCTTCTACAGAGTGAAGTCAGCACCATGCAGAAAAATGCAGAAATCATGGTGATTTATAGACTTTGGAAGGGACACTTTCTCACCGTATGAGATAGACACGCTGGGACAGGATGGTGGGTCAGGCCACGCTCATCCTCGGCTGGGAGCAGCACTGTGGGCTCAGATTTCCCACCGCTGTGTGTGTCCACAAACAACTGCAAAACTCAGTGTGTATTGATTGTGAAGTTACAAATAATGTTAGTGTGCAGGTGAAATAACACGGCAGACTCCATGAACAGTGAGGAGTGTCTCTAACTTACCCTCCTCTAAAGGTTCATCATCTTTAGTCTCAGTGTAACAGAAAGGTATTTACATAAATAAGACACCAGGCAAGAATGTTCTCTAAATCTTCTTAACAATAGTTTAATAACATAACAGGATAAACAGAAAAGCCTAAAGTAAATGTCTATCTCTAGCCTTCAAAGCCCGTTCTTGGATTACTGCAGTCTCTTAACTGATGAATAAATATTGTTTGAATAAATAAATCAAAAGATATTAGAAAAGGCTCAAAATATAAAATTATTTTGAAATTGTCAGCTGCAACAAAGGGCTTTTCATATAGCATATTTGCATTTTAGGGCAGTATTTCTGGTTGTAGAATGGGAAAGCATTTGGAAGGTAAGTGCTAGGAAATTGCACACTATCTCCATAATCGGAGTTTAGAAAAGAAAACTTAGATTTAACTAGAAGCAACACTTTTTTTTACTAAAATCTGAGCTGAGAACAGATTTGGAAATCTGTTAGATAAAGACAAATAGCTTAAATTTAAACAATCAGCACAAAGAGAAGTTGATGTTTTGCACTGAGGCTCCCAGCCTCGGGGGCCCCACTGGAATGAATAGACACCACCATTGTCTGGAAGAACAGACAGCAAACAGTTCACGTGTTCAAACTGTCTCCAGGAGATGATTCCTCTCCATGTCATTTCAGGGTTTTAAAATTATAATTAAAAGAATAAATTTTAAGAGTAAAGCTTTGTAACATTTCAAAATGAAAATAGAGCTATTTCATCATAATCTTCGGTCCACGTCCACCTCAAATCTACCGTTTTGTTCTTATATTTTTCTTATGAACAGTAGAAGTTATTACCACTATTTTACGAATTATTTCTTCTCACTTCTTTGGCAACTGAAGAAACCTCCGGGCTTCCAGTGTGGGATGAACTTGCCTTTGAAGCAGCATGAGCCGCAGTGACTTGTTTCTGCCTCTGGATCTGCTTTCCCGTTTCTGAGTCCTCGTGGCAGGGGCTCAGGGAAAGCCCCCAGTCGGCCGTGGTGGATGCCTGGTGCTAGTCTCTTTCTCTGCACACACAAGCACACATGCCCACGTGTTTCTTGCCCTGGTAACACCAGGGGACGTGCATTGATACAAAGGCTAATGGCTTGAATTACGAGGCTAAAGTCAGCTGGAGGATGGAGACAATTGCACTTTCCGCCCCTCCGACAGCAGGCAGAAACTCTGGTACCTCCCCTTCACTGCCCTGTCTCAGGTGCTTTTCTTCTCCAGGACACTGTCTTGGCCAGCTATGCTGATCCTCCTCAGTTGCCCAACACCCTGAGCATCTTTCTATCTGAAGCTGTGGTTCCCCCTGCTGTGCTGTGAATCCTCTTCCCGGGATCAGCAAAGCATTTGTCCAACCACCACGTCTGGCAAGTGAGATCAGTTTCCACAAATACCAAATCCCGGCCGCCACCAGGCCAGCAGCAATTGTAAATTGAAACTGATGGAAAGGCACGTTCAAATTTCAAGAATTCCAAAATGTGGAAAGAGTAAATACACCAAAATAGACTGATGAACATTTTGAACACTTGCCAAGTGCCAGGCGTGTCCCAGGCCCCCGACATCAGTTAGCAGACTCAGCCACAGCACACGGGGATTTGTGAAGCAGCAATGTGGCCAGAGGAGGACCGAGGACTGTTCGCATGACAAGAGGCATTTGCTCCCAGGTTACCCACGCAGTTTGCTGTTACAGGAAGGCCTCACCCTGGTGCAGCACATCATGACCCTGCTGACGAAAGAGTAAGATCTCAGAACAGTCCAAGCAAGAAAAAAAGTCTTTCAATACAACCTTTCCCCAGGGATGTCATATAGAAAAAAGGCCACTCAGTCACATTCAACTGCTTTAATATAAGTTGATCCCGAAAAAACATGGGATATACTTCTACTAAAACAGATTATTTGTCGTTTTTCTGAAATTCAAATTTAACTGGGTATCCTGTATTTTTCCTCGCTAAATCCGGCAAACACTTCTCCCAGGCCAGAGCAAAGTTCTTCACATGTTAGAAAAGCTCACTTCCTTTCTAGGGTGCAGGGGGAGCCTGTGAATACTGAGAGTATTTAACTTCCAGTGTGTTTTCACTGGAGCACACAGCACCTGCAAACGTGGCCTGGGTGTCATCATTCCTGGTCCTCAAAGCAACCTGACAAGGACATTACTTCTAGACGCACTTTATAGATGAGTGCGTGGAAGAAAAGTTATATAGGACGTTCAAGATTATGCAGATGTAAGTGGTAAATCAAAACAGAAACAGTTCTACCTCACTGCAGATCTACCACCACGCAGATCCAGGTCAATACGCAGCCACGCAGACCCTGACTAGTCACTGCTCCACCACACAGAGCCTGACTAGTCACTGGTCCACCACGCAGACCCTGACTAGTCACTGCTCCACCACGTGGACCCTGACTAGTCACTGCTCCACCACGCAGACCCTGACTAGTCACTGCTCCACCACGCAGAGCCTGACTAGTCACTGCTCCACCACGCAGATCCAGGTCAATACGCAGCCACGCAGACCCTGACTAGTCACTGCTCCACCACGCAGATCCAGGTCAATACGCAGCCACGCAGACCCTGACTAGTCACTGCTCCACCACGCAGATCCAGGTCAATACGCAGCCACGCAGACCCTGACTAGTCACTGCTCCGCCACACAGAGCCTGACTAGTCACTGCTCCACCACGTGGACCCTGACTAGTCACTGCTCCACCACGCAGAGCCTGACTAGTCACTGCTCCACCACGCAGAGCCTGACTAGTCACTGCTCCACCACGCAGAGCCTGACTAGTCACTGCTCCACCACGCGGACCCTGACTAGTCACTGCTCCACCACGCAGAGCCTGACTAGTCACTGCTCCACCACACAGACCCTGACTAGTCACTGCTCCACCACGCAGACCCTGACTAGTCACTGCTCCACCACGCAGATCCTGACTAGTCACTGCTCCATCACGCAGACCCTGACTAGTCACTGCTCCACCACACAGAGCCTGACTAGTCACTGCTCCACCACACAGACCCTGACTAGTCACTGCTCCACCACACAGACCCTGACTAGTCACTGCTCCACCATGTGGACCCTGACTAGTCACTGCTCCACCACACAGACCCTGACTAGTCACTGCTCCACCACACAGACACTGACTAGTCACTGCTCCACCACACGGACCCTGACTAGTCACTGCTCCACCACACGGACCCTGACTAGTCACTGCTCCACCACACAGACCCTGACTAGTCACTGCTCCACCACACAGACACTGACTAGTCACTGCTCCACCACAAGGACCCTGACTAGTCACTGCTCCACCATGTGGACCCTGACTAGTCACTGCTCCACCACACGGACCCTGACTAGTCACTGCTCCACCACACAGACCCTGACTAGTCACTGCTCCACCACACAGACCCTGACTAGTCACTGCTCCACCACACAGACCCTGACTAGTCACTGCTCCACCATGCAGGCCTGAGCTAGTCACTACTCTCCCACACAGACCTGAATTAATCACAGAGCGGACACAGCCCACCCCTTCCGCTAAGCCAGCAACCAGTAAACAAAAAATCCATGCTGATTTCACTTGGTAATGAAAAGCCTGGCGTGTGAATCAATAGGTCCGTGTTTTTCACATCAAATGGGGATAAATCCATTAAGCAAAATCATGCACTGTCAGATGATAGAAAATGAAAAGAAAGATTTTTTTCCTCCCAAGCTATTGACTTGCAGCAGATGCAGTAAACATTAACCCAGGCAATATGCTCACGGCCTTCAAGGCAATCTCAGCATTTCAAAATTACTTTCTTGCTTGCTTAAATGTTTATCATTTCAAGGTCTGTATTAAAACCAAATACGAGTTTTATTAAACTTTATTTTAGCTGAATTTTCATGAAGCAGTTTGACCATGTTATCCCAATGCCAAGTTTTAAGATGATCATTAAGAATAAAAACATGCTTGTAACAATTATGCCTTTATTTCCCACGTTTGGCTTGTGCCTTATTCCGGTAACCCACGTCCCTGCCTCCCTGTTATGGACTCCCGGGACTAAGCGGGGCTCCTGCACCCATGGGGGATACCAATTCTGCCTACCTTACCTTAGCACCCACTTTTTATACATGTACACAAGGTGTATATGATTTGTAATTATTGCAGGTACATAATAGTCTGTCTTTATAGGTGGCACGTGGTGTTTTGATACAGGCAGACAGGGTGACCTGATCAAATCAGGGTGCTGGGAATCATCGCCTCAGGCACCGAGCATATCCTTCTGTGAGGAACATTCACACCCTACTCCTTGGCACCAACTCTTGATGAAAATGTGGATTTTTTGGTGGATCAAAACAGAGGAAAGATAGAAGGGAGAAAATGGTTTGCAAAAGTAAAGAGAAGTCAGACTGAAGAGGGGAAGGAAGGAAGCAGAGAAGGAGGAGCCGGATGCCTTGGCCAGCTCGGTCCAGTGGCCTCTCTCTGTGTCGTCTCCCCTGACTCACCCCTTACTCTGCTCCCCAAAGGACCAGCTAGGACACAGCTCAGATCAGATCATAGAGCTCTGATGACTGTCCGTCAGCTGAGTTCTGGAGGGCCATGGCACCCTGGCCAACAGACCTCATCCGAAGGCCTTACCCCTAAAAACCACAAGCCCGGTACCTGCAGGGGCTGGGCCAGCATCCCCTCCGTCCTGTGCCCCACCAGTCACTGCTCTCACCTGTGCTGAAGGACCCAGAGAGAGAGACCCACGACCAGCTCTCTGCGTTTTAACAAATGCTTGGTGAGCCCATCCTCTTGAAACTGAACCTGCAGCTACGAGCCTGAAGTGAAAAAATAAACTTCAGTAGAGTATAAAAAAAAATGCCTATAACTTTCTGAGGTGTGGGTTGATACCTCATTTTAATTTCAATTTGCATTTCCCTGACGATTAGCAATACTAAGTGGTTTTTCACAAATAAATTAACAATGGAGTCATCTATTTAAGCCCTTTGCCTATTTCTTAATTGAGTTAATTATTTGTTGTTGAGAAATTTCTTATAAATTTTAGATATTACCTCTTTCTGGACATATAATTTGCAAATATTTTCTCCCCCGATATATAGATTGCCTTTTCTCTCAGTTGACTATTTTGATGCATAGAAGTTTCTAAAATCAGTGTGGCCGTTCAGTGTGTCCGTTCAGTGTGACCTGAGCTTTTGGTGTTGTAACCAAGAAACCATTGCCGAATCCAACATCCTGAAGATTTTCTCTTTTGTTTTATAGTTGTAGGTCTTTAATCTAGTTTGAGTTAACTTGAATATATTCAGCATAAGGTAAGGGTCCCACTTCCTTATTTGCACGTGGATTCCCAGTGTCCTATTGCCATTTGTTGGGGCCATTGAGGTGTCGGTGCTGCTAATGACAATAGACTGTATCCTTGGAAAACCCCAAACGAAGCTGGTGGGAGAATGAAAAAGCCACTCAGAGTGCCTGCTGGGTGTCTGGACCTTTCTTAAGACAAATTGAGCATGTAGATTCAAGGACTCTATTAGCTACAAGAAACAAATATAATTAAGTAATTAATCTTACCGAAGTGCTTGAATTGTCATGACAAAGAGGCCTGTGTACAGTTGAATAAAGCCACAGAGGAGGAAGTAACCAGCCTAAGGACAGTGAGCTGGAGAGGGGTTGCTGTCCAGGACGTCTTCAAAGAAAGGGTGACTTCATGAAAGCTATTACTGCTTGTCCCCTGCACCTTTCCACCCCATCTCTTCCTTGGGAAGAATAATCCCAATTCTCCTCAAGTATCAGCATCACTTGTGGAAAGGGTGACCCTATCTATAGCCCACAAGAATATTACAGATAATCCAAAGTCATCATTATACTCCCCCCACAAGGACCGGCTTAGGGGTGAACTTGCATCAAGTTTCTGCCAAGCGATGGATGACTTGGGGAATTGCTGGAACACATTCCCTTGTTTCTACAGGGAGATAAAAGGGAGAGTGAGGCTCCCTCTTCCTCTGGATGCTGTTATTTTAGGGCAAATGTGGAATCCTGTAGCCAGGTCGCAGGGGTGGCAGGAGTGTCCTAGGGTGGAATCTGTCAGGCGGGGAAGGACTGAGCCATCCCTCTGAGCCCCATGGAGCTTCCTTCTCAGGGGGAGTGCTCTGGCTCAGCCACTGAGTCGGGGTGTTCTGTTGTGAGAAATCAAGATCGCCCTGTACCAAGCAGTATGGTTGTAGTGAACTCCTGCTTGTCGGGAGCTGTGAAAGTTCAAAACTGGACAGCTGGCTCATCAGGCAGTGGAGGGAGGCACAGGAGAGCAGCTCTCCCTGCATGCAGAGTTTTAGCTTGGCTGGGGAGGGCATGGGGGGGCGGAAGTAAGACTCGTGTCAGGGTGACAATGGGAGAATAATAGTCCGGTTTGAGCCAGGACACTCAGTAAGCTCTGGTCACTTACTGATTGAGTCCGTCTGGGCCTGGGGACAGGGGTTTCATCACAGCCGGGAATCTCCAGTTATTTCCTGATCTGGACACCCCCACTTCCGGCAGTGTTGCCAAACCTGTGGATTCTCTCTCAGATCAGTTTTGTTAATGCATAAAACACATGAGACTGTGAAGGGAAACGGTCATATGAAAAGATTCTAAATTTTTTTTTAATAGATCTGCTTCTTTATTAACACATTACATAACAGAAACTAGGATGTCTCTAACAACTTCAGGATTTGGAAGTCATGATGATTATAAATAATGTATTACAATGTCTGTATCAACTATATAATGTGGTATCCAAAACTCTGTGGGTTCTGTTGGCAAGAGGGCCGTAAGTCCTGCTGAAACCTACTGTCACAAGTAAGGAAATCTTGGATTTCTGCTCAGGACTGGTGGAAAGAAGGTGCAGTTTTATGGCAAGTAGGCCCAGATGCTGAGCTCTGTCTGAGCTCTTCTCAAGTGGCCCAGGAAAGTCGAGTTCAGAAATAACGGATGAGGGGGCATAAGACTGCAGGTGCTCCCCAAACACACATCAGCGTTTTCTTGGCCAGCTAGCTCTGGACTATGTGACCAGAATTAACCTTTTTAAGCCATAAGGCAGATGAGCATTGTCACCATGTCACCATAATTATCAGTGTCTCTGTTAATCACCTGACACATGTGTGTGGCATCTTGTGTGTTGAAGAAGGAACACTCAAAGGACAAAACAATGTCATTTGTCATATATTAATTCAAGATCTGGGTCAACACATGTGCAGGGTAACCATCTGTCACCAGGGTAGATGTTTATACGCAGTGCTGCCCGGCAATGGATGGCCTTGTCCTAAGAAACACAGTGACATTTTACAGTGTCCTTTGTGCCTCTACTTGGCACTGTTTTGCAAGGTGACGATGAGAGAATGTAGGTACAAGACATTTGACTTCACTGCAGGGACATGGCCACTCCCATTAAGGTGGCACCAGCCACCATCACCAGTAATAATAGAGGCTATGAAAGGAAAAAAGTTAATGATTTTAATTGACAGCAATATGTATATATGCAGGATTTATAGCATAAATAATGATTAATGTATAGATTTTCAGATATAATGTATGAAGATTTCTGAGGTTATGAAGTAAACAGGACAAAAAGCATTTAACATTTGATTCTGAGGAGGTAGCATTAATTACTTGCAATACACATAGATGTTTATGCAACAGAATAAGGATGCTTTTACATAATACCAAATCTGTAATGGATTTTCAGTGTCTTTCTAGGGTTTGATGTCAGATAATGAGGTCAATTTGCTACATTAGTCTCCCAACAGGCCAATCTGCTTTGCTCAATACCCTTCTTAATCCTGTTAGTCATTTTAAAAAGTAAATGGTGTTTAGTTTCAGACCATGAGGTAGTTTTGGTGGATCAACATTAATCTGTACCTTTTGGAAAATGAATTCAAAACTTCACACCCAGTGAAAAATACTTGGGACAAGATTTTACATCAAGAAAACTAAACTCAATATAACTTGATTAAACAATAGCTTCTAAAATAGAGAAATTTGTGCTGATTAAAATTACAAATGCAGATGCTGTCTATTTAAAGAAGGTCTGACAATGTAGGCTATTAAAATAAAAGAGCATGTTGATCTTAGTGGAATGATATGATAATATCTAGACAGAAAGGAAGGTCAGGTGATATGGCAGCCGGGACACCAGGCAAGTTCTGCATACGCCAATCTGGACCTCAGAGGATTGATGTATTGGAATATGTTTGATGGTGACGAACATAGAGATCGTATTGAGAGATTTCAACCAAAGACGACATTTAAAAGGTAAAAGAACACAGGAAAGTGCTCTTATTTAATGCTACTATTTAAATGTCATTCAACAAAGATGAATAGACAGAAGAAAGTATATACAACAATCAGAAATGTAGGGATAAATCCTGAATAATGGGGTGCCTTGGCTGAGACTCTAAGAAGGGAAAACTACCTTTGGATGGTGACATCTCAGAGCCACCAGAGCAAGGGGACAGAAACCCAAGGAGGGCCCTGAGCTGAAAGTGAATGAGGCAGTCAGGGAGAGACGGCGCTGCCACCCCACAAAGGGGAGAGCTCGGTCAGGGAGGTGGGGGCTTCCCTGGGATGTGAAATGATCAACATACTTACGTGTTTTACACAGTGAAGGGCTCAAGTCCAGTAACAGGGCAGCCTGAAAACACAAAATAGAAAGTAGACAAAGCCAGATGGGAGGAGCTCAGGGGACAGAAATGGGATGGGGTGTGGGGGACCCCCTCTTCCTCTGGCGAGCATGGGGCTGAGTCTCCCTGTACAGAGCAGAAGTCAGAGCAGCCGTGAGAGGAGGCAGCACAGTCCCAGGGGCCACAGCCTCCAGGATGCAGCAGGTCTGCTCAGGGAGGCAGCTGGCTGAGTGTTGGTGGGTGACTTCGGACTGCTAACTCTGTATCCTCACCCTCGTCTGCACCATGACACCCAGCTTCCATGCAGGGCATCTGTACACACTCCTTCCCAAGGCTCCGTCATGGTCACGAGGACAGACCACTGGTCTCTAGAAACTACTGTAGGGGACAACTGCTCGCAGCATTGGAGTCACAATCATCACGTCTGTACAGCTAACGTCTCCAGGGTCCTCACGCTGTCTTACAAGAGCTCTTCCATGTTAACTCAGTTCACTCACCAGGACCTTGTGATGGTGGTGTCACTGTTCCTGTTGAAGCATGTGATGTCGAAGGGTGCACCAGCCAAAGATAAGTACGTCCTATCAGGATGTCTGCTGTCCTAAAGACGTATCGTCTCTTTGAGTCAGGACCAGACATCCTGGGAACCTATCATCTCACAACATTGATTTCCTTTCTTTGGTCACATTTTCAGGCTATCTATACTTACTACAGGAAGTTTCTTTGGTTAAATAAAAGAAAAACTTGAAGCTAGTTTATTGATTAGTTTTTAGATGTACCCCCTTTTTTTTTTTTACCATAACATTGAATTTGAATTATTTTTTCATTCAAAGAAATACAATAACAATGGATCAGTGAAAGTAAATTCATAGGAAATAAGAAGTTTGTCATGTCAGAAATTACTGTGTGGAAAGAGAAATGATTAGGAGCATATATTTTAAGTTTAAAAAAGCCATGAATAAGTAACAATCATCATACGAAAGAGACTTAACACCACATTTCAACAGTGTTAAAAATGATTTCCTCAGAAAAATTACTTCAAAAAGAATGCGGTGATGAGAGTACTAGAATTTATTCATGTATTTGTTCAACAGATAAATCTTAGTGTTATGCTTTAAGATATAAATGATGAAATAATTTACATAATTTAAAATCAATTAATTTAATTTAATTATTTTGTTTTCAAGCACTCACTACGTTGAGACCTTGGGCCTTCTCAAATAGTTTCCTTAGTAAGGTGCTTATGGGAAAAATGAACCAAGGACGGAGAAGCAGAGGTTTGGGCCCAAATCACTCTAATGACTGGGATGGCAACCAAAGAGCCAGGCGAGGTTATTTACTAGTATTTGTCTTTTCCACGGATCTTGGCACAAACAACAGGAGGGAGAGGCAGGCTGGCCAAGAGGACACAGGAACTGAATTGTGCCTCCTGGAGCACATTAGGAGCATATATTTTTAGTTTAAAAAAAGCCATAGTTAGGCTTGGTGCCTGTGGTTCAAGTGGCTAAGGCGTCAGGGACAAACACCTGAGCTGGCAGTTCGAATCCAGCCTTGGCCAAACAACAATGATGGCTGCAACCAAAAAATAGTGGGGCATTGTGGCGGTGCCTGTAGTCCCAGACAGGAGAATCGCTTGAGCTCAGGAGTTGAAGGTTGCTGTGAGCTGTGATACCACAGCACTCTACCCAGGATGACAGCTTGAGGCTCTGTCTCAAAAAAAAAAAAAAGCCATAAATAAGTAACAATCATCATAAGAAAGGGACTTAACACCACACTTCAACAGTGTTAAAAATTATTTTTAAGCCTTTCCCCTGAACATATTATTAATACTCTTGTCTTGGAGACTCAGTTCAAAAAAGTTTTAATCAATGTTTCTACAAATAAAGAACTAAAAAGAGGTTCCATAAGGCTGGTCAACAGTCCTCGGCCTCTCAGAGAAGCCTTTGATTCAGCCAGAACGTGGTACATCCCTGCGTATGGGCCAAGTCACTCATGCTATCTCTCTCTCTGTATCTTTGCAGAGAACCCAGTTTCACTGCGACTGTGACACATATTTTGGTTTCAAGGCTGGTTCTCGCAAGTCCCTCAGGATATCCCAAATGTCCCTTAGAGAGCCATCTAGGTGAACTGTGCCTCATGGAGGCTGAGCATGGTCACTGAGAGCAACAACAAGCCTGAGCAAATGACAGTTACTGCTCATGCCTTCACAAAGCAACATAATGAATTCCATAGAATTGTGATGGTGCGCTTGCTAAAAGCGCACCCTTTATTTGGTTGAGTGTGGCCTTGTGTACAAGGCCTGACAATCAAGTTCACAAACTTGCTACCGTGTGCTTACATTGGCAGCACTGTGCAAACAGATGGGTAAGGTAGGTCTGGTAACCTCGGCGTCTCCTCATCTCACAGCCGTGTTGGTGTTGATGTGTGCAGGTGTCTACTGAGCAGCTTCATTGTTGTTGTGTGTTTTTGAGTTCTGTGTCAAGAATGTCAGCACTTGGATTAGAGAGCAACAAAAAAACATTACATTTCTTGCTAAACTTGGCAAGAGTGGAAGTAAAATCAGGGACAAGTTAGTCCAAGTTTATGGGGATAATGCCATGTATACAGCAGTGTGAAAATGGATTAATGTTTTCCTGAGGGGAGAGAAAATGTCACTGATAAGAGGAGGTTAAAGTGGCCAGTAATAAGCAGAACTGACAAATACATTGCAGAAATGTATCAAATTGTGTGTCAAAATCATCAGCTGGTTGTGAGCATCGCAAATTAAGTAAACATGGATAGAGAAATAATTAGGAAAATCTTGGCCAACACTCACGGATCTTGCATCACAACAATGCACCAGATCACACAGCACTGTCTGTGAGGGTGTTTTTAGCCAGTAAACAAATAACTAACTTTATTGGAATACCCTCCCTACTCACCTGATCTGGCCCCAGTGACTTTTTTCTCTACTCAAAGATAAAGGAAATATTGAAAGGAAAACATTTTGATGACATTCAGGACATCAAGGTTAATACAAGGGGAGTTCTGATGGCCATTCCAGAAAATGAGTTCCACAATTTCTCTGAAAGGTGGACTAGGGGCTGGTGTCAGTTCATAGCTTCCCAAGGGGAGGACTTCAAATGTTACAATAGGGACATTCAGTGATGAGGCATGTAGCACTTTTTCCAGGATGTGTTCTCAAATTTAGGTGTCTGAGCTTGTATGTATCTTTCCCAACATGCTGAGGGCCTTGAGGAAGCAGACTGGGGCCTGCAACCAAGCAGTGAGGAAAGAGCAGGAAGAAGAAAGGCTGAGCCATTGGAGAGACTCTGGGAAATCACATCCCCAAGGAATAGGCCTATGGGATGCGGGGATGTGGCTCAAAGTCTGTGGGATGCACCCTTCCCATGCCCCACCTGCACACCCACTGGGCTCCTGAGAGCAGAGATTCCAGCTGAAAGGTCTCTATGACTCTGTGAAGAAGAGAACTTAAGGAAGCCTGAAGTCAAGAGAGGTCTGCAGTCCCCACATCCATACCAAATGTGAAACACAAGCTGAGTCTTAGCCAGAGGAACTTAAACCCTCACACTAATGATCTGTGTGTCTCTGCTGTTATTATGCAGTACAATATCTGGCTTTCAAAAAATATTACAAGACCAAAAGGCTATAGCTGAGTAATTCTCAGAATCACTGACAGATATGGCCCAGATGTTGAAATTTTCATACAAGGAAGTTAAAATAATTATGATTAATAAGATAAAGGCTCTAATGGAAAAAGCAGAAAAGAGCCAGAGCAGATGGGGACTGTGAGCAGAGAGACGGAAGAATCAAAATAAAGCACGAGCCATCAAACAGGGTGGGAGATGTGGAGATGGGCTCACAATAGACCCCACCAGGCAGAGTTAAAAATCAGTGAGGCTGCAAGTGGGTCAGCAGGCACTCCCTGAACTGAGATGCACAGAGCAGAAAAACAAAAAGCAGAGCAGACAGGACCTGTGGGACCAACGCAGGGGTGACGTGCATGGGACGGAGACACCAGAGGGATGGGAGGACTGAGCAAAGGAACATTTGAATTAATAATAGCCAAAATCTTTCCAAAATTAATAGCACACAACAAACCAGGGGTTATGAAGGTTGGAAAACATGAGGCAAGATAAATATATTTAAAACAAAAAGCAAAACCACAGAAGAACCCACATATGAGCAGATAATACTCATATTGCTTCTTCTCTCCAAATAGCAAGCTCCCTGAAGAAAAGGCCCCCTGTCAGGATGTGCCTGAAACACGGGGCCTTAACTATGGTCTCAAGGAGCCATCGGGGACAGCAGAGAATTTAACTTCTTTGTTATGTAGGTCAGGCAGCTGAAAGAGAGCTTAGAAATTAAAAGATCTAAAAATACTGTAATCCTAGCACTCTGGGAGGCCTAGGCAAGTGGACTACCTGAGCTCATGGGTTCTAGCCTGAGCAAGAGCAAGACCCTGACTCTAAAAATAGCCAGGCATTGTGGCAGGCACCTGTAGTCCAGCTACTTGGGAGGCTGAGGCAAGAGAATCCCTTGAGCCCAAGTGTTTGACGTTGCTGTGAGCTGTGACACCACGACACTTAGCCAGGGGTGAGAAAGTGAGACTCTGTCTCAAAAAAAAAAAAAAGGTAAAAATATGGTAATGTGAACCATTTTTGTAATAAAAACTTAATGTTCAAGGTCATTTTGAACCTCTATTTTTTATTTTTTTTTTCAGAATATTAGGGGGTATATCTGTTTTGTTTACACATTTTGTTTTTTTGCACAAATTAAATCAGTGTTATAAGCGTGCCCCCCACCAGACAGTGTGCACTGTACTAATATGTGTGAATTTACCAACCCCCTCCATCCTCCTCTTACAACTTGAGTTTCATTGAAATTTACTTCCATATGTGAACTTAAGTGCTGATGGATCAATTCCCACCTCCTATAGAGTACATGTGTTTGTTTCTCCATTCCTGTGAAATTTCACTTAAAATAATGGTCCCCAGTTCCACTCAGGTTGTCACAGAAGTTACTAGACAGGCATTTTGTGTATGGCTGAGTAATGCTCCACAGAATCAAAACCACATTTTATTAACTCATTCACACATTGGTGGGCACTTGGATTGTTTCCATGTCTCTGCAATTGTGAGTACAGGTGTCCTGTTTATAAAATGACCTTCTTTTCTTTTTTTTTACTCTCTTATTTACTTTATTTTTTAAATAGGCAACTAATATTTATAAATAATAATAGAAGATAATTTCAAAAAACAGATCATGCCAAATCTTATAGACAATAGAAAAAGAAGAAATACTTCAAAATCATTCTACTTCATCTGCATATACCTGATATTAAAATTGGAAAAAAAATACTATTATATAATACTATTATGCTTGTGAAATTACAAGCATATTTCACTTATAAATAAGGATACAATATCCTAAACAACATATTAACATGTTGAATTAAAAATGACTGTTCAGATAATGTACTTTGGTCAAAATTAAATCCAACTTCTGTGAGAATTAGTCACTCTTTTCTTTTTTTTCTTTTTCTTTCCCTATCCCCTCCTTCCTTCTCTCTCTGTCTGCTCTCTCCTTCCCCTACCCCCCACCATGTCATTAATTGTCCTCATATCAAAGTTGAATGCATAGTATTCATGTTTCTCCATTCCTGTGATGCTTCACTAAGAATAATGTGTTCCACCTCCATCCAGGTTAATACAAATACTACAAAATATCCATTTTTTAATGACTGAATAGTATTCCATGGTATACATATACCACAGCTTTCCAATCCATTCCTGGGTTGAGGGGCATTTAGGCTGTTTCCACATTTTGGCGATTGTAAATTGAGCTGTGATAAATAGTCTAGTACAAGTGTCTTTATGATGAAATGTATTTTTTCCTTCTGGATAGATGCCCAATAATGGGATTGCAGGATCAAACGTGAGGTCTAGATTGAGTTCTTTGAGGCTTCTCCATACTTCCTTCCAAAAAGGCTGTATTAGTTTGTAGTCCCACCAGCAGTATAAAAGTGTTCCTTTCTCTCCACATCCACGCCAGCATCTGCAGTTTTGAGATTTTGTGATATGGGCCATTCTCACTGGAGTTAGATGATATCCCAGGGTGATTTTGATTTGCATTTCTCTAATAATTAGGGATGACGAGCATTTTTTCATATGTTTACTAGTCATTTATCTGTCTTCTTTAGAGAAGGTTCTGTTCATCTCTCTTACCCATTGATGTATGGAATTATTGGCTTTTTTCATATGGATTAATTTAAGTTAGATCATAGTTATTAAGCTTTTGTCTGATCAAAATATGCAAATATCCTTTCCCATTGTGTAGGTTGTCTATATGCTTTGGTTGTTGTCTTCTTAGCTGTACAGAACCTTTTCAGTTTAATTAAGTCCCATTTGTTTATTTTTGTTGTTGCAATTGCCATGGCAGTCTTCTTCATGAAGTTTTCCCCAGGCCATTATCTTCCAGTGTTTTTCCTATGCTTTCTTTGAGGATTTTTATTGTTTCATGCCTTAAATTTAAGTCCTTTATCCATCTCGAATCAATTTTTGTGAGTGGAGAAAGGTGTGGGTCCAGGTTCAGTTTTTTACATGTGGCTATCCAGTTCTCCCAGCACCATTTATTGAATAGGGAGTCTTTCCTCCAGTGTATGTTCTTGTTTGATTTATTGAAGATTAGATGGTTGTAAGATGTTGGTTTCATTTCCTGGTTTCTATTCAATTCCAAATGTCTATGTCTTTATTTTTGTGCCAGTACCATGCTGTCTTGACCACTGTGGCCTTGTAGTACAGCCTAAACTCTGGTATGGTGATGCCCCTAGCTTTGTTTTTATTACTAAGAACTGCCTTAGCTATACGGGTTTTTTCTGGTTCCATAAAAAATGCAGAACGATTTTTTCTGAGTCTTGAAAGTAGGATGTTGGTATTTTAACAGGGATGACATTGAATCAGTAGATTGCTCTGGGAAGTATAGACATTTTAACAATATTGATTCTTCCCAGCCATGAACATGGTATGTTCTTCCATTTGTTAATATCCTCTGCTATTTTCTTTCTTAGGGTTTCATAATTTTCTTTGTAGCAGTCCTTCACCTCTTTTGTTACGTATAGTCCTAGGTATTTCATTTTCTTTGGGGCTATGGTGAAGGGGGTTGTGTCCTTAATTAGCCTCTCATCTTGGCTGTTATTGGTGTATACAAAGACAACTGACTTATGGACATTTATTTTATATCCTGAGACATTACTATATTTTTTGATGACTTACAGGAGTCTTATGGTTGAGTCTCTGGGGGTATCTAAATATAAGATCATATCATTAACAAAGACGGAGAGTTTGACTTCCTCTGCTCCCATTTGGATGCCCTTTATTTTCTTGTCTTGCCTAACTGTATTGGCTAGAACTTCTAGCACTATGTTGAATAGTAATGGCGACAGAAGACAACCTTGTCTGGTTCCAATTCTAAGTGGAAAAGCTTTCAGTTTAACTCCACTCAGTAAAATATTAGCTGTGGATTTGTCATAGATAGCTCCAATCAATTTAAGAAATGTGCCACCATGGGTGGCACCTGTGGCTCAAAGGAGTATGGTGCTGGCCCCAACCAAAAAAAAAGAAAAGAAAAGAAAAAGAAAGAAAGAAAATAAATAGAAATATGCCACCTATGCCTAAATTCTTCACATTCTAATTAGAAAAGGATGCTGGATTTTATCAAATGCTTTTTCTGCATCTATTGAGAGGATCATATGGGCTTTGTTTTGCTTCTGTTGATATGTAAATAATGTTTATGGGTTTACGTATATTAAACCAGCCTTGCATCCCTGGGATGAAACCTACTTGATCATGATGTATGACTTTTTTGATGATAAACTAATCTATTGGCTAGAATTTTGTTGAGAATTTTTGCATTTATATTCATTAGTGAAATTGGTCTGAAGTTTTCCTTTTTAGTTGGGTGTTTCCTGGTTTTGGTATCAGGGCAATGTTTGCTTCATAGAACGTGTTGGATAAGATTCTTTCCTCCCCAAGTTTTTGGAATAATTTTTGCAATATAGGAATAAGCTCTTCTTTGAAGGTTTGATAGAATTCTAGTGTGAAGCCATCCAGATCAGGGCATTTTTTGTTGGGAGTTTTTTTATTGTTTCTTTGAGATCAAGTGCTTGAAATTGATCTGTTTAGGAGATCTATTTCATCCAAGCTAAGTCTAGGGAGAGGGTATGATTACAAATATTGATCCATTTCCTTCACATTATCAAATTGAAGGAAATTGCTGAAATCAAAAAACAATGAAGGAAATTGCTGAAAAAGTGGAAAACAACCAAAAAACAATGAAGGAAATTGCTCATAAAGTGAAAAATAACCAAAAGGAAATCCAAAAACAGAATCAAATAAGAGATGAACGATAAGAATATAAAAGGGATGTAGCAGAGCTGAAGGAACTGAAGCAGTCAATTAGGGAACTTAAAGATGCAATAGAAAGTATCAACAACAGATTAGATCATGCAGAAGAAAGAATCTCAGAGAGAAAGGATAAAGCTCTTGAGACAACTCAGATAGCTAAAGAGGCAGAAAAGAAGAGAGAGAAAGCAGAACGTTCACTGACAAAATTATGGGAACTTATGAAGCATTCAAACATCTGAGTTATAGGTATCCCAGAGGGGAAGAAGAATGCCCCAGAGGAATGGAAGCCATTCTAGAGAATATTATAAATGAAAATTTCCCAAATATCATCAAAGATTCTGACATAATCCTTTCAGAGGGATATCGGACCACTGGTCACGTCAACTCAAATAGAGCATCTCCAAGACACATTGTGATGAATCTATCTAAAATCAAGACAAAATTAAAGATTTTGCAAGCTGCTAGGAATAAGCACCAACTTACCTACCAGAGCAAATCCATAAGGGTGACCACGGACTTCTGTAATGAACCTTTTCAAGCCAGAAGCAATGGTCATCTACCTTTAGTCTACTTAAACAGAACGATTGATTTCCAGCCCAGAATTCTATATCCTGCTAAGCTAAGCTTTAAAATTGATGGAGAAATCAAATCTTTTACTGATATGCAAACATTGAGGAAATTTGCCACAACAAGACCAGCTCTATAGGAAATCCTTCAACTTGTTATGCACACAGATCATCATGATGGTCCTTCAGCAAAGTAAACACCCAGAAATTAAAGGACAGAACCTAGCTTCCACAATGATGCAAAAGACAAAACTAAGCAATGGACTTTCACAAAATAAGATGAATAGAATGCTACCACACTTATCAATTATCTCAATAAATGTCAATGGCTTGAATTCCCCACTGAAGAGACATAGATTGACTGATTGGATTAAAAAATGCAAGCCATCTATTTGCTGTCTGCAGGAAACACACGTCATGTCAAAAGACAAATAAAAACTCAGAGTTAAGGATTGGAAGTCAATTTTTCAGACAAACGGAATTCAGAAGAAAAGAGGGGGTACAATCTTTTTTCAGATACATGTGGTTTTAAAGTGACTGTAGTCAAAAAAGACAATGATGGTCACTTCATATTGGTCCAGGGAAAAATACAACAAGAAGACATTTCAATTCTAAATATTTATGCACCCAATTTAAATGCTCCTAGATTCTTGAAACAGACCTTACTTAGTCTGAGCAATAAGATATCCTATAACACCATGATAACAGGTGACTTTAACACCCCTCTCTCAGAGCTGGACAGATCCTCTAAACAGAAATTAAACAAAGATATAAGAGATTTAAATGAAACCCTAGAACAACTGTGCTTGATAGATGTATATAGAACACTCTATCTCAAAGATAAAGAATATACATTCTTCTTATTGTCCCATGGAACAGTCTCCAAAATTGATCATATTCTAGGGCACAAAACAAACCTCAATAGAATCAAAAGAATTCAAATTTTACCTTGCATCTTCTCAGACCATAAGGTACTAAAAGTGGAACTCAACTCCAACAAAAACATTCAACCTCACACAAAGGCATGGAAGTTAAACAATCTTATGCTCAATAACAGTTGGGTACAGAAAGAAATAAAAAAAGAAATCATTAACTTTCTTGAGTATAACAACAAGGAAGACACAAGCTTCCAAAACCTGTGGGATACAACAAGAGCAGTTCTGACAGGAAAATTTATCACTTTAGAAGCCTACATTTGAAAACCAGAAAGAGAGTGTATCAACAAACTCACAAGCCATCTTATGGAATTGGAAAAAGAAGAACAATCTAAGTCTAAACCCAGCAGAAGAAAAGAAATATCCAAAATTAAATCAGAGATTAATGAAATTGAAAACAAAAGAATCATTCAGAAAATTAATGAAACAAGAAGTTGGTTCTTTGAAAAAATAAATAAAATAGATAAACCTTTGGCCAGACTAACTAGAAATAAAAAATTAAAATCTCTAATAACCTCAATCAGAAATGATAAAGGGGAAATAACAACTGATGCCACAGAGAAACAAGAGATTATCTCTGAATACTACCAGAAACTCCGTGCCCAGAAATTTGACCGTTTTTTCTTTGGGTATATGCCCAGTGACATTTCTGGGTCAAATGGTAGGTCTAGTTTCAGCTCTTTGAGGTCTCTCCACACAATTTTCCATAGAGGTTGTACTAGTTTGCAGTCCCACCAACCATGTATAAGAGTTCCTTTCTCTCCACATCCACACAAGCATCTGTTTGGGGGGCAATTCTTCTTGATAAATCCACCTATTACTGGAGCTAGGTGATATCTCATTGAAGCTTTGATTTGCATTTCTTGCTGATTAGAGATGTTTAGCATTTTTTCATATATTTGCTGGCCATTAGTCTATCACCACAGAAAATAATAAATAAAATTGGTAAGTCTCTTGCTAGAAAGGAAAGGACTCTAATAAGTTCAATTAAAAATGAAAAAGGAGAAATCACAACCAATACTATGGAAACACAAAACATTACCTCAGAATACTATAAAAATCTCTATATCCACAAACTTGAAAATGTGGGAGAAATAGACAAATTCTTAGAAACACACATTCCCTAGGAGGCTCCATCAGGAGGAAATAGAGCCCCTGAATAGGTCAACATCAATCGCCAAAATTGAAGTAGAAATAAAAAGTCTTTCAACTAAAAAAGTCCAGGACCTTACAGTTTTACACCTGAATTTTACCAAATCCACAAAGAGGAACTGGTATCTACACTGCAGAAACTATTCTATAATATTGAGAGGAAGGAATCCTCCCTAATACTTTCTATGAAGCTGTATCACCTTGATACCAAAGCCAGGGAAGGACACAACTAAAAAAGAAAACTACAGACCAATATCCCTTATGAAGACAGATGCAAAGATCCTCAGTAAGATTTTAGCAAACCAAATCAGTAGCACATCAAAAAAATAAGTCACCACGACCAAGTGGGCTTCATCCCAGAGAGGCAAGGATGGTTCAACATAGATGAATCCATAAACATAACTCACCACATAAATAGATGTGAAAACAAAGATCATGTGATCCTTTCAATCATTGCAGAAAAAGCACTTGACAGAATTCAGCACACTTTCATGATAAAAATGCTCATCTGGAGCCTCTGTTAAACTTGAAGATTATTTTTCAAATGCCAGTCAGGACACAAAGGCAGCTACAACTGATAAGTGTATGTTTTAGGCAAGCGTGCTTCTCTTTGCCTTGTATATTGATTAGAGAGGTTGCAAATGTGCAATTATTTTGAATATGCATCAAGACAAGTGGCTCCCTGGGGTGCTGGCAATCTGAGGAGAAGCTTGTGTTTCTCAGGCCACCAGCATGCGTGTTCCAGGGTTGCACCCTACCTGCTGATCCAGTTTATATGTTCACTGCGTGAGGTGTTTAGAGACTCTCAGCAGCTTATGTCTAAAAATAGGTAAACACAAAAAAAGTAGGGGAATATGGAAAGCAAACACCAACTTTCTGTTGTCACCATAGCAGGAGGAAAGGGGACACAGTTTTGAAAATGCATTCTTGTACCTCCACCCATTGATAGACCACAAGTGGGCTTAATTACATGAGGTCAGGTTAGAAAAAACTGCACATCAGTCAGTTTATACTACCATATCATTTGACTTAAGTGTGCCAGAAACCTCCACTGTCCTGCCAGGCTGCTGGGCTGGTGGCATTGTACTAGGAAAATCTCTCAGTGGTGTTAAGGCACTTCCGAAAAAGTTCCGCGTTTGTTAGCAGATGCACATTCGGGAACCTCGAATCATGAAGCCCGTTTTCTTTTCTTTTCTTTTTTTTTTTTTTTAAACTGCTTGTATTTCATTTTGGGTCACATTTTTTTGTCATTGTTGTTGTTTGGGGATTCATTGAGGGTACAACAAGCCAGGTAACACTGATTGCATTTGTTAGGTAAAGTCCCTCTTGCAATCATGTCTTGCTCCCAGAAGGTGTGGCACACACCAAGGCCCCACCCCTCTCCCTCCTTCCCTCTCTCTGCTTTTCCTGCCCCCCCCCATGACCTTAATTGTCATTAATTGTTTCATATTAGCAGAGAAGGAAGCCAAGAAGCAGGAGATGGCCCAGGCCTCCTCCCAGAGACCTTGCAAGCAGCAGGAGCAAATTCTATTGCAGTTTAGATCCGTCTCTGCCCATTACTGGTCATAGAGATGGTTTTTAACACAATTTTGAACTTTAAAAAGCATTGCAAAAATAGTACAAAGAAATTCTATAGCCTTTAACCCATATTTCTCAATTATAAGCATTTTATCACTCTTACGTCATCATTTTCTCTGTCTCTGTGAATGCTGAATAGCTCAGCAAACATCTCCCACAAATGACTATACGTGGCTACATGCAGCTGTACAAGTTGAGGGGACGCAAAACCACTGAGATCTCCAGCCATATTCAGAATTTTCCCGCTGTTTCAAAACGTCCTTTATTGCAGAACCATGAGTTGCACACAATCATCCTGCCTTTTATTCACCTTGTTTGGAGAAGTGGCTCAGCTTGTGCTCCACTGCAGGCATTAGGAGGGTGCTGAGACTTGCACTGGTGAGGTGCCCAGGTTAATTCACAAGACCTTTCAAAAGGTCTGTGCGACAGAGCCCAGGCTTGTAAGAATGGCCACAGCCACGTGCAGTAGGGTGACTTTCATGGAAGGGCTGCTCCCTGACAGATGCGTGCGATGTTACTGCCACAGAGGTATCAACTATTGCACAAATAACACTGTTGAAAACAATACGATGCAGAAAAACAGAAGGGAGCCTTTGGAAGCCACCGTAATAAACATTGTTTCTGGCAAGAGTCATCGGTGGATGCTAAACTAGTGGGTGAGCTCGTGAAGGGTGAGGGACGTTAACGTGGTCCTAAGCAATCTCCCTTAAGGTGCTTATAAATGACAGCAGAGAGAACTGCAACTCTACTGTAGAGAAACAGGGAAGGCACTATTGTATCAAAATAATCCAAGTGAAAACTGCCAAGGATAGGAGGTGCTGAGAGGGGCTGGTGGCACAGGTGTAGTTTGGCCTGTGAGGCAAGAATGTGCGAAGCTGGGTGAGGGCTGCATGCTGCCGGCTCTGGTGCAGCCACAGTCTCAATCACACAGAATCGGAGTGAAAATGAAACAGACACCAGCTACCAGGCTGTGTGTGGCAGAGGGAGGGTCTGAGGAAATCCAGAGAATGATGCAGTGACAATCACAGAACATGCACAGTGGCAGTCCCTCTGAGCCTCCATTCCTCCTGTTTAAGTGGTGGCGTGAGCTTTCCCATGGCATCCCTCTGAGGAGTGAATGAGGTCGTCTCTGTGGCTCAATGAGCAAACAGAACCTACGCCTCCGAGCCCCTCACCATCACCAGGCATAGTTTCCCCCACTTCACAGACATAATCCCACTTATCACCACCACAATCTCATCCGTTATGCTTTACCAGCCTTTTACAGATGCAAAAATTGAAATAGACCTGTGGAGTAATTGCACAGACACAGCCTACCATGTTCCAATCTGTGGGCCCCTAGCTCAGTACAGCAGGGACAGAGGACAGGGGATGCCGGGAGCAGGGGGTGAGGAGATGCAGACTGTGGGGCAGAGTGAGCCTCTACCCTGACAATGGAAATACCTATCAAGGCAATGCAGGTACATAATTAGCTGCCAAAATAATTGTCCAGAATTTTACTCATGTCAGGTTGGACTGTGCAAGCTGGTGTCGGGAGACAGTCTTCTCCTAGCTGCTCCTGTAACTGAAGATCTGCTCATGGAGAAGCTGAGCCAAGCTTCTTTTTAAATTTTATTTTCTTTTTTTCAAATATGAATGCTGGTTGTAGAAAAACTACTTGCATTATTAGCAAAAGTGGTTGGGGCACCTTGCCACTCTCACCTCCAGGAGCACACCGCTCAGGGCTCTCCCTTCTTCTGCCCTCTCCTGGGTTGTGAGGTTGTGCTCTCTTATGAATGGTTTCTGCGGGTCTGAAGGGGGGTGACTCCTTCCCACCCTCTCTGGAAAATGGTTCACAGGTGCCATGGCCCGTGAGAGCCACCTGTGGGTCCCTCTCGCTCTTCCTCAGCCTCCCCCAACGCCCTTTGTCTCTCAGCTCCACTTTCCCTGGCAGTCTTCCCTCTGCATTTCTTTTCTTAAAAAGCAGAATATTTCCTTCAAAACAACAACAACAACAAAAAATGCAACTGTAGTTAAAGTGAAATAAGAGCACCATAATCACCACTAACACCATCATCATCATCACTATCACCGCCATGATGGCCACTATCATCATCACCGTCACCACCACCATCACTATGACCATCATCATCACCATCATCACCACCACCATCGTCACCATCATCATCACCATCATCATGACCACCATCATCACTATCATCATCATCATCATGACCACCATCATCACCATCATCATCATCATGACCACCATCATCACCATCATCATCACCATCATCGTGACCACCATCATCACCATCATCATCACCATCATCGTGACCACCATCATCACTATCATCATCATCACTATCACCACCATGATGGCCACCATCATCATCACCGTCACCACCACCATCACTATGACCATCATCATCACCATCACCACCACCACCATTATCACACCATCATCACGATCACCACCATCATCACCATCATCATCACCATCATTATTCTCATCCTCATCCTCACTATTTTCATCACTATCATCATACTCATACTCACTGCCAGCGTCATCACCATCATCATCACCAAACCTTCACCATCAATGCCTCAATGTCATCATCACCATCACAATTATCAAAACAAATATTTGTGCAAGGTTCACTTGGTCCCGGCCCTTATTCTAAGCACTGTCACATACTAATCATCCTATGACATAGGAACCATTATTATTCCCATGTTGCAGATAAGAAACCTCAAGCACAGAAAGAATAACTTACCCGTGAACACACAGGTGGTAACTGGAGCAACCTTGATGCAAATTCTGGCTCTATTAAGACTGCTCAGGCTGTTATTTTCTAAGTCATGCTGACCCTCGACTGTGAAAATAAATCATCTTCACCTTTGACATTATGGTTTGGTAATTATGCAGCTCAGCATATTAAATATAAAAAAAATACACCTTTACTTTTCTCGATGGCCATCATAATGACTCCATTTTGAAATACATCAAATAGTAATTTTCACCTTTAGTATTTTATTCAGGCAACAATTACATGTTATGGTAAAAATTGTATAGATTATCTTCACTTTGACATGAGGATTTACCAAAAGGAATTTTATGTTGACTTTTTAAAGGAAATGTCTATTTTAATAAAAATAAATCTTCAAATAAAGGAAAGACAATCTCCCTGACAGCACAATTTTTTTAATGTAAAAATGTGACGGTGACATTTAACATAATTTCAAACTGCATACTAGCAATGATTTAATAAAAAAGCTTTATTTTTGTTCTCAGTTTTACAAGTTGCCTCTAAATGCTATTTGAATTAATGTCCTATAAAGTATATATTTAAATTATGTCAACAAAAGAGTTCCATAAATGAAATGTTTCAGTAAGATTCTTCCACAAGATATGTTTTTTTCCCCAGACAGTGGTTATTTGAATGTTTTTAAAAATTCATGAATACATCGCATCTAAACAATTCTATCAAATGTCAGAAGCAGAGGTAACTACCTGGAAAAGCCTCATACATTTTGTCAAGATCATTACACAACATGTTAACTCATTTTCTCTATCCTACAGCAAGTACGCAAAAGTCTCGGAGGACGGCGCTATCACCAACACCAACCTTGCCGTGTCACTACTAGTGGAAAAGAAATCATGTTAACATCAGACTCTCAATAGTCATACGTTATCTCAGAAGACTGAAGCAGCACATGAAGCCACTCGAGGAGACAGTGTGGGGCAGTTTCCCTTCCAGCTGAACTGACTTTCAAGCATAAAGAAATATGAAAATGAACATGGACGTGCAAAACAGCTGGACATGTCCAGTCCTGTCAAGATGTGTGAGAGAGGCAGAAAGCCTCACGAGGCCATTGCAGGAAATCATGACATTGTTAAAAGGTCAGGATGCTTCCAATGTCCAGCATTCTGAAAGGGGACTGCCACCAGCCTCAAAGTCACTGCTGAACACTCACCACGGGGTTTCTGTGTGTCACCACGGTACACATGGCCCTCTTCTGAGGTTGTGGAAATTGGTCACCTATGATTGAGACTAATGAGCCACAGAATTGTCCTGGGGAAGTCACACTGAGCAGAGGCTGTACCTGTGTGGTGGCAGGTCCGTGAGGAAGTACAGAATGGACACAGAGAGCAACACCAAAGACCCAGGGCACATGCTGGACTCAGGGGCTGCAGAGCGAGAGACCAGGATCAGGAAAGCAGCACAGGTGGAAAGAGAGCACCAGCGTGCATTAGGAGCGACACCCTCTGCAAGAAGCAAGAATCACTACAGGCGTCTGCAGGGGTCTGCCTGTGGCTCACTGACCCCTCTGAGCTCCTGGAAGGGGCCACCTGCCTGGCTCTGCATGCTGCTGCCCAAGGCATCCCGCTGAAACTGATTCCCAGGCATGTCCAGAAAAGCTGTGAGTGTCACCACACCTGACGGGGGAGGCAGCAGCCAGGATTGCAGGTCAGCACTCCCCACCCTTTGTGGCACCAGGGACCAGTTTCATGGAAGGTAATTTTTCCATGGATCAGGAGTTGAGGGCAGTTTCAGAATGATTCAAGCACATTACATTTATTGTGTGTTTTATTTCTATTATTTTTACACTGTAATATATAACCAAATAATTATATAAGCCATCTTAATGCAGAATCACTGGGAGCCCTGAGTTTGTTTTCCTGCAACTAGACGGCCCCAGCACCAGCATCACTTCCTCAGGCTCTCTTGGATCCTCAGGCATTGGTTCTCATAAGGAGCACACAGCTGGATCCCTCTCATGTACAGTCTACCACAGGGTTCAGGGTCCTATGAAAATCTAAGCTACTGCTGATGTGACAGCAGGTGGAGCTCAGGGAATGATACAAGTGATGGGAGCAGCTGTAAACACAGAGGAAGCTCTGCTAGCCGCCTGCACTCAGGGAGTGATGGGAGCAGCTGTAAACACAGAGGAAGCTCTGCTGGTCCCCTGTACTTGGGGAGTGATGGGAGTGATGGGCGCAGCTGTAAACACAGAGGAAGCTCTGCTGGCCGCCTGCACTCAGGGAGTGATGAGAGTGATGGGAGCAGCTGTAAACACAGAGGAAGCTCTGCTGGCCGCCTGCACTCAGGGAGTGATGAGAGTGATGGGAGCAGCTGTAAACACAGAGGAAGCTCTGCTGGCCCCCTGCACTCGGGGAGTGATGGGAGTGATGGGAGTGATGGGAGCAGCTGTAAACACAGAGGAAGCTCTGCTGGCCGCCTGCACTCAGGGAGTGATGGGAGTGATGAGAGTGATGGGAGCAGCTGTAAACACAGAGGAAGCTCTGCTGGCCGCCTGCATTCAGGGAGTGATGGGAGTGATGGGAACAGCTGTAAACACAGAGGAAGCTCTGCTGGCCCCCTGCACTCAGGGAGTGATGGGAGTGATGAGAGTGATGGGAGCAGCTGTAAACACAGAGGAAGCTCTGCTGGCCGCCTGCACTCAGGGAGTGATGGGAGTGATGAGAGTGATGGGAGCAGCTGTAAACACAGAGGAAGCTCTGCTGGCCGCCTGCACTCAGGGAGTGATGGGAGTGATGAGAGTGATGGGAGCAGCTGTAAACACAGAGGAAGCTCTGCTGTTCCCCTGCACTTAGGGAGTGATGGGAGTGATGAGAGTGATGGGAGCAGCTGTAAACACAGAGGAAGCTCTGCTGGCCCCCTGCACTCAGGGAGTGATGGGAGTGATGAGAGTGATGGGAGCAGCTGTAAACACAGAGGAAGCTCTGCTGGCCCCCTGCACTCAGGGAGTGATGGGAGTGATGAGAGTGATGGGAGCAGCTGTAAACACAGAGGAAGCTCTGCTGGCCGCCTGCACTCAGGGAGTGATGGGAGTGATGAGAGTGATGGGAGCAGCTGTAAACACAGAGGAAGCTCTGCTGTTCCCCTGCACTTAGGGAGTGATGGGAGTGATGAGAGTGATGGGAGCAGCTGTAAACACAGAGGAAGCTCTGCTGGCCGCCTGCACTCAGGGAGTGATGGGAGTGATGAGAGTGATGGGAGCAGCTGTAAACACAGAGGAAGCTCTGCTGGCCCCCTGCACCCAGGGAGTGATGGGAGTGATGAGAGTGATGGGAGCAGTTGTAAACACAGAGGAAGCTCTGCTGGCCCCCTGCACTCAGGGAGTGATGGGAGTGATGGGAACAGCTGTAAACACAGAGGAAGCTCTGCTGGCCCCCTGCATTCAGGGAGTGATGGGAGTGATGGGAGTGATGGGAACAGCTGTAAACACAGAGGAAGCTCTGCTGGCCCCCTGCATTCAGGGAGTGATGGGAGTGATGGGAACAGCTGTAAACACAGAGGAAGCTCTGCTGGTCCCCTGCACTCGGGGAGTGATGGGAGTGATGAGAGTGATGGGAGCAGCTGTAAACACAGAGGAAGCTCTGCTGGCCCCCTGCATTCAGGGAGTGATGGGAGTGATGGGAACAGCTGTAAACACAGAGGAAGCTCTGCTGGCCCCCTGCACTCAGGGAGTGATGGGAGTGATGAGAGTGATGGGAGCAGCTGTAAACACAGAGGAAGCTCTGCTGGCCCCCTGCATTCAGGGAGTGATGGGAGTGATGGGAACAGCTGTAAACACAGAGGAAGCTCTGCTGGTCCCCTGCACTCAGGGAGTGATGGGAGTGATGAGAGTGATGGGAGCAGCTGTAAACACAGAGGAAGCTCTGCTGGCCGCCTGCTGACCCCCTGCTGAACCCCTGCTGTCCCCCTGCTCCTCACCACCTGCTGCTCGACCCAGGTCCCAACAGGCCACAGACTGGTCACCATTCCTCAGCCCCAGGTCACGGACTACAGTTGCAGGCTACACCCCCAGCCATGTGATGCTGGCCACAGCAGGAACAGAGACAGGAGAAGGGGCACAAGAGGCTTCTGACCAAGCAAATTTGGTGAAACTGCTTGTTGCCTAAGTAAGTCAATGTTACAGCTGTGGACCCATGACACTCTAATGGCTTTTCTCATTTTTTTTTTCCTCTTTACTTGCTCTGATCCACAAAATTCAGGGTTCTTAAGAAACAGCCAAGTGTGGATTCCATGAAGCTGGAAAGAGCGGAAGGCAGGCCCCGTCGTTTGGAAGGATGGCGCTGACCTTTTCATCACACCAACCTTAACGACGTGAAAAATGAAAGGTAAAGGCTAATTGAGTTTCCTTGGTTACAGCTGGAAACCTCCCATGCTGGTTCTTACTTTGAAACAGACAGGGAGCTTCACAGTGGAAAATGCAATGCAATTTTTTTATTATTACAATTCAAAATTAGGAGGAATCACGCATACCCTAACAATAGCGCACCTCCATAAAGGTGAGAACATTTAAACCACGGTGCAGAGAGCACGAAGGCCCCTCTTCCAGGATGTTCTTATTAGGGCTGGAAGCCAGAGGTCTGCAGAAAATACTGCACATGGCTTGGCTCCACTAGTGTGCACGTTTTTAATAATTTACTTTTGAAAAGACATTTGAAATGAGGTCTCTTGATGATTAAAAGATAAATAATATCTTCATTGCACACCATCCCCTCACAAAGTGAGAGAATGGAACTCTCTTCTGTGAACCTCCCCCTCTGCTCACAACTCACGGCCTGGCTGGGACTGTGACAATTTGCAGGGCAAGCTTCTCAAAGGCAGGTGTGAGGTCCCACCCATCTTTTTATTCTGGTGTCTACGTGGTTTCTGGCCAATACCTCAGGAACCATGCAGAGTTTAGCATGTCACTCTGTGTGTGAGCTAAAAGTTAGCCTTGGGTATATCTTTACATTCTCCTTTTTCAAAAAAAATATGCTCCTATTCTATTGTGAACTTATTTCTCAAGGCTGGATTTTTATTTTTTCCAAGTACCCAATTTGAGATCATGGGGATATTTTTTTCCTCCAAGACAAGTATGATAAATAATACAAGATATATGGTAACATAAAGCCTTCCTTACATTTATGGGATGAACTCTGCTCATGCGTGTGGCCCCTGTGGCGATAGTAGCTGGACACACAGTGAGTTCCTTCTCGCTGAGCAGTTCTTCCCACTAAAGGCGCTCCATAGTCAGATGTGCCATGATTGGGCAATCATTTGTTCTTCACAGTCAGAGACACAAATTTCAAATGTAAACAAAAATCATGTTGGTTATTTGGCAAATTATCATGTTGTTGATGTCGGAAAAACTGAACATGAAATTTCCTTTTATCTTGTTGTTAATATATTTCATGAGTTTTCCTTAGAAGCGAGGTAGCATTAAAGATTCAGAAATAATTTCAATGATTCATTGATTTAGAATTGTGAGGTAATCCCAAAACACTAAATGTTATTTCAGAACTAAAGGGTTCAAGTTTCTGGTTCCTCCCAAAATAGAGTAAGCCCCCTGCACACTACAGATGCCACGAAGTGCAACTAAACTCCACAGAGGAAACACAGAAGCAAAAATCAATGCAGGAAAAACAACCACAAGCCGCCCAGGGGAGCAACAAAATGACTCAGGTACCAGCAATGCAGCAGCCGGACGCCCTGTTCCCTGTTCTGTTTTGTTTTGCTTCTTTCTTTTAGCTCCAATTTGGATTCGGGCACTGGCTGGCTAAAGCAAGGAAGGGATGAACAACAAATACCCCACGAAAAGTGTTCTTGTAGCGAAGGGCTGGAGAGTGGGCCTCGCGGAGCTGCCCCAGAGCCTGGGGAAAGTTCTCCACCCTCAGGCACTCTGTCTCTCTCCCTCTCTCTCCAGGCTTGCCTTGAGGCTTCCCTGGTTGCAGAGACGTACGTCTTATAATTAGAAGAATGTACAAAGATGGGGGGAATAAACCCCCTTTCTTTTCAAAATTTCCCTTAGTGCCTTGCGGTGCGGAGAGCCCCTCTATGCAGCTGTGTGCAATGACAGGCTGAAACTCTGAGGACACTCCAGCCACAGAACAGGAGGGGGCCTCACAGCGGGAAACTGCGGGGCAAACTTCCAAAGGTGAGGGAGAGGAAGAGATGTCTGGAGCCACGTGAGAAGAGTTCCAGGCGCAGCCTCGAGCTCTGCATGGCTGGAAGGCGCTGGGAGAAGCGTAGCCAGGCTCTGCCAGCTGCTCTGTGGTTGGGGTCCTGCATTAACACAGGAAACAGTGACCCTCCTGCTGTCCCCCCGCCGGCCCACCCACACTTCCTTATTCTCAGGTCTCTGTCATTCTTGGGCAGGGGACCAGGCGGCGTCCCTGTAAGTTCTGTTTCATTAATTCATTCGTGTAAGAGAGCCCTGCCCTCTCCTCTCAGCTGGGCTGTCTTCTGGGGTGCAGCTCCCTCTCCGCACCATCTGAGTCAGGACACACACGTTTTTGTTTCTTCTGCCAACAAAAACTCTTTTGACTCTGTATCCCACTGCAGATGTCAACCCATTTCTTTACACTTATTCTCAAGAAAATTACCATCCCCCAGTCCCCTTCCCGCGGCCTCTGAGCGGCCTTGCTCCCAGTCTTCACGCCGTCCTCAGTCCTAGGATGCGACTGTTTGCTGTTTCCTTACACTCTGCGGCATTTACGGAGTCCACCACCTCCTCCTCGGGGAACACGCCTGGGCTTGGTTTCCAGGATACAACAGTCTCCTTGATTTTCTGTCAGCTCACTGGCTTCTCTCAATTATTTTTTGCTAGTTCTTCTATATCTCTCCAAATTCTAGAGGTTATGGTGTCCCAGGGCACACACTCTGAATTTACAGTCTTCTCCCAATGCACCCATTCGCCTGCGGACAGCGTCCAGTTCCGCAGCTCCGAATGCACCTGCAGGCTGACAGCTCACAGGACTCCCATCTTACACATCCCTCTATGCTCTCAAAATATTGAATTTGATTTCTAATGAGCAATTCTAAATAAATGCTTGTAAAGTAAAATCCAGACTTGCTTTTCCATAATTTTCCTCCTATCAGTCAGTGACAGCTACATCTCCAGGCCAATAGCTGTGGTCTCTCCTTCCACTCTCTTTTTCTCATCCTCTCCATCTTATAGTTTATAAAGTTCTACGTTGGACCCTCTTTCAAAATGCATGATTCATTAATTCATTAATTATTATTTTCTATCTCCAGCCACTACAAGGTGAGTTCCATGGAGGGCAGAGATTCCCATCTACTTAACTTCACTGATGCATTTGCAGGAGGTGTTCCAATAAAAGTTTCCTGAGTTAACTAATGAATGAATAAACTAACGAAAGAATAGTTGGCTTCCTGTGGGCTGCCATTGCTACTTGCTTTAAAACTGAAAAGCATCGTTTCAAGCACACACTCCCAAGAATGACTGCAGTTATAATAATCTACTTTTTTGAGATACAGGAAGGTTAAAAGTCTTATAAAATAAAGATGAGACAGATGTCATTAAAAACTTGTCAATTCATACCAAGGTGCATAATCTTGATGTGTCTGTCTTTAGTTTCTCTTTTAAATATTTTCAGTCTCAGGATACCCACTCCCTGAAAGAGAAGGCATAAATAAAATAAGATAAAAGTCTCATTCTAGGCGTAACACATGCATAGTGCAACAATTCCTGCAGACATTCTGAAGAGCTGTATGGAAAATTAGAGAAAGTAATAATATATGTCAATATGCCTATGACAAACATGCCTGCTCTTGAGCTTGTATCTCAGAATAAATCTTGCTCAGTTTCATAACAAGGATGTCAGGACATTATAAGGCTATAGCCATCAAAGGAGTGTGATGTTGGTGAAAATGGAGATGCGATTACCAGCGAAACCAAAAGGAGCGATCACAAACAATCCTCCGTAACAGTCACCTCACTCAAGACAAAGACGATGCTTCCACTAATGAAAAATTATATAATTATATAATTTCAGTAATTGTTACTGGATCTAATAGATACCTCTGTTAAAATAAGATTGCATCCTGACTCCCGTCTCACTCACGGTAGAGAGATTGTAGACGTAAAGGTGAGGAGAGACTCTTTCAAAGGAGAAAACAAAAGACTGTCTTGTTTACCATCAAGCAAAGTTTTTCTTAAAACAGAAAAGGTGCTGCTCTATCAGAAAATTGATAAATTGAACTCTGTATTCAATAACAACAACAAAAACCATGAGAAGGTGAGTGGAAAGGCCACCCAGAGTAGGAGACTGTGATCACAATGCATATTTGCAGAAAAGGACAACTTGGTAGAGAAATGACTTCTGGATTTAGTCACAGTTGCAGGCGTGACCCCTGCTCAGAGGGTGCACGGGTGGGACTCAGAGCGTGTAAACAACACACGTGCACCCTAATATTCAGACATTTTTAAAAAAGAAATAAAAATTATCACACATCGGTTTTATAGGTCAATTCTACCAGAACTTTAGGGAAGAAGTAATACTAATGTGTCCTCCTGTCCTTAGAACACAAGGAGAAGGGACTCTGACGAACTCACCAGGACAAAGACATTCAGGAAGAGAAGCAGAGACCAAGATTCCTCACGCATACGAACATAAACATTCCCGAAATACATTAAAACGTAGCTAGAAAAATAGATAAAGAATAGTACATCACAACCAGAAACGAAAAACGACTTCTAAACCCAAACCGACTTCAAAAAGGCCTGACATCAAATGGCCCAGAAATTGTCAGGCTCCCTGGGTGCCAGTGACACCTGCTATGCCTTGTCTCCCATCTCTGGTAACGGCAGAGTCAAACGCACTTGAGTATTGCAATGGTAATGCGTCTTTTTCCTTCTTCAAAATGCACATACACGTTTTGGCACCCTCTATATATAAACACACATTGTACCCTAAAAATATATACAATGGTTATTTGTCAATTGGAAATTTTAAAAAAGGAAATACAAATTAAAGCCATAAAGGCACGCCAATATGCACACATGAAAAATGGCCAAAATGGAAACAGCAAGCAACGTCAAGTGCTGACAGCATATGGAGATGCTAAAAGTCCCAGGAACTGCTGGTAAATGTTGATGTTGATGCTCGTTCTTTGCAGGACTGTTTGCCCACATATACTAACATTGAACATCTGTGTACACTTGACCAAGCCTGCATGCCAAGTGTATGCATAACTGAAACCCCCTACGAGGATGTTCGTAGTACCTAGAGCTACCTGAACACCCTTCACTAGTAGAATAAATAAATAAACTATGATTATTCACACAGTCTAACACAATAATTAAAAGATGAAAACAAAGGCTCAGTGCCTGTAGCACAGTGGTTATAGTGCCAGCCACATACACCAAAGCTGGCAGGTTCAAACCCGGCCCAGGCCAGCTAAACAACAATGACAACTGCAATAAAAAATAACCGGGTGTTGTGGTGGTCACGTGTAGTCCCAGCTACTTGGGAGGCTGAGGCAAGAGAATCACTTAATAAGCCCAAGAGTTTGAGGTTGCTGTGTGTTGTGACGCCACAGCACTCTACCCAGGGTGACATAGTGAGACCCTGTCTCAAAAAAAAAAAGATGAAAACAAAAGCTATGAGCACCTACAGTGACACAGATGAAACTCACAGAAACACTATACCAGAAAGGAGCCAGCCCTACGTGAGCACTTGCTGTGTGTTCCGTGAGGACAGAGCACAGAGTGGGACCACCGAGTCCCCGCAGGGCAGGCAGAGCTCCCTTCTGAAGACACAATGAGCTGTGAACTTACACACGTATTTTTGATGATAAAATAATATGTCAGTAAAAAGTAGAAGTGAATGTGTTTTAATTATTCATGCTCGGTTATTTTATATCACTGACATTCATTAGAATATTAAAATGCTGAAGAGTCTACACTTTTTTTAAAGCGACACGTAGAAGTTTCTGACATTAAGAAAACAGTTTGTGAGCCAACGCAGAGGCAGGGTCAAAGAAACAGACTTTGTAATTACTCATCAGTGTGAGAGGTATTTATCTCACTCAGTGTTCTCTGAGATACCCCGTGCTGTCAAACGAACTGATAAAAATGTAATTCAGTGGGTGACTTCATTTTTACCCAGTGTTTCTAAGTCACAATAATAAGTTCTTCTTTTCTCTAAGGGAGCATCCATAGTAAAAGGGTTTTTACACTTTGTTGGACTAGAAGTTACATGTGCCCGTGTCTGTGGCTGCCCACAGGGAGGCCCACTCCTCCCTCGTGCAGCGTGCCCCGGGGTCAGCGGCCCCTCTCTTCCACAGGGTCCGGGGGGAGGCTGGAGCCTCTTCCTGCTGGAGCCTCTTCCCGGTCCACAGGAGAGAGAAACGGCCTCAAGTGAAGCCCACACTGGCCACAGAAGCTCGCCCTGGACCTGGGCATCTGTTAGACCTTTCTCCCTCCTGTTGCTCCTGGGGGGTTGAGGGTGTCCATCCTCTGCCCCCCCCCCCCACTGCATTTCAGAAGCACAGACTGATTAGAGTCCCCAGGCTCAGCTGGAGAGGACTTGCCTCAGGACCAAGGTGCCTTGAGTGTCCCCACATGACCTTTGGATGAGACTTTGGGCCTAGACCCTCAGAGAGTCTTGTGCCTTAGGGCCTGGCAGCTTGGGGCATGGCCTTCACATTTCCATCCTGCTCCTGGCTCACAGCTCCCCACCCCTGCCCTCCCTTTCCCGCTCACCGCATCCTCTGGCTGTTCCCTGCAAGGCCCTGCTCCCAGGTGACCAGAGCAGGCTGAGTGGGTGGGATGACGTTCCTGTGAGTCTGGAGAACGGAAGGACATCTCCCCTCTCCCTCAGGGTCATGAGGGACTCTTTCTCAGGGCCTTCATGTGAGAGCGGGGGTTCCCTGGATGGCAGTCCCAGGAGCCAATCACCCTCACGCTAATCCACACTCAACCTCCAGCAACACGTCAAATTGAGGTCCTACTGCGTGTGGCATCAGTGACTTTGACCACAAGTAAGGAGATTCTTACTGGAGCTTCAGATTCTCCCATTTTCTCCAGGTTTGGGGGCAGCAGTTTGCTTTGCAAACTCTGCTCTTGGATGGCAGTTAGAAAGTTGCTGGTTTTTAGTTGGTGCACATTTTCCTGTTTTAGAGGTGGAGGTGACTCTTCCCAAGCCCTGTACCCGGTCAGAGCTGCAGCATGAGCTGAACCGTCCATTCAGTTCTGTAGAAGCTCATTAGAATTGTCTTTTTAAAATATGCTTATTAGTTCTAACAGGTTTTTATGGAGTCTTTAGGTTTTTCCAAATATAAGATTATGTCATTTGTAAACAAGGCTGATTCCAAGTCCTCTTTTCCAATTTGGATGACCTTTATTTTCTACTCCTGCCTAATTGCCCTGGCTGGGAATCCAGTGTTGCCTTGAATACAATCAGTAAAGCTGTGGGGGCCCTAAGCTGTCAGTGGACCTGATCTGATGACATTTGCAGAGTGCCCCTCCCAACAGTCTCAGAGTGCACGTCCTTCTCACACGTCCACGAAACGTTCATCAGAACAGATCAAGTTCAGATGCACAAAGCATACTTGAACAAAATAAATTGTTCCAAGGTTATACTGAGCACTGGGGCACAGCAGCTGAGTCCCAGGCTGAGGAGGAGCGAGGTTTCAGCTTCAACACCTCCTCATGTTCCCTGCACACACGCAGGTCACCTGCAAACACAGCACTTGTGCAGTGCACACTGCGCTGTGACTGATCTTGTCCAGTTCTGCTTTTGTTATGAAAACGTGTGCAAAACGAGAACTGCGGGAAAGTGAAAGGACTGTCAAAAGAATCCCGAGGGTCGATTTCCTGGGGGAATGAGACGAGGCCTAAAGAACTATCATCCGCCCTCTGTAGGATCTGCAAAAATTTGATCTATAGAGAAAAGGAGAAAATGATTATTCAGTCACACATGTTAAAACCGTCTAAGGGATTAATCTCTCCAGGCTGATGGTAGAAAGCAAAACGAGAGAGAATTAATTCAGATTCCCCAGGGCTGTGTTACAGCATCGGGACATCTCCTGGGCTTGCTCATGACCCAGAAGAAGCAATGTTACAATGTTGGCAGCAGAGAGTTGATTACAAGTGGTTTATAGTTTAGACCACGATACAATAAAGAGATTAAATGACATAATCTCTGCAGAGAAAACCAGTTTATAATCTTTGCTGACCCCACTGCAGGCCCAGCCATAAGGCTCTGAGAAGTTGCCAGATGGCCAACTTCACTTTGGCCAAGTTTTTCTCATTTTGAAAATGGGCTAGGAAAGTGATTTTTATTCATAAAAGGTGTCACATACTTCACTCTGTAAGCAAAGATGTCATTGAATCATCAAATAATAATACATAATGCACATTGAGTCAAATAATAATACATAATGCACATCAGTCTGGTATCAATCCTGACAAAACCCCAGTAGCGAGACCGGTACGTGTGGGCATCTGATTTCTGCCTCAGCTCCGGGCACAGCTCCGCAGCGCAGTCAAAGCCAGGAAGTTCACTAGGCGTGGAATGTGCGGTTCAACCCAGTCCTGCAACTAAAATTCAGAAAGATACATTTAACTCATGTCACAGGGAACGTTCCAATTATGAATTGATTAGTTGTACTCTAATCACTAAACTCGTTTCCTCCAGAAAACTTCACAAATCTACGCGTCTGCTGTATGGTCCTCGAACCCTGTAAACATACTAAAAAATGAAGCATCCACAGTGATGTTACAGACCATTCATCCAGTCATCAACTCTTCGGCTCTTACAAGAAGCACAACTTCACTTACTTATAAGATACTTGCAAGAATAAACCTCAGGGGCCATGGCCTCAAAGGCTCTGCTAGGACCTCCTCCTGCCTCACAGGCTCTGTGACTGAACCCCCCACTGAGAGAAGGCCTGTGTCATGGAAGAGGCCTCACGTGTGTTCATGGAACTGGGCAGGTGCCTGCAGGGGTTCTGGACTCTGTGATCCCTGGGAAGACAAAAGGGCTTTGTAGCATCAGAATTACTGTGCATGGGTGTGTGTGTTGTGAGTATTGTGTGAGTGCTATGGATGTGTGGTGTGTGCATGATATGAGTGCGTGTTGTATGTAAGCGTGCATTCATGTGTGTGTGCGTGCATGGGGATGTGTGTTGTGTGTATGTGAATGTACATGAGTGTCTGTGTGTCTCTGTGTGAGGGAGAGGGCAGAGGTTGCACTTTCTCCCAGGAGAGCATTCACAGTTGTCACCGGGGTCTCCAAACAGGTCTGTGCACCAAGTTCTCCTAACATAAGAACCATCGCCAAGGAAGGTTGCTTGTACCGTCAGCTTTGAGTGGGATCGCTCTTCCTAAATTGCATAATGCCTCATGGAAACATCAAGACTATATCAGGAGACCACCTGGGCCTCGTTCTGCAGGTCCTGGTCACAAGCTCCCAGACAACACAGTGAGGTGGCTATGGTGTAAAGCCTCCCCAGAACTTGAAAATAAGGAAAATGTTTATGCTTTTGAAAAGTTAAGTTATAAAATCCACACGTGACAAGGATAAAAGATTTGCAGATCACTTCAAAACACAGAGTGTCTTCCATGCTCACAACAATTCACTCAACTTGATCCAACGTGTGTAAGAAATGTCGTGTCAACCCAGAGTCGCTGCCAGCCACTGAGTATCAGAGAGGGGGAACAGAGCCTGCTGGGGGTGGGAGTGTTCCCGAGCTGAGGAAGCCTGAGCCAGTACTCTCTGCTATGCCAGAACCTTTGATGGAGCCATTCTTAATGCGGTTATAGAACAGGAGGGCCCACCAGTGACTGCGAAGTCCTGGGATCCTGAACCCGCCAGACTGGTGGGACTGTATTACACACTGTGTGTCTCGCCGCAGGGCCTGAGCCAAAGTTAAGGAAATGCTGCATTTTTGTACATCATGAAAAACAGTCAGACCTCTGTGAGATGACGGTCAGCATGTGGAGGTGGTCACCATATGAACTAGGCCTGCTGTACTGACACGTACAAGTGGTGCATGTCCAGTCGGTGAAAATCAGGTCAGTTTAAGGAGGTGTTCAGGGTAGGCAGGCCATCAACTGCTAGAGTTCTGCTGCAGTGAGGGTTTTGGGAGGGAGCTAGGCAGAACTAAATATTCTGAAAAAGAGAGAGGGTGAAGTTGAGAGGTCCCAGACAAAGGTGGATCGAGAAGGTAATGATTGCTACGTGAGGCCTCTGAGAGCAGCCTGAAGGCTTCCCCAGGCAGTACCCTGACTCACCGTAGCTGCACACCGTGGCTCCCGGCCGTCCACACATGGCTGAGGGTCTGCTCCAGAGAGGACTGGACCTTCCTCCCCTACCACGTGCTCAACTCCTGGTGACTTGCAGCATCCGCATGTATTCAGCGTCCCCTCATGTTCAGCCCCTCGTAAGACCTCTGTGTCACATCAACCTTACAGGGAAGAAAATAAAGCCCTTGGAAAACTATACTCATCAGAGATTTTTAAAATGGTGCCATTTGCATTTAGCAACAACAATGTAGCAATCCATCGCTTACCCACCAAGAAGCAATTATAGAAAATACAAGAACTCTGAGATCACACTGCCCAATCACTTTGCTGCCTCTTGGCTGGAGCATGAGAGCCTGTCACAGACCTGGTGTTTGGAGTTGGACTCTGCAACTTGCTGGCACATGACTACTAAGAGGCTGTCCGTTCTGTCTGAGCCTCGTTCACGCACCTGCGAAGCAGGTGTTAGCATTCATCACCCGAGGCGGCTGTGGAGCCCACACACTCATCACTGACCCCGCTGCCTGCCAGAAGCAGCCGTGGAGTCCTGGGCTTATCACTCTTATTCCCTATTGTCCTCACTGCTCCCCTCAGGGTCACCAAGCATTTTCCCCAAGTCTGCATTTGAAATAGTTTTAGCTTTTTATTTATTTATTTATTTATTTTGCCAAAAAGCCTGGTGTCCCAATAATCCAGCAAATTAGTGAGAACCTGTGTCACAGGTCGGACCCCCTTCGAAGCTGACTTTGAGGTGGAAATCAGCGTGTGGGGGCTTCTGGAGTGAAGGTCGCACTCTTGGGACACTTGTGGGGAGAGGGAGAGACAGGCGAGATAGCCAGGCTGGGAGGGGACACAGCCTCGGGAGAGCAGTTCCTGCCCCACAGGAGCTGGGATGGTGCCCAGAGTGGCCCTGAGTGTGGTGGCGGGGGGCGGGGGGGTCTTCGTGCACCCCTGCCCCGGAATGGAGGCTGCCTGGGAAGGCTGTGACCTTGAGGACGGCTAACAACCCAGGCCTGTGGGAGCGTGTCTTCAGTCCTGGAGGGCGCCAGCTGCTTGCAGTGCCCACCAGAGCCTGTGCGGCCCCACGGTGTCTGCATGGGGTCTGGACGTGCACCAGGACTCCAGAGGTTAGCAGGGCCTGTTTCTTCTTTGACCAAATGAAGAAAGTAATAGTATTACCCCAAGTGGACCGTTGTGAGTAGAAGATGACTAAGCAGCTCTGTCACACTCAGGATGACACGTGGCAAGCCCAAGTGTTTGCTGTTGTTATTTATTCCCTCAGAAGACAGCTCCTCCATGCGTGCTGTGCCGATGGCTTCGGTCAGGACAGAACCACACGGAGGGAAGGCCCTGCCCTGCTGGACCAGCTCATCCAACTCGGCTAATGTCCTCTGGGCTCTTCCAAACACTGCAGGACTCCACTCACCCCAAGTATCAAAGACAGACTCACAGGACCAAAGAGCAGAATGGTGGTTGCCAAGGGCCCTAGAACGGGGAAACGGGACTGTCCTGCACGAGTCCAGCATTGCAGTCCTGTGAGGCGAGTGAGCTCCAGAGACCTGCACCTCAGAGCACCTGTGCTGAGCACTGCAGGGCACCAAAAATGCCCAGAGGTCTTGTGCTGTCCTCACAATAGCTGTGCGTGTGTGTGACACCATGCATGTGCCAAAACCCGGACAACTGTGCCACACAGAGAAATAGCCTCCCGTACACCGTGGGCTTCCGTCAGTGTTAACGTGTCGTTAGATGGGGCTTGTCACCTAGCCACAGCCAGGAGGGGGTCCCAGGGGGTCGTGGGGTAAAGGAGAGGGAGTCTGTGGGGGCTTCCTGTATGTTCTGCACAATTTTTCTGAAAATCCAAAACTGCTCTAAGAATCAAAATCTATTAATTGGTTGTTTGTTTTTTTAACTCTTAAAACTGGAGTTAAAGAGAAAAACGGCAAAGCTTTTGGGCGTGGAATTCCAGTCTTTGGTTTTCTCTCCTTACTGCCTCCTCTCAAAACACCAGGCCGGGGCAGGGGAGCAGCTGGGGTGTAAGGAGGAGATACATTTTCTTTTGGCCGCATTAAGTTTATTTTGATTATACTGTGAAAAAGTCACCTTCAATAAAGGTTTAATTAATATTTTGTCCTCACACTTGCAGCAATTTGTTTCGGGAGAAGGCCCCCTGCGACTCAGCAAAATGACGCACTGGAGTGGAACCACAATATTTTATTATATGGATAGAGCCAATAAATGCTAGACAGAGCTAACCCATTCATCACATGAATTAGGAATTATAAATGCATAAATTTCATAGCATCCTTTATAACTAAGTTAGATAACTCACAAAAGCCCCTGGATATTTAAAAACTCATTTCTACTGGACTGTCATTTGAGACTGGCCCAGAGTCACCAGACCATTAAGTAAGCCTCATCTTTGCCCTGGCAATGTGAATAGCTAGATTTATGAGTTCATCCTTGCAGACGTTTGAATTTTCACCAAATAATTGGATGAAACTGAATCATTACCAAAATAGAATCTGCATATTTAAGCGAATATTTAAACAGAGAATGCATGTACAAAGGGGAAAAACGTCTTTCTTTTTAAGAATTTCCTTATTCCACACAGCCGACACAGCTAACTCTAGCAAAAAATAATAATAATTTAACTTTTCTGTCTGTCTCTATTACTGGCAAGCATGGAAATGCATGGAGAGCACCAGGGTCAATGGCTTTGTTGGCCAGAAATCTTGTGGAGGTGCTTTGTAACGTCTCCGGGTGTGACAGACCTGCCCCCGGACCCCATGCACCCTACGTGACAAGCCCGTCCCTCTGCCCTGACGGAGCTCACTGCTCTCTGGGATTGATGTTAGTTGGAAACATCCTAAGTCCACCCTAAGGCCCTAGTTCTGTAAAGGCAATTACTTCTTGGATTATTATTATTTTTTTTTTCAGTGAATAGCTAAATCTAATAAGCAACAATGTTTTGGGGAAGTAAGACTGCCAAGATCTGAATAATTAAAATATGATCAGCTGTGACTTGCAACTTGTCTACTGGTCTCTACTTTTGCTAATCCATGGTGGCTCTAACCTGAAATTTGGTCTTTTTAAGGACTCAGGTGGTGATTGGAGGAGCTGGTTATTGAGACAGTGAGCACACCCTGATCCTGCAGCAGATTCCCTCCTAGGCCTCCAGCCTTGGACTTGGGTTTTGAGATCACATATCTTGTGCCCCTGTGAGTAGTTCAAGGGATTAGCTTTGCAGCTGGTTGATGGGCGGGGAGTGCAGTGAGTATTCTGTTGAGGGATCTCAGGTGGTCCCTATTAACCAACTTCCTCAAGAGAAAATTCTCTAGCCAGATTCATGGTCAAGGTGAGTCTCAGACGCCATCTGAACCTCAGCCAGCTCATTCTGACATCACACGGCCAGGGGAGTCTCTGCCCAAAGACTGTGCTCAGAGTCCGGGGGCTTCCCCTTTGCTCATCCCGGTGTTGAGTCTGGTTCTTTGCCGGTTGCCTCTTTCAGAAAGGCAGGGGAGCTCTCACGGTAAGGATGCACCTTGCTTTAAGGCTTCTGCAGCTGCATGTGTGCTGAGGGGTCTTATCTCCAAGACAACCAGGGTGCCGTCTGTCTTCTTGTCACAAAGACCCAGTTACCGTGGCTCTGACTGCTGTGGGAGTTTAGGAAGTCCTGTCTTGCAGGGCTCTCTGGAAGGTGCCCAGCTCTGCTTGTCAGGGGATGTGGGAAGCCCCTGACCTGTCATCGGCCATGTTCATTGGTGCAGTGTCACCCTTGCTGCCTTGTGACTATCATTAATTTAACAGCCAAGGAAGAGCAGTTGTAGCAACTACAGGGAGCTAAGAGAACCTGGGGGTGACCTTGGATTGACCTTGGACTGTCCCTACAGGGAGCTAAGAGAAAAGTCTGTGTCCTCACTCCCAGAACCTGGGGGTGACCTTGGATTGACCTTGGATTATCCCTACAGGAAGCTAAGAGAAAAGTCCGTGTCCTCACTCCCAGAACCTGGGGGTGACCTTGGATTGACCTTGGACTGTCCCTACAGGGAGCTAAGAGATAAGAGATAAGTCATCCCAGAACCTGGGGATGACCTTGGATTGACCTTGGATTGTTCCTACAGGGAGCTAAGAGAAAAGTCCGTGTCCTCACTCCCAGAACCTGAAGATGACCTTGGATTGTCCCTCCAGGGAGCTACATGGACAAGTTCATGTCCTTACTCCTGGAAACTTGGGATGACCTTGGATTGTTTGGCTTGCCCAAAGTCCAATCATAAGTGTCTTTATGAGACCCTGGAGCAGAGGGGACCATGTGAGGAAGGAGGCAGAGGCTGGGGAGACGCAGCCTCTCACCAAGCAATGCTGCCACCAGAAGCTGCACCCCACACAGAGGGACCCTCATCTGGAGCCTCTGAAGGGAGCACAACCCTGACAACCCCTTGACTTTGGACTTTAGTTCCGGAGCTGTGAGAATAGATTTGCAATGCTTTAAGATCCCAGGCATGAGGGGCTGTGTGCCAGCAGCTTGGTGAGCCAGTGTGCCCTGAGTCCATGTAATGCAGTAGCTGTGCCCCAGGCCAACACGGGAGAAGAGAAGGCAGCCAGCGACATGCAGACCAGATGAATGAGCTCATGGTGATCTTAGTCCTCTGTCACCATCCGCCCACGGCCCTGTAAGTAGAGGAATAGAAATCTTAGAATAGTCTGAAAAAAACACAGCTCCGTAGAGTTGACTATTAGCTCCATCCTCCCAGAACGCTGACCTCCTTCTGCTCTGGACCACAGCCCATCCACCCCCATTCTTTTCTGTGCAAGTAAGTGCCCAAGAAGCATTCAAAAGATAGGCCATTTCCTGACAGAGAAAAACAAACCCCCCACCCCCAAATCAGAAGAACTGAAATCCCACGTGGCGTGTTCCCAACCACAATGAATCAAACTGGAAATCAATTTCTCTGGAGGCCCACGGGAAATGTTTGCGCAAGTGCAGATTCAAAACAACACTTCCAAATAAGTCAAGGGCCAAAAATAAAGAATAACTGACACAAGGTGAAACTACAACCCATCCACACCCGGAACGCAGCTCCACCAGCGCTGATGGCCTACTGACAGCACTGCTCGGTGGAGAAAGGAGAAAGTGTCTCAAATCAACAAAAACCTGGAAAACATGATCCAAATAAAATGAAAAGAAGGAAACAAGTATGCATGATAAATGATATATGTGTAATGTAAATATTAAAGAGCAGAAATCAAGAAAATTGAAACGGGAAATAATAGAGAAAAACAGAAACAAGAAGCTGGTTCTTCAAAATAACAATAATAAAAAAAATGATAACCTTCTAGCAAAATGACAAAAGTAAAGAGAAAAAACAAATTACTAACAGTTGGAAGGTGATGGGCTGTTACAACAGGTCTGGCAATTAGTTCTCTGCGTAACAGCAAATCCGGGAATACCAGGGTCAAATTCCTGCTAACCAGATCAACCCTTTGAAGAAACAAAGCAACTCCTCAAAACACTTCCTAATCTTTCCCTATGGCTTCCATAACAAATGCGAGAAAACTAGTAGTAACAGCACCAAACAACAGTTCTCACTGGGTTAAGTCCACTTTTGGCTGGGCTGGCTCCTTCTGCAGGCCCCAGGCAGGAATGGTCTCCCGGCCTCTTCTGGCTTCCAGCAGCCACACATTGCCTTTGGTTTGTGGACTGTTCCTCCATATTCACAGCCAGAAACATGGAGCCACGGACCTCCCAGGCTGCCATCCCCTTCCCCTTAGGAGGACTCTTGATTCCATAGGGCTCACCTGCATTATTCAGGATAATCCTTTTATTTTAAAATGGGATTGTTGGCATATGAATTCTGTCATCTTAATTCGCCTTCACCTTGTAACCTAAATATTCAGAGGTTCTTGGGATTATAATCTGTATATCCTTGAGGGGCTATAATTGTGCCTACCATAGCACACACTATAAAAACTCAACTAAGATTAAATAATCTTAATAGTCCTATAAACCTTAAAGAAACTGAATTAATAATTAATGAGTTCCCTAAAAGACACCTCTAGTCTTTGATGAATCTGACTAAACTTTCACAAATCAACACCAGTTTCACACAATTGCTTCCAGAAAATAGAAAGGAAGAAACCTTTTTGAACCTATTTTATGAAGCCAGTATTACCCTGATACAAAAACCCAAATACAGATAGACAATGAAGAAAACTACAGACAAATATCTCTCGTGAACTTAGTATCGTCCTCAAATTACTAGCATGTCATGTCCATAAATAAAAAAAACTACAAAATGAACAAGCACAAGGCTACGTAACATCTGAAAATCAATTCATGTAATTACACACCAACAGTCTAAAGAAAGAAAGTCCCCTGATCATAACAATAGAGGTAGAAAAAGCATTTGGTAAATCCAACGTCATCCGTGATAAAATCTCTCAGCAAACTGAGAATATAGGGAAATTAAATCAACAAAAGGAAAATTGTCTCCAACTATCAGGAAGGAAAGAGACCGTCTCCTCTCTCTACTTATCAAAAGGGTGCTGGGAGTTCTAACCAACACAAAAAGCAAGAAAAGGAGTTACAAAGCATATAGATAAAAAAGGAAGACATAAACTTCAGCGTTTACAAATGACATGATTGTGGATGTGGAAATCCCCAGCAATCTAAAGCACAACCTCCAAAAACTGAAGGACTGAGTTCAGCAGGATCAGCGAATACGAGTTAACACACAGAACTCGCTCACTGTACACGTCTACATACCGACAGTGAACATTTCAGCAATGAAGTTCAAAGCCCAATGTCATTCATACTCATTACAAAAATAATGTAATAGTTAATATTCAATAAAACATGTCCAGTCTCTACACAAGGAAATAACAAAATGCGAATACTGATAATTTGGGGGAAGTGGCCATCTAGTCCATGTTCAGGTCTGGTCAACCCTGGGCTCCCACACATACTTCAACGGATCCATGACACAAGAAAATACGTCTCCCATTTCAGAGCATTAACTTCACAAAGGTATTTTAATTTCTCCTGAGTAAAGTTTTCTTTATATAGAAAATTTAATAATGTATGTGTCCAATTAATATTCATTCATTGTTGTTGTTTTTTTCGTTCAAACTTCTAACCTCCCTTTAATTTGTAGATTTAACCACGGAGCTGTCTTCACTCTTCTCCTGACCCAGCCAGTGCAGTGCAGACTGAGCTTTCCTTCCTGAGCAGCAGGTGTGTGTTCCTGTCTAGCCCATGAGGGATGGGCCTGGAAGGGCAGGGCCGGGAGGTTCCTTGTGCTGAGGTATTCAGACAAGGGAATTATTACTATAGGAAAACAGCAAAGATGAATAAGAAGGATAATTCTTCCAACAAAGCTTTACAACTGAGTAGGAGATGTAGATGGTGATAAAACGAAAACAAGAAAACCCCATTCCTCTAGACACTCAGCAGTACATTCAGAAAGTCCGTCTGCACATGAACGGCAGATTACATTAAAGTAAGCAGAAGCAGTGAATCTTACTTGCTTATAATATAGTTGGACTTTTTCCTACCAAAATCATAATTGAAAAATTGACCTTTTCACAAATCCCTGCATATAATTACACTATAATTCTCTTAGTGACTGTTTTAAAACTCTGGCTTCTCACATCCCATTAGAGAGACAATTTTTTTTCCTTTTTTCATTGAACCCATATTCTAGGCACCCATAGCAGAAGTAAACGAAACTCCCTACCCTAATTAGGAGCTACTGGTCACACTGTCCTTCTCCTTCAAAGCATTTTATCAGTAAGATCAACATCATTTATTAACACCCATTTCTACCCAGTATAATCCAATTACAGTTCATTTAATGAGTGACTTATTTTGAGAACTTCTAGTCCAATGCTAATTTTATGGACAAACATGAACAATTAAAGGAACATGGAAAGTGATGAATAAAAACATTATTGTGTAACATCAGCTGGTGGGGAAAAAAATGCATGTCACGTAACTAAGAGGAGGCGCGTAAGTTCAAAGTGCAGACGCCAAGGACGTGTTCTCTTTAATCTGAAGACTTCACGAAAGAGACAAGTTACCAGAAATTGCTCCCATGGAAATCGCGCACACCGCAGCCAAGTCGGTGGTGCGTTTTGGCTCCGAAGTGACTGGGGCTGCCCCTGGGAGGAAAGCAGCGTGGACGGTGATTCCACGTCGCTCTCCCCAGTGCGGCCTAGTGACTCTCTCACTTTCTTCCACATGCATGGAGACCAGCTGGGCTGGGGGGTGCACGGTGTGTCCCTGGAAGAGACGGAAAGGACGGACGAAGGGCTGACCTGGACAGGAGCCTTGGCAGCACCTGCTCTTGCCAGCGCCCGGGAACAGACCACTTAGCGAATAGGTGTCTGGAAGGAAACAGGTGCGGAAAGTGCTGCTACCACGCTGCCTGCCCAAGTCCCCACAGCCCCAGACCACAGTCCTCGCTGCCTTTCTGAAGAAGATAGGTGGCGTGGGTCAGGGTGCCGGTCCCTTCGTAATGTGGGGAGAACACTCAAGGCCTGAAGCCTTTGGTGTGGTGCTTGGCGGCAAGTCCCTTCCACTGCACCTGCACGCGCACACGCATGCACACACACACGACCTTCCCACCCCCTCCCCAGCGCTGGCTGCCCGCGCTCCGCCACCTGCCTCAGGCACATCTTATGCCTGCGCCCCTGTGGAGGACCCCACAGAACCCCACTCCTATTATATTCGGAATCTCATCCTTCCATAAGGATGTAAGTTATTAAACAGTCATTGTTACTTCTTTATGGATAAAATTGTGCAGTGGTTATGTTTTTAGAAACAGCCCTGTGTTAAAAATTAATACTGAGATATTTATGTTTGAAATCGTGTGATATGTGAAATTTGCTCCAGTTTAAAAAACAAGTTATCTTTACCTAACTTCAGTCATCGTAACCTAATTCTTTGTACCCTCAATGAATCCCAAACAATAAAAAAAAAAAAAAGTTATGGGTGTGAGAATAAATTAAATAAAATCAGCAAAACTGTTGTTGAGGCTGGGCAAGGGACATGTGGGTTGATAATCTACTCTTGGTATTTTATTTACATTGTATTTTGGAATATTTCCTTCAAGTTAAAAATAGCCTATCATTATCTCACTCTCCATGAAGCTGTTTCTCATCCTAGACATTTTATCCCAATTGGTGACCCTGTTATTCGTCGGGGAAACCAAAATAAATATCTGAGAATAAATCTTAATATCTATGGTTGATGTCGGATTCAATCATAAATAAAAGAAAAGGGCATATGAAGGTAAAAGAATGGCTGAGCAGATGAATGGACAAGTGTGAATGAGTGGCCAGGAGGAGGGAAGGTGAACTTAGGACATTCATTGAATGGAGCATTTGGATAAGTTAAATGTAGCAGTTTGGGGACAGGAGATGTAGGAAAAAAATAATTGCTGACATACACAGAAAGATGAGTGTGCGGGGCGCTTACACTGTATGGAGAACCCCTTCTGGATTGCCCGGCTTTCTGAGGGATGCTTGCCCAGCAGCACTTGGCCCAAGAGCCACGGTTAAGTCCCATGACTTAGTGGGAGGTGGGTCAGCAAGACAGGCATTTAGTTCTGAGACTTTTAAGACTGTACAACCCTAGAAAATTCATTTATTCCCACAGACAACTACTCACCTGGCAACAACAACCGGTACAAAATGCATATCAACCACACAAAGTCATCTTGAGAAAAGTCGTTTAGCTGTGAAGTTATTGCATGTGAGGAAGCACGTGTTTAAAGGAAATCGATGTAGCCCTTAAGGTACAAATTCAAATGGACTCCAAGGATTAGCCCAGGGTGAGCCCATGGTGTGAGTAGTTGCTCACTCAGCATGTTGGCCCCAGTCTCCTCCAAGGCCCGTCCTCCCAGCTCTGGGGGCTCCGCACAGCCTCACCTGCTTCTCCTGACCTTCCCTGGGTCAGTGTAGAAGCGTCATCAGCTCCTTCCCCACAGGGTGGGAGCCCTCTGAGTTCCCTGCACCTCAGCGGTGGCTCTGCCAGCATCATACTGATCCAGCTCAGCATCCAGGCCTCTGAGTACAGCAACTTTTCTTTGGTTCTGGTTGAATTCAATACCATAAACAGACAATATTGAGGAGACAAGAGAACTCTTTAACTCTGGGGACTTCATCACCTTGGACAAAGAGATTGTCCCAGCAGCAGGGGAAGCTTGCATGCTAAATCATCTGAATCAACGCTCTTCTCGAAACCTCTCCTCTGGGAGTGTTCTCCCTTGAATTAGCACCTTGTGCCAGAACAGTGAGTATTTGCCTTCTCGCTCACCTGTCTCAGCCCTGGAGGTGCTGACTTGAGAAGGTGCCATCTTACCATAGCTCCACCACTGTGAATCACTCAGGACATGCTCAGTTGTCACAAAGGGAGGAGAATTTGGTCTCAAAACTCCCTTGCTGTCCCTCTGGCACAAAGGAGAAATGAGGATTTCTATTAAACACCAGGGCACAGTGAGTTTCCTGAGCGATGTGCTGGGGTGATTATTGGAAGCATCACACTCCCTGCAGGTGCTCAAAGTCACCAGCCACTTTGGTCCATACTAATTGTTATTGGTCAGAAGACAGTTACTTATTCTTCTAGTAAGTTCTGAGAAATCAGTTCTATTGCCAGGTGCTGCTCCAAGGTCCTGGCCCCCAGCCCTGGACAACTCCTCCACTGACCTACTCTGGCAATTTTCCTGTTGCACCTGGGACAGGCCCTCACCTGCCAGCTCAGCATGAACCTTGTGCCCCCAGGGTTCGAAGTGCTCATCTGATCATGGCGGCACCTACAGGTGTCCAGAGACAAGAGACACGTCAAGTAGGTCACAGTTCACACAAAAATCTACCAAAAGATAAAAGCCACTCTTTTTTTTTTTTTTTAAGAAAGGCAAAAGAAATAAGTTGCCTACATCTGTTTAGATTTGTTTCTGCAGAGATGAGACAAAAAATATATATATAAACACGCAGAAGCTCTGTTTCATTCATCTCCTAGATAGGCTCAGTCTCTGGTGTCCCTCCCCTGGTGCTCCCTCCCACAGTTGTTCCAAGGCAAATGACTCCACATGGGGCAGAGGGGTGGCTGTGCTACAGCCATAACAAATATCTGAATGCACTTTGAACATCACCATCATGACATTGTACAGATGATCTGATTCTGGAGCACGATTTCAGGATCATGCTGTACTCCAGGTGGCTGCTGTGTAAAAGGATGTTTCAGAAGTCACAGAGAGAGAAATGCCATCTAATGTGGTTGCTGTACGAGATTACGGTCAAAATCACACAACTCTCTCCTGTGGGGACGGTTAGAACCCAACCCATTTGTAGATCATGCATTGCCTGCAATTATCTGGAAATTATAAGCTAAAAAGTGCTTCAAATTTGGCCTACATCATGTGCAGATAATTGCTGTAATTAGGTTATACAGCTTAGAAACCCTGGACATAAAAGAAGATAAAATCATCTTAGCATTGAATGACAAGAACTCATACAGAGTTCAAACATAGTTCAGTTACTTCTTGGGAAAGGGGGAGTGTCATTAAAATCTCCAGATCATTAATTAAACCAACTACTTTATTCCAATAGTAAGACTCTATATACATATATACTTTTGTTTTAAAAGTTTTCCTTTGGGAAAGAAAATTTAATGATAGCCACTTTACCAATTTATGACAAATTTAATGAATCTATGTGGCTATTTTCCCTTTAAATAATTATATCATATCATTGTTAAGAAATAATCTATCATTTACTTTGTGAATAACCACAAAGGCAGTGACATTTTCATTAAAGGAACAAGAGAAAATTATTATGTCTGTGACATTCATCTAATAAATATATTTTTCTGACCTTTCCTGTGTGAAAGTACATGACATTTTTTTTTCTTTTGCTCATTTGATAATCTCAGGAAAGGAAAGATAATGAGAAGAAAAATTTAAGCTCCCAAATTAAAACTACTTCCTGAGAAGATGGCATGCCAGTGGCCTGGGATAGCACATCCTTGAGTACTGTAAAACACCTGCATGCATACACAAATTTCAAAATTTGAAGCATGCCTCTTTGTGCACTGCTCATCTGGGGCTAATAATTTATTTACATAAAATGCTTTGCTCAAAGTGTCTGTTTCTTCTTAGGATGTTAAAAGCCAGAGGGCTATGGTTATCTTGAGCTTAGAATGGGCCCAGGTTTGGGGAGGATTTTCCCAACATGCTTCTGCCTCACTGTCAGCTTCCAGCAGGCCCTAGACTCCTGGGACACAGCAGGGTCTTTCTCCACACTCTGGCCCCTCCTCCAGTGTCACCAACTACTGGTCACTCAGGGCTAATATTGAAGGCAGGAGAGGCCCTTTGATTTCCTGGTCCAACCTCAAGATTGGGCAAGCCTATACACCTGGCTATGGCTCAGGCTTTCTCACTGCTCATGCCCTTTTACCCCAAGGCGGGAAGCTACCCTGACTTTATGCTGGATACAGGAGAAAAAGTGTGTCTTCCTTCTCTTCCTACCAGAGACAGCTGAGGAAAGCTTAAGTAAGCTTAATGGAAATGACAGAAGTCACAACAAACTAAAATGCAAAGAGAAATAAAAGTGAGAAAAAGGAGAAAAAATGTAAAACCAATGGGATCCTACAAGTGTTCTAACAGAAATGCAATCAAATACTATAAGTGGTCTAACAAACATGTAATTGATACCTTGGATACTATGAGTGGTCTAACAGACATGCAGTCAGATCCTACAAGTGGTCTAACAGACTTACAATTGGATCCTAGAAGCGTACTAAAAGACATGCCTTCAGATAGTACGAGTGGTCTAACAGACATGTAATTCATACCCTGAAAAGAAAGGAGTAAACAAGACAAAACTATGTTCCAAAATTAAAGAGAGAAAATGACCACAGACTCAAGAACCTCAGAATAGCCTAAGCAGAATAAGTAAATAAACTAACAAATAAAAATACTCTCAAATTTCTGGGAATGAAAGAGAAAGATAAAATCTTGAAAGAAGCCAAGAAACTGAAATATCACGTGTTGCATGCTGAGGAGCAGTGAGTGTTCACACACTTCTCAGAGGCGATGTGAGCCAGAGAACAACAGAGTGACAGCTTTAACAGTGACAGAGGAAGTGACTATGAGAGAGAATGCCATACATAGAGAAAATATTTTTCAAAGAAAAAGTGAAATAAAGGTTTTTCAGGCTGGGAAAAAGGGACTGAGAAAATTAATTGCCAACGGATCTGCTGTATAAGAAAGGATAAAGTTCTTCAGGCAAACGCTATTTGGGTTACACAAAGAAATGAAGTTCCAGAAATGGTAAAATGCAGGCAAACATAATATGCATTTAATTTTCATCCACTTAAAAATTATAATCAATATCTAACACTGAAACAGTAGCAGTGCATTATTTTGTTTCTAAGATATTGTGATGGGCAGAATAATAGGCCCACAAAAATGTTCATTTCCTGAACCAGAAAACCTTCAAACATATTCCTTGCATGGCAAATGTGAGTAAATTAAGGACCTTGGGATGGGAAGATAATCCTGGATTATTCAGATGAGCTCAAGGTCAATCTAATAACATGGGCCATAAAAACAGAGACCCTTTTCTGGTGGTAGTCCTGGGGAGTGACTGCAAAGCAGAGAGATGCATCATTAGCAGCTTTGAAAGTGGTAGAAGTTCCTCACTCAGGAAAGGAGATGGCCTCAAAGGCATAAAAAGTTCAATACCACTAAGCCCTGGAGAGGAACACACCCTTGTAAATACCTTAATTTTAGTCCAGAAAGACCTTGTGGAATTTCTCATCTCCAAAAAATATAAAATAATAAGTTTGTGTTATTTTGTGACAATTTGTTACAGCTGTAATTTTCTATTAAAACTAATACTACAATGAATATGTAGAAGCAAAATATATAAGAAATGCATGATGAATAGGCATAAAGGAGATTCTACAATAAGTTTTACATTGTAAGTGAAATGGCATAATATCATTTGAACATAGGCTACGATGAAAATGTAAGGAGTCATGTCTCATGTATTTTAACTTTAAAGTAACTATTAAAAGAGTTTTTTTTGTGTGTTCTTTTTTTTTAGTGTTTAACAGTAAGCCAATACTGAAGAAAATAGGGAATCATACAAAGTACTCAATTGATAAATAATAGTACATTGTTAATAAAATCAGAAGACAGCAGATAGGGAGAAAATATTTGCCAAAAAAAGTCAGATAAAGAACTTTTCCAGAATACATATAAATATATGAAAATTCTTACTATGCAATAGTAAACAAACAGTCCAATTTAAAAATGTCAGCATATTTCAATAGACAGTTCACCAAAAAAGAGACATAGATAACAATCACATAAAAAGTTAATCACCGGCTCGGCACCTATGGCTCAAGCCGCTAAGGCACCAGCCACATACACCTGAGCTGGCGGGTTCAAATCCAGCCCAGGCCTACCAAACAACAGTGATGGCTGCAACTAAAAAAATAGCTAGGTGTAGTGGCAGGTGCCTGTAGTCCCAGCTACTTGGGAGGTGGAGGCAGGAGACTCACTTGAGCCCAGGAGTTGGAGGTTGCTGTGAGCTGTGATGCCACAGCACTCTACCCATGGTGACAGCTTGAGGCTCTGTCTCAAAAAAAAAGTTAATCATCATTATTGTAAGGAGAAAATGGATACAGAGAAGTGTAAGGAGAGTACAGACACAGAGAGTGTAGCTCAAGGAAACAAGACAGGTTTATTCAGTCTTTGACCTGGGATGAAAGGCAGCTTCCCTTACAATCTAGCATCTTATGTAGTCTACTAAGGTGGAAAAACATGTTTGGAGGAGGATTTAGCCTGTTGAGGTGGGAAACCCTGTTTGAGGCAGAATTTAGCCTGCTAAGGAAAGAAAGCCCATTTGGGGCAGAGGTTTTAGGGACCTGGCCAGGCAATTCCAATAAATGGCCCTTCCTCTACAAATTGAAACCCAAGTGCTGAGACGAGGGCCCCATGTTGGGCACCATCTTGCAGTAGTCTGCCTCCCTCAATTATTCATCAACTGAAACAAATACACAGCTATCAGAAAATGGCTTTTCTTAATTTAAAAAGTTAGGAACCCAAAACCTGACAATGGGAATCACTGGGAAGATTGTAAAGCAACTGAAATTTTCATACACTGTAGCTGTACAAAATTATACAAACATTTTGAGAAAATGGTTTGGAAATTTCTTTAAAAACTTAAAAATATGTCTACAATATAACTGAGAAATCTACCCCTAGATATTTATCCAACAGAAATAAAAACATAGATTAAGAAAGAGAGACAGATAGCACTTCATACAAATATTTATTGTAGCTTTATTCATAACCTCAAAATCATTAGGAAGAACCCTAATATCCAGCAGCTGGTGAATGGACAAACGGATCATGAGCATTCACACAGCACAATACCACTGAACAGTAAGACAAACTGCTGGTTCACAGAGCAGCATGCATGGATCTCAAGCAGCACATGGTCTAGTGAATGGCAACAGACATGATACAACATGATCATGACATCTAACATTCTGGAAAAGGCAAAACAGTGGCCATCCTAAGGTGGGGCTGAGGAAAGAGTTGCACAAGCAGACTCTGTCATTGTGACATTCCCTAGCTGCATGCATTTTTCAAAACTCGTTGAACTGTATAATGAAAGGATTAATCCTACTCTCTATAAATAAATAAATAAATTATTCCTCAATAAACATGACTTTTAAATAAGTGGCAAAAATTCTCCCCAGGCAGAGGAAACCCAAGCACCAGAGTTCAGCTGTGTCCTGTGCGCTTGCTGGGCAAAGCTCATCTTACAAGCATCACTGAGACAAGTAAGGGGTAGGAGTCCCCTTCCTCAGCTCTCGTCCCTCTGGCTGTGCCCTGTTGCTCCTCCTGTCCCTCTGTGCTGCCCACAGGGCCCTGGCTCGGGAAGACTTGCACATTGAGGTTTCATTTGTCTCATCTCCGATGCTTACCTGACTGCAGAAAAAGACTTTCCTCTGCCGGCTTTTCTTGTCCCAAAACTAGACAGGTACAAACCTTGAGCAAAGCTTTCATTGTCCTTTGCTTGGGTGAAAACCAGTAAAAATATGCTTAGTTAGAGGTGCAGATGTAGCCTCAGCTTCCAGGATGAAACGCAGGCTCAGGGAAACCGACATTTGGGGAGAAGTAAGTATTTCGTGTACAAAATGTGTAACAGCTTCTCTGAGAAAAAATTTTAAGTGTTGAAAACCTATTTGTAAACTGAAACACAGCTCATTGGCTTATTCATTGTGCTTAATTAATCTTAATAATATTTAATTGTTTTAGTTGATGGTTTGATTGCAGACAATAATAAAATCATTCTAGCCAGATTAAGCAAAAAGAGGCTCATTGGCAGGGATTAAGTGGATTTCTAAATCATTGGCACAGTGGGGCAACCTTCCTCAGGAACAATTCCCAAGTCCAGGACGGAGGTCCTGTGAGGGGCAGGTGCCCTCCCCAGGAAGTCACATCCAGGTGTTGTGGCCACAGCTGCCCACAAAGTGAGGGCTTCTGCCCAGCCTCTCAGCCACTTTTTCATACAAAGCTACTTGTAAGAGATCCGGGAAATGCTGGCTTTCACCTCTCCTGGTCTGTGGATGGTGTCTGAGCCAGCTCATCCTGCTAAACACCTTGATTGACCACAGATGCTGTTCTCTGTTCAGGCTGACGCACAACACGCACCATGTGGGGAAAGTGCAATGATGACAGCAACAGTGACAATGACAGTGTGTTTCTAATGATTGCAACTTTGGTAAAACATGCATATTTTCAAGGTAAAACAACTGTCACGTAGGCAAGTGAGAAACTGAAGGTGTAATAGCAGCCGTGGAAGAGGCACTTTCTGGGATAAATTGCCTGTTTACCCATCACAAGGAAGTCAAAGAGTGCTCAGGACAGAACAAGGGAGACGAGGCAATGCTGGCCAGGCCAGTGCACTGGGGACCACAGTGCAGGAACCCAGAGTCTCCCAGAGACTCTTGGGGCTTAAAAATGGTACCTCATGGCATGTGGGGTGTGCAAAACCTATTTGATAACAAGAGATGCAATCAGATATTGCAAGTGGTCTAACAGACATACAATTGGATGCTAGAAGTGTTCTAACAGGCATATGATCAGATACTAAAAGTGGTCTAACAGACATGTAATTGATGCCTAGGAGTAAACAGGACAAAACTATTTTCCAAAATTAAAGATAAAAAATGACCACAGACCCAAGAACCTCAGGATAGCCTAAGCAGAATAAGCAAATAAACAAAAAAACAAAAATACCCTCAAACTTCTAGGAATGAAAGAGAAAGAGAAAATCTTGAAAGAAGCCAGGACACTGAAATACCACGTGTTGTACATGGGGGGAGCAGTGAGTGTTCACACACTTCTCAGAGGCAACTCAAGCCAGAGAGAAAGAGAAAGTGGCTCTCAGAGAGAATGCTGTGTGTAGAGAAAGTGTTTTTCAAAGAAATAGTGAAATAAATGTTTTTCAGACTGGAAGAAAAGGACTGAGAAAATTAATTGCCAACGTATCTGCTGTACAAGAAAGGGTAAAGTTCTTCAGGCAAACGCTGTTTGGGTTATACAAAGAAATGAAGCTCCAGAAATGGTAAAATGCAGGCAAACATAAAACACATTTCATTTTCATCCACTTAAAATGTATGATCAACATCTAACACTGAAACAGTAGCAGTGCATTATTTGGTTTCTCAAATATTGTGGTGGGCAGAATAATAGGCCCAAACTCGAGACAGTCGTGAGCGCTGCAAAGACCATGAACCATGGTGATGCACCCTGGCTGAGTTGGGGGAAACAGGGACTGCTGTAACTGAGACAATGGTGTGAGGCTTCCAGGTGGAGTTGATAATGAAAGAGAAATTCAGATATTATGATAATATTAATATTATAATATTAATATATTATGATTATTATGCAAATAATCATGGCAGAATGTTCCAGAAGGAGGGTCAAAACAGCAAATGGCTTGAGGGGGAAAGGTCTGTGGGACTCACGTATCCCATGTTAGGACAACTGGTAGGGTGAGGTTGAGAAGCTGGGAGAGAGCAGGTCCTGGAGGGGTGGGATGACAATGTGAAGTGTTTGGTACAATGCTTTCCCCCTCGTGAAGAGTACGTGATGACTGCCATCCCTCATCCCATCACTCTAATCACACCGGAGCTTCATCTGGCTCGCAGCACATGCTATCCTGCTGGGAATATAGTGAGGACAGAGGACACCAATAACTAACAGTTCCTACTGTAAATAAAATAAACGCACAGTAAAAACAAGAAGTATATGATTTATATGATTGGACAAAGATGAGAAAAACTTATGGTTATGAAAAACATCAGTCACCATATATCTTGCTGGCAGGTGTGATGATCGGGGGCGAACACTTTACCAAATGGGTATCTCCAGCTGTCATGACCATGGTCAGCTCAGGAGTGGGCATGGGATATTGCCAGACCAAAGAGAGGCTTCCCTGGTACTTTGTTGGTACTCACAGGACAGCAGAAATTCCTCTGTTCTGAGATAGCCTCAACCAAAGCCTCCATCTGCCCCAAAGAGGCCATCCTCGCCATGGCATGGTGTGAGGCCACCTGGTCTGAGCCCCTGGGTTTGGTAGTGTTACCTGCTTTTCTGTTGTACGAGCTGATAAATTCATTCTTTTTTTGCTTACACCTAGTTTGAAGTGACTTTCTGTCTTTTGAAACTGAAAGAATCACAGCCAGTAAAATCCGATTTTGTGGAAGTGCACCTGGAAGGATCATGTTGATGGCAGCTGTTTGTAGACTTGTGGACTTTCGTCTTGTCTTGCTTTTCTTGGTTATATTTTCTGTATTAAATACATAATATTTTATAAATTTCTACTAATCAATAGAACTCACTCCAATTCAAACAAAAAACATAGGTTAAAATTGGGGTAGCAAAAGGAACCTAAGTTTGGGGTGAAGATTTGGCCCAAGACTTCTGTTTTGATTGTGTCAGTCTGAAATGCACATTTCACACTCAGATGATGACACTGGGGGGTGGGAAGGGCTCTGCATACGTGAGCTCTGAGTGCAAAGAGAGAAGCTGAGGAAACAGGTATAAAAATGAGGTTGTACGTTCTATAGATGCATCGAGGCCAGTAGAAAGGGAAGCTCTCAGGAACCCCCATAGTGAGATTCAACAGAGGAGAGCAGTTGGGTCAGCCAAAAGAATAAAGATGAGGGACCTGGGATGGCATTGTGAAGAGAGACTGGGGGGCCACGCAGTCCATGCTGCTGCCGTTAGCAGCTGGGAAGGAGCAGAACGTGGTTTCTAGAAAGCCTGTCATTGGTGACCTTGATGAGAGCAGCTTCAGAGAAGAGTATGAACAGAGCACAGACGCAGTAAGTCCAGGAAATAAGGGGGGTTCGGAAATAATGATCTTCATGACGGTGAACTGAGGAAATCTTTGGTGGCGAGCACAGAGCCTGCCTGGTGAGAAGATCTGTGAGAAGCCCTGGAATGAATCCACAGCTGATACCAAAATTGGTACATAGAAAAATGTATGTGTTTAATAGTGCTGCCAATTATTTTTAAAAATGATTACCCCCAGCTAAAGATCAGTAATTTGTAATCTCCAACAAAAAGAAAAATCTCTTACACTTTTTCTTAGTAAAAAATCACTATCTTTAGGAGGTACTTCACACTACCTACAATGTATCTGAGTTAAACTTCTGTAGATGCCAAGGAGCTGCCATAAGAAAATTATCCCCCTAGCTGTTTTTTAATATTTTGAAGTCTTTTTCCCAAACATGTATTATTTTTCCTATCTGATTTTGCAAAAGCAATAAACAGAGAAGTCAATTAAAAACCAGCCATTAAGTGGTCCCTTCCCAGAGGGCCTTAAGGAAGAGTGTGATTGCTCATCCTGGGAGAGAGCTTGTTTCTTTACACACATGGTTTCTTCACCCCCACAGCATTATTGATCAATTCTCTGATATAAAGTTCTCCCAACCCACACTCCTGAAAATAAGCCCAGAAGCAGTTTTTCTTAACATTGGCTTTATAAAAAATGGCAAATCATCGGGTGCTATGTTTTAAAAGAGCATTACACAATTCCCCCAAAATAAAATTCTTTGAAAATATACACAAGACTCAATAATAAAAATGCGTGTGTACAGCAAAGCGAGGAAGCAAGCCAAAGAGGAACTTAATGTCTGTAAAATGCAGAACATTCTGAAACAGCAGCAGATACGTGACCTTCAATGCATGGAAATCCCATGTACCTCTCTAAATTATTGTTATAAGATAAACAATTCTGCAGAGATCATGGCCAGAGAGCTATGAACAATGACAGACTGCATGGAAAGGAGACGGGAAGCAACCCTGCTCCACGGTGTTTGGGTATTCTGTTCTTTTTTTTAATCTACTCTTCAATGGAGCAGAGAGAGGGTTAGGCGGTGCGATCCATCTACCTGCACAGGGGTGGTCACGGCAGCCCTGAGGGGAGCCCCCGCCGTCAGGTAGAGCCAAGGAGTGAAGAACGTAAAACAAGCTGGTCTCTGAAGGTGACTAAGAGGTAGCTAAAGGGTACAGCTTTCTCTCTAGAATCATCCTTTGCTTTAAAAACATCAGTTCTGAGCCCCAATTTATGTTAGATAAATCCACTGGGGCAGGTAATGGACAATTTGTACAGTTGTAAATTGAGTATTTGCAAGCATCAAGGAAAAGCTGGCCCCTGCAACAACTCCAGGTGGAAGCATTTGTATACAAGAGGAGAAACTCATGTTCTCTATATTCCAAGTAGTTACATCTGAAAGGAACCTGCTTCCTGGTGCGTCTGATTAGTAGTGAATTAGCTGAGTCATCACGACCGCTGGAGCTCTGACCGACAATACACAGTTTGTTATGCCTTGAGTGATGATCTATCTTTGACTGGATGTGGACATAACTGCGAAATTGTCCCAGTCAGGTGGGTTAACATGATGCACCTTAACTTATATGAATAATGCTCATACCAGGACCAGTGGCGCTGGTGTCACAGTGCCCACTACCTCACCAGACCCTACGACAACCTGTATGGTGCACACTACCTCACCAGCCCTAGGACAACCTGTCCGGTGTGCCTACCTCACCAGACCGTATGAAAATCCATACGGTACACACTACCTCACCAGACCATACAACAACCCATACGGTGCACACTACCTCACCAGACCGTATGACAATCCGAGGTAGCTTCCACAGACTGCAGGGACTCGGTAACACTGACGTCAAACAAAACTGAACATTGCTTTCCCCAACAAAGTCTCATGCATCAACAGGGGAGACTTCCAGAACTCAATGTGCATTTCTCTTTGGTTTACACATTTAGCTTCAAGAGTCAGTGTGTCAAGGATTATATAACACAAAGGGGTGATCTTTTTCCTCTGAAGCCTTTAAACAAACAAAAAAAAAGCAAACAATGGCGGGAATCAGTCAAGAACCCCATTTTCATTTTCCACCACTACAGGCCTGGTGTAACAAAAAGCACCTCGCCTTTCATTTCAAGGCCTCTAGACTCAATTATCTTTATCACAATGCCTGTATTTAACCTAAATATTCACGATACATACATAGTTCAGAGGTGGGACAGAACATTTCTCTTTATCCCTTCTTGGCTAGTTCTGTAACAATAAATCTTGTATCATTATAAAATAAAAACAATTGATAAATCTGGGTTCATTGATAGAACAAATGTGATAGAAGTCAGAGCTTCTCACTTGAGCGTTTCCCCATTTTTTAAAGTCCAGCATGGAATAATACACAAAGCACTAAGATTCCAGAGACAGGTGTAACTTCACGCTGGTCGTGGACATGAGAGCTGTGCGCCCATCACTGTCTCCTCAGGAGCAGCTGCGGTGAGTGAGCCCAGCCATCCGCCTGCTGCTCAAGATTGAGCCCAAGCGAGTTAGATGGTCAGAAGAGAGTCAGTCAGAGCGTCTCTCCCAGTAACCTACAATCCAGGACAAAGAGACCCAGAGAAGGGAAACCACTCTGGGGAGCTTTATTAAGGGTGGCATCCTAGAGGCAACAGGCATGGAGAGTCCCCCTCCGGTGACCGAGACGTCCAGTGACTGAGACATTGAGACATCAGTTTCTCCTACCACAGCCCCAAATCAATTTTAATTGGATTAAAGAGTTCAATGTAAAGGGAGGACGACAGACTATAAATGTACTAGGGGGAAAAAGCAGAAAAGACTGGCGGACTCAACTGTGCGAAAGTGCAGAACTTCCATCCTCCCAAAGACGACGCTCAGGCATCACCACGTCAGGGACAGAATAATGGACGTCATCAGGAAGCAGGTATCTGAAAAAGTCAAAATGAAAATACACAGACAATCTCAAACCCTTAACAAAACATGCCCTGAAAATGGCCAAAGGATACGACATGCATGGCCGCTTGCAGAGCATGAATTGCAGCTGGCAATCGTGTCTTCAAGAGAAAGCCCTGCGGCCAGGGACATGCAGGTGCCCGAGGACAATCAGCCTGCACTGCGGCCGCAAGGTGGCGCGATGCAGAGGGAGACGGTGAGGTGGACACATCACGGATACCCTTCAGAGGAGTAGAGAAGTGACTATCTAAGGTGGTGATGAAAAGCAGCCTCGTTCAGCCTGAGCCCCAGACAGGGGAGGCAGCATTTCCTGGGAAGAAGATCGGGGGCGAGAAGAAGTGTGGGTGTTGGGTGTCTCTTGTTTATTTTCAAATACTTAAACTGAGATGTTGTGATAAATACGTGAGTGGGGGTTAGTTTTAGTCTGCCTATCCTGGTGGTGTTAGCAATATTTGAATTATTTTCATCCAGAATACATCCTCCAAAAACCACAATGGACAGTGTACAAATTAGGATCAGCACCAGAGTTTACAATTAGCAAAACAGATGCTAGAAATAATTTTCCATTGGCAAAGTCAAGGGTGTTCAAGATACACAATTGGATAGACATATTGCGGGCTGCCCCCCAGGGCACAGCCAGGCGTGAGAACTGACGGCTGCCGAGGCCGTGCCCTCGCAACGGCTCCCCGGGCTCAGGGTTCCTCGCCATGCTGTGTCTGCCGCTCACAGAAAATGCTCTCAGCTAGCCCTGGTTAGAAGCAAGAAATCAGAAGCTCACTGAATTCTGCCCCTAATTTAAATTCTGCTCCATCTATCTTGAGTAAATCTATCACCCAAGGACCTGCCAATGAGCCTGAAGGAACACAGAGACCTTGACTCCCTCCAGAGCAGTCTGGTGCCCACCAGGCCCTGCTGTCAGAGATGTTTCCAACTGTGCAGACTTCAGCTTAGTTCTTGCTTCCATTGTAGCCCACCACATGACAGCTAGTCGGGAGAGAGGAAAACTATAGCCATCATTTACTTCTAAATTAATAAAAGTAAGCAAAACCAAAGAACATTAAGTTTGAGATGCTCTTTAGACTCCCATTAGGCAGGTACAAACAGGCAGCCGTATACACAGATGTAAAGTTCTGAACATACAACCAGGGCCCTGTGAGCTAATATTTAAAGCGATAGGACTGGTGAGTTCACCAGACCAGTAAGTACAGAGAGAGAGAGAGAGAAGGGAGAACAGAGCCCAGTTCTGAAGAGCTCCAGTGTCTAAAGACGATACAGAATCATCAGTAAATGGGCAGTGTAAGGAAGCCACAGAGACTCAGCAAACACCAGGAGAAAATAATGGAAGCAAAAAAAGAAGAGAGGAAAAAAAGAAAGGAAATGCTTCAAAGAAAAGGCATGGCCAACTGTGCCAACAGCCACTTTTTGGTTTCTGTGAGGGCTGGATGGGGAGAGAGAGCAAATCTTGTGCAACCCACAATGTCATGGGCACCAGGTCTGTCTACCTGTCAGCCTCTTTGCTGTCTGTTACATGGCAGATGACCAGTACATTATAACAGAGCGAGAGTGACACTTAACAGTCACAGAAATAGACTTGCAAATCAATATCCTTTGGTCTGTGCATGAAAATGCCCTGCCATAGGCCATGCTCACCTTGTTGGCTTCTTAACTGTGTGCATGAATCCTGCTGAAGTCTTTGCAATTAAAGATCAAGCTTCTCAAGTCAAAAAGAAAAGATAAAATAAAGGGAGTTGAAATACATGCCGTGGCTCAAAAACATCTCTAAGAAAAAAGTAAAAAATAACAAGATGTGAGATATAATAGTACAATATCCATCACATTAAAAAATAATTACGTGCTCTAACTGTGAATGGATGTGTGTGTTTGTTGTTGTTAATGTGCGCAATTGCACAGAAGAAAAAATGTGGAGTGACTTTATAAACCTAGCTGCAACAGTAACAACTACGGGGGGGGGGGGAAAGATGGGTATATGATTTAAGATATATGATTTAAGAATATATGCAGGGCAGCGCCTGTGGCTCAAAGGAGTAGGGTGCCAGCCCCATATGCCGGAGGTGGTGGGTTCAAACCCAGCCCCAGCCAAAAACTGCAAAAAAAAAAAAACAGAATATATGCAATGTCTACTTAGCCTGATGACTACTTATTGAATAAATTGTAGAAAGAAATATAAGTATTAAAGTAATCCATAATCCCACCACCTGAAGATAACTCCAGCTAGTGTTTTTGCATGCTATATAGTCAGTCTTTTAAAAATCAGTGCCAATATTTTAAATATAATTGAATCATACTATACGTATATGCAACCCTTTTTCCTTTATCAGATTAATTTTTGACTAGCATTTTATTTTCAAACAAAAATGCGCTCGGTGATTATAAATACTCCTTTGTAAGGATTTCTCAAAATGTATTTAGTCCCTGTGATTAAAATTTTTCAATATAAGTAATATCACTGGAATAAAAACCTGCGTGTATAAATTACTTTTGGCCTCCAGAACCAGTCCTTCAGGATGTATTTCTGGAAGTGCAACTATGGAATCAAAGGACAGGATTATCTCTGTCTTGGTAATGTTTTGAAACAGCTTTCAAAACAGTGGTACCAATTGATTCTCCAGTGGCAACAGAGGGAGCCACGTCTCTGGCCCGATCAATGCTGAATATTATTTTGGTTTTTCATTTTTGTCAATTTATCATTGACCGGTATTTCTTTGGTACTGCTGAAGTGTGATAAACCTTGTTGCCTATTTATCACACATTTCCATTTCCTGCAAATCACTGGCAGAGCCTTCCTGCTGTGGTGTACATGTTCTGGGAGTTTGAGGTTGTGCAGGCAAGATCTGTTACATTTGTGACAGTTTTCTCTGGCTGTCATATGATTTTTTACTTTGTTTATAAAACCTTTTGACAAAATTGCTTTTTTATGTCCTCAAATAAGCAACAGAAGCAATAGAAAGTCACAGATAAAAATTCCCACTGTGTGTGGGTGGGGGGTGGCCCTGGCTCCAGTTTGCCTGTGGTCCCCCCATCAGCCAGGTTCTCCAGAGAAGCAGACCAGCAGGGCCCGAGGTTGTGCAGACAGAGGTTTATCATGCGAGGCTGGTTGTGAGATTCAGAGGCTGGTCAGCCCCTCCTCGATCCACAGTCCTCAAACTCAGACCCAGGAATGCCGGTGTGGTGTCAGTTCCAGCCCTGGCCCGTAGGCCTGAGGATCAGGTTAGCCGACACCCTAGGGCAGGAGACAGTGGACGTCCTAGCTCAGAGGGCAAATTCACCCTCCCCTACCTCTCTGCTCTCGTGGGGACATTAGAGAATTGGGTATGGCCCACCGGCATGGGGAGGGTGATCATTTTACTCTGCTGATTCATGGCCTTCTCTTCTGGAAACTGAGTCAGGCTCAGGCACGGCAGCAGGAGGAAGGCAGCTCCAGGGAGCCCCAGAAAGCAGAGCAGGCAGGTGCAAAGGGCAGCCTCTCGAGGAATGAAGCTACGTGGTTCCAGTAAGTCACCAAAACACCTGGATGAACAAGGTAGAGATTTAGCAAGAAGGAGAAAGCTTATTAACGACCTGTGCAGTGGGCTGGGCACATCCCAGTGACTGCAGGCCCTGTGGGAAACAGTCTTTAGATTTTATGCACAATTTTGAGAAAGTATCAAACTGCTCCTTGGAAAGTCCCCTACTTTTTTGTTCATTTTCTGATTTGTCCACCCAGGGTCTTGATCAACTCTATTCCTAAAACAGCCCAGGGCAAGCTGACCATGTCTGTCTGACCATACTAGAAGTCCCCAGGGCATTGACCAACCTCTTTCCCAGAACAGCCCAACTGCAGGGTCTTATTCAGTCCCATTCCCACAACAGCCCAGGTCAGCCTGACCGCGCCTGCCATGCTCACGTCTAGCTAACTGCCAGACAATGTCCATTTATCTGACTCTTGCTGCGTCCCTCTTTCTCAGACTAAATACTCTGCAGGTTCTGTGCTTCTTTTCCTGGGGAAGATTATTTTCTAAAACCTCAGAACATTTAGGAAGAATGAATTGCATCTGGAAAAAATTCAAGAGAGACTAACAGCAAGACTTCAGGGATGAAGAGAGGGGTGTCCTGGTCCCAGGGACCCAGCGGCCCCATGTACCCAGCAGAGTGTGGGGGGGATGCTAGTGCAACATCTCAGGAAGCTGGATCTAGGCTCTGGGCTAGTGACTTGTCCACTGACCAGGTGACTGCCAGCATGAGGCCCTGACAGTGAGAGCCCTGTGAGTGACCGTGCAGCTACCCCACCTACTTAGTGGGATGGCGTGGGAGGAGAGAGGAAGCAGCATCAAGTAAGTGGGCTGAAAAACTTACCCACCTGGCATGCCAGTCTGTAGACAGTTCATCAGTCCTCAGTCAGACCCGATGCAGCCTCTGAAGCCAAGTTAGGGACTTAGGACTTCCTCAGGGTCCAGCTCAAATTGGGGCAGGTGAAGCTTCATGGAGTTAATGTCAAGCCATCTGAGAGGTTACGTTCAGAGTAAAAGCAGAAGTGAGTCACATCACACAACTTGCAGTCCTGTCGAAGGGCCAAGGGGAAGGGCGTCCTGCACAAGCCAGCACACCCAGGACTCCGTGCAGGGAAGGTGCCAGAAGCGGGCAGCACGGAGCTCCCAGAGGCCCCTGAGAGGCAGCAGGTGCAGACCCCAGGGTGCTTCCTTCTCCCAGAGTCTGCTCTCTGGGCCGGAGGGGGAAGTTCCAACCATGTGCCATGAAAAGCTGGGCCCACAGACCCCAGAGCTCACTGGGACAGTGGGAGGTGAGTTCCTGGGGGCTTTGAGGCCATAAGTGCCAATGACAAGAGAAGGGCTGGAAACAAGTGACAGGGACTTGTGCTCTGAAGGGAGTGACAGTAACAGAATGGGTGCCTTGTAGCTGGCCCCTTGTACACACATCCTGACTGCACAGATAAGATCGATGTGTTAGTGAATTCCCTGGTAGACTCCATCACCCCCTTTCCCAGCCCTGGGGTGAAGTGCCCAGCTAGGAGGGGAAACGACTCCCTTCCCAGCCATGTCTGCCCAAGAAAGGAGTCAGCACCACCATCGGCTTTGCCCAGCCCGGCATTCCCCACCTGCAGCTCTGGAGCCACGTAACTGCCTTCCTCTTCCTACCTTGGCTGCCAGACCCTCGGTGGAGGGAACGTGGGTCGTGCTGGGCAGCTCCACATCAACAGAATCAGTGGAGCCCCACCAGGTGCCCCAGGCGCCAGCTGGCCTCTGCCCCACCCAGCCCTGGCCCCATAGTGCCACCTAGCACTGTGCTCCAGACGTTTGGGTCCCAGGCTGCCCAGCACTGACCACAAGCTCCCTGCCCGGACCCCCACAAAGGCAGCGGGCTGTCCTCCTGGGGCTCTGCCCAGCTGTTGGCACCAGGATCCTCTGATACTGTCCTTGCAGGCTCAGTCCAGGGCCTCTACCTGAGTGCCCCTCACTGTCAGCTCAAGCTGCCGCCTTGACACATCTCCTGCCACCAAGGACACAAACTTGATAGCTTGTGAAAGATGGTTGGTTGGATCTAAATTGTTGACAATTAGCCGGGCACTGTGGCGGGCACCTGTAGTCCCAGCTACTTGGAAAGCTGAGGCAAGAGAATCGCTAAGCCCAGGAATTGGAGGTTGATGTGAGCTGTGATGCCACAGCACTCTACCAAGGGCTATAAAGTAAGACTCTGTCTCTAAAATTAAAAAAAAAAAAAAAAAATTGTTGACAAAATCGGAACTTGTTTATATAACAAACCTTTAGTTTTCCTGATAGGAAATGAAATGAAAATTTTAGACCAAAGTTGTGGGTAAAGCAGTTTTTAATGACAGCTTGAATTTTTAAGAAAAGTGTCTTCTATCTATTTTTTTGCAGTGGGGGGGTATTTAAAAGAGTTTCTATTGTTAATAGTTGAGCTAGAACAGGCTGCTTTAAGTGGCCTTTAATTAATTAGTGGTAGCCTAGAGAGTAACTTGGTAGCAATAAATGCAAAGTAGGTAGAGAGAAATGGAGCATTTCAGAGACTCTGTATTTGAACTCTATAGTGGCAGGTTGACAAGTTCAGTTTTTAATTTTTTATAGTTTGTCTATTAGGTTAAACATGTGTACAAGATTAGCCAGGAAAGTAACCAGTTGAGGTCTTGGAAAACCTGGCATGTCTTTGAACTTTCGTCTAGTAAATTTAAGAGGTTTTAAAAGCCTCTAAAAGTAAAGCAAGCCTGCAGGGCGAGGTTGCTCACGCCTATAATCCCGGCACTCTGGGAGGCCAAGGAGGGTGGGTTGCCTGAGGTCAGGCGTTCGAGACCAGCCTGAGCTATAGGGAGACCTCCTCTCTAGAAACAGCTGGGCATTTTGGCGCGCACCTGTAGTCCCAGATACTTCAGGGGCTAAGGCAAGAGAATCGCTTGAGCCTGAAAGTCTGAGGTTGCTGTGAGTTGTGATGCCACAGAACTCTACCAAGGGTGACAAAGTGAGACTCTGTCTCAAAAAAAAAAAAGTACCAGTCAAAATACAATTAGATTGATGTCTTGATATTATAATAGATATCAACAATTAAAATAATGGAGTAAATGTAAGAAAAAATGCTAAAATTTTAAAATATGCACAAATGTGGGCCTCTTACTTTTATATTTATCCTAGGGTAAAAAGCAAAAATTTGATTAATTATTTGGTTTTAATGCACTTCACTGTGGTTATGTCTATAAAAGAAAAAAAGACAACAAATCAAGAGAACAAACAGTAGATTGCACTAATTATGGTAAACCCATCGAAAGGAGCACTATGCCATATATCCATTAATTACTTAGAAAGATGATCAAAATTTCCATTGACCAGGAAAGAAAACACAAAGGAATGATGATGACACTATGAGGAGCTGTCAAAGTTTCCATTTGTGCCCTACCCTTATTGTCTTACTTCTATAATTATATGAAAACCATCAACGTATTGAATTAAAAACCTTACTTTAAGTCACCAGAAATAAGCATAGCCCAAAATAATGATGGAATTCTCAGCACTTAGAATAGAATGAATTATATTTAAATAACATGTTTTCTTATTCGTGCAATTAACTATTGAAATCTGGGAAAGTAAAAGTCACTTAAATTCAATGCTCTTTTGAAGTCATGACCGACTTTTCCAAGTCTACTTTCAAAGCTAAAAAACATTCCCAGCAACAAAGAAAGAGTCATTCCCTTTAGCATGAATTTGACACTTCTCTTCAGACACTGAAGAGCCATTTACTCTCCAGAACCCCTTCAGGTCACTCCACAGCGACAGTTATGATGTCCTTTGCAGAAGCTGGCTCCCCAATCATGGTCAAAAACCCAAGACACTGATTCAACTCCGTCTCTCTCCTGTGCTGTGTCTCTGGTTCTCCACTGACCAGTAACACCCTTATGGGTCCAGGAGTGCATGTGGATCTTGGGTGCACATTGAGCATTGAAGTTTTCTTGATTTTTGGTTTTCTTTTGTTTTAATCCTAGAACTTTCTTATGAAGTGTCTAACACAACAAGTATTCTGCAAACAGGCTTTGGTAAACTCAGCAATAAACAAACAATTTTGGCTTCTAAAACTGCAAAATGATTGTTGGCAGGTTAAAAATTTTAAAATAGGCGGTGCCTGTGGCTCAGTGAGTAGGGCGCCGGCCCCATATGCCAAGGGTGGCGGGTTCAAACCCAGCCCCGGCCAAACTGCAACAACAACAACAACAAAAAAAAATTTTTTTTAAATAACTCCCTGTATGATGTAGTCCCTCCTATTTATTTTTGCTTCCGTTGCTTGAACTTGTGGTGTTATGCCCAGAAGTTCCACAAAGACCACACCACCAAACGAGCCAAATTCACAGCAGAGTCTCTTTATGCAAGAGCTGGCTGGCAACTGCTTCACACCCAACACAGGGGTTCAGAGAGCAGCCCCGAGTGCTTAAGGGGTTAGGGTTTTTTTTTTTATTATTATTATTAAATCATAACTGTATACATTGATATGATCATGGGGCATCATACACTCACTTCATAAACCATTTGACACATTTTTATCACAGTGGTTAGGTTTTTAAGACTGGTCTGCATCCTGGTTGGCAGGCAGGCTGCCCAGGTGCATTCGGGTAGGTTAGCAAGCATTGTACAGAAGCAGAATTTTGAAGTTGGTTAGTCATATATCTTTGTTTCAGTACTTTTCCCACCTGGTATTTCTCAAAGCTCAGTCTGGGGACAGTTGGTACTTCCCACTTCCTAGTCCATTTCTCAGGGAGTTTTAGTCAAACAAAAAGTCAGTGGGCGCTTTCCCATCTATCTTGGGAGTGAACCAGACTTACTCCATTTTGTTGAGGGCTTGTGGCCCAGACATTTGCCAAGAGTTAACTGGTATTTTTCCACCTCAGTCTAGGCCTAATAGTGGTATGATGATCAAAAAATCATTGCCGAGGTTAATATCATGGAGACTTTTCCTTCTGTTTCTTTCTACGAGTTTCACAGTTTCGTGGCGTGAGTTGACTTTTGTGTATGGTGTGAAACAAGGGTCCAGTTTCATTCTTTTGCAGGTAGTTACACAGTTTTCCCAACATCATTTATAAAAAAGACTGTCTTTTCCCAATTGTGTCTTCTTGGAAGCTTTCTAAAATATCCATTGACCACATCTGCTCTTTGGGGGTCTTTCTTGGCTCTCTGTTCTGTCCCATTGATCTCTGTGTCTGCTTTAACGCCAGGACCACTCTGTCATTCTGACTAGAGCTTTATAATATAATTTGCCATCCGTAACTGTGATGACTCCAACTTTGTTTTTCTTTCTCAAGATTGTCTTGGCTCTTTGAGGTCTTTTGTGATTCTATACAAATTTCAGAAAATTTTTTTCTATTTCTGTGAAAAATGCCATTGGAATTTTGATAGGGAGTAGGTTGAATCTGTTTATCCCTGAGGGTAGAGTAGACATCTCAGTGATATTAATCCTTCTAATTCAAGGCATAATAATGGCCAGGGGGTATATGAAAGTGTTCAACATCACTGATCATCAGAGAAATGCAAATCAAATCAAATGAAGTGTCACCTCAAAACTGTTAGAGTGGCTGTGATTAAAAAGATAAGAGATAACAAATGTTGGTAAGGGTGTGGCTAAAAGGGAACGCTTGTGAAATGAAATTTGGTAGAACCATGAAGGAAATTAGTATGGCACATTCTCAAAACATTAATAACAGAACCACATGGTCTAGTAGTCCCACTCCGGAGACACACCGTAAGACGTGGAATCGGCCCCTTGTAGAGAGATCAACACTCCCAAGTTTATTGAAGAATTTTTCACAATACCCAAGATGTGAAAGCAACCTAATCATCCACGGACAGACGGATGGATAAAGAAATTGGCGTATTTATATACCAGGGATTGTTATTCAGCCTTTATAGGGGAGACCCTTCCTGTGACAATACGGATGAACCTGCAGGATATAATGCCACATGAAAATGTGCCAGGCACAGAAAAATACAGAAAAGTATTGTACAACCTTATTTATATGGGAAATCTGAAAAAAGATAAAAGATCAAACACACAGAAACAGAGAACAGAAAGTGGTCCTGGGGCAGGGAGGGGATAGGTCACAGAGGATGACCAGCCCAGAGCCTGAGGACTGGAGCTGGTACTGTGCCCGGAGTGCTGAGAGCTGAGCGAAGGTGAGGTGCTGTGACCACACGGGAGGTGGGAGGTGAGGGTGTGCTGCTTACAGGACAGTGGTGATCTAGATGGATGAATGGATAGATAGATAGACAGATGCAGCATGATGCATAATTTAAATAGGTACAATTTTTTAAAGAAGACTTTCTGGGTTGTATGAGCCCAGGTTCCCAGCCCATGCCTGTTCCCCCAGGGAACCTGACACACACACAATAGAAAAGCCACATTGCAGGCTAAAGATTCTTCTCATGGACAACAGCCTGAAAGTGTTCTGCTGATAAAGTCAGAAGTGGAGATTTAATTTATACTCAGAAATTATTTTGATTCAAATAAGCCTTCTTTTCCCAGAGCTGCTCACCAACCCAGGGCCCAGCAGAGCAGGGCTCACCCACTCCACATCCAGACTTCTCTGCTGCAGTGACCTGGCTCCTGGTTTCCAATGGACAGTGACAGCTGCCAGGGCTCTGCAGATGTGTCCAACGGCAAATGCTCCAGGTCCTGCAGCCTTCATCAGGGCTCCTCGGCGCTGCCAGGATGGCACCAAAGCAAACGGCATGGCTGGGTTCCAGTCACCTTGTGTTGGCCAAAATCTGAATTCCGTGTAATTCTCATGTTTGGCAAAATATTCTCCTCCTGCCGTTTTGCAACCATTTGAAAATGTAAAAGCCATTCTCAGCCCGATAACTGGCAGAGGCCCACACTTGAGACTCTAGCTGTGGTGCTGACCTGTGGGACATGGACTTGCTTGGAAGCATTATCTCCATCACATTTTAATTCCTCCTAATAACTCTTCTGATTTAGAACAAAACCTGACGTTGTAATTATCACCTTTTCTTAAGTGCAAGGGGACTACTTTAGTATGATTTGGAAAGGAATACACAAAAATAAAAAGTAAATTTGAGATCTTCTCATAGCCATTACATTATAGCAGAATTCTTTATAGAAACACAGTAATGTTTTATATTTACTCCTGCAGTTCTTATAAAGTAATTATTTAATAAGTAGAAACTGAAACCAAAGCATACAGTTATAAAAATACACACAATGGTGTCAAAGGGAACAATTTAAAAATTTTAAGTATCATAAAGTATTAAGATGATGAAAAAATATTTTATAAAAAAGACACACTAGAATTTTTTTTTGAAATACAATTTAATCTATTTAAAAATGAATTACATATATTTTTTAAAAATAGAACTGTTTTGTTATTTGGCAATTCTAGTTACTTTAACAGACTCTATAGTAATGTGTTTAGATCTGTAAACACTTAGTAGGGTCACAGTATCTGCTTTGATCAACTAATTAGAAAAAAAACTGTATTCAATCAATTGATAAATTAGCTCTTTATATTATAGGAACACAGCCAAAGTTTTAAGCAGCATTTTAAGAAACAGATGAATTCGAAGGTAAAGAATTATTCATTTTATATTTTTCACACCTGCAAACCCAGTGGTTCTATACCAGTAACTGTGAAGGACCATGACTACTCCATTTCTGTTGTCACTTGGGTTTAGGTTGGTCTCTTCTACAGAATATTAGGGGTACATGTGTTTTGTTTACGTACTTTTCTTTTTGCGCAGATTGAGTCAAGGTTATGAGCTGAGCACGTGCCGTACCCAACAGGTGTGAGTTTATCCACCCAGCACCCCCAGCTTGAGTCTCACTGACTTTACTTCCCGCACGCACTTGGGGTTGACCAATCGGTTTCAACACAGTATTGAGGACATGTGTTTATTTTATTATCCCTGTGAAGTTTTACTTAGAATAATGGTCTTCAAAGGGAAAAAAAGTCATTTTATTTTATTATTCTAAATTGATTTATTATTAAATCATAGCTGTGTACATTCATGCAATCATGGGGCACCATACTATATACTGGTTTTATAGACCATTTGACATATTTTCATCACACTGGTTAACATAGCCTTCCTGGCATTGTTAAGACATTTATAGTCTACATTTAGTAAGTTTCACATGTACCCTTGTAAGATGCACCATAGGTGTGGGTAATGTTTAAAGCAGCACACTTCACAATTGCAGAGATATGGAACCAACCCAAAGGGCCATCAATGCATGAGTGTGTTAATAAAACATGGTCTGTGTATACAATGGAGTACTACTCAGCCATTGAAAATGACAAACTATAACCCTTTGCAACAACCTGGATGGAGCTGGAGGCCACCCTTCTGAGCAAAGTCTCACAAGAATGGAAAAACAAACATCGCATTGGAGCGATCATTTATTGGAGCTAATTGATCAACTGTCCTATGCACATCTGATGGTAAAATTCAGTGGAAACTAAGCAGGTAAGAGTCCGGGGGAAAGGAAGGATAAATTCACCCCTGACAGGTACCATGCTCACTATCTTGGTGGTGGACACACAACTTTGCCTCAAACGGCACAAACGCAACCCAGGTAACCAAAACATTTGTACTCCTGTAACAGATAGTACTTGCTGGGAGAACGGGTACCGAAGATCTCATTCTTGGCAAAGGAAGGCACCCCCAGAAAAAGAGGAAAACTAAAAAGTAAACTGAGTGAGTCGGAACAAAGAAAAGTCAGCTGGTTTATGTTTCAGCCAGCCATTGTTAGCAAGCTTCTTGCCTTTTCTGAAATTCTAGCCTGTTGGGGATACAGCTTACAAACATCCTGCTGGGTCTGTGAGCACTCTGAGGAGAATAGTGGTCATAGAAGAGGCTATGACAAGTCCTAAGAAAAGATGCATCTTCTGGGGTGTTTCCTGCCCATTGAACAAGCAAAGCAGACACCCCTTGTGGAGATTTGCATTTGCCTGGGGCAGAGACCAAGGGGGTAGCTCGAGCTCTGAGATATGAGCAGAAGAGCTTATATCCCTTAGAGCAGAGGAAGATCCTCTGTGGTGGTGATGGGGGGAGTATGCCTCCCTCCCACCCATCCCTCAGAGGAGATTAACACTCGTGGTGGTTTTTCTCCACAGAGAACTAGCGGAGCTTAACACCTCCCTAGAAATCTGTATGCGTGACCTCAAGCAGGGGGCTCTCCCGATCCAAGGCTCAGGTTTCAGATTTCTGAAGGCAATAGAAGCTGATATGATCAATCTGAGAAACTGCTGATGTCTTTGTTCCCTCCCTCATCTTACCCTCTGGGCAAATAGACTTCAATGAAATCAGAGTGGAGCAAACCCTCTGGGCCATTGCCAGAATCCCACTACGGCCGAGCTCCCACTTTTAATTCTGCTCTATGTCTCTCGTCTTTCTTTACTGATGCTTCTAACTCCATATTTCTTCAGTCGATGGCCACCAGTTTCCACAGGTCTCAGCAGACGCTGCTCTCAGGGCGGGACCCTAATAGTACTTAGAAATTTTTTTTTTAATTTTTAAAAATTCAAATAGAGGGCAGAAAAATAATATAAAAATAAACATGTTATGGCCCTATAAAAATCAGTAAAAATAAATAAAAGTTGTGGTCAACACCTCTAATACACTATTCATGGCATGGTCTTGGTTTCTTTAGTTGCTAGTTCTGCATCACAGAGTTCATTTTCATGAGAATTGTCCCACATTTTTTGCCTACTCAAAACTCTGGATGTTTTAGCTGTGCTGCTGTTTCGTTGTATTTTGTTACATTCAATGGCCAAATGTTTTCAACAGGAGATTTTTTTAAAATGTTCTCAAAGTTTCTGCTGAGATCATAACAGTTGTTTATCAGTCAGTCTTAACTTTGAATAGGACATAAGGTCATCACGCGTACCTCATTGATGCGAGCTTAAACATGGAAAACTTTTCCTGACTACTTCAAACGTTTTAAATATATTTATTAAAATAAGCAATTTTTTTCTCAACACATTTCTCTCATTCCTGTGTACCTAAGGTGCTCCAAACCGCACCAAGGTAGGTGTGTCCTTAAACGCTCTGATGAGTTTTCCACCTGGACTTCAGGAACAGATGTTTGGTTGTGGACACAGCCCCTGCGCTTGACCATTTGCACTGACCGTGGTGCACTGGGCCACAGGACACGACTGGCTGAAACCTGCCCTTTGGGGGATATTTGGGGAGGTCCCCGAGCTCTTGCTCATACACAGTGTCACCGTGAATATATCTAACTCCATAAGGAGTTACGTCCTTGACATTCTTTCCCTGAAGTTGAACTTCAAGTCAGAAAGTACAAGCAGTTTCAGCTTACAGCTTATGTAGCTGTATAAAGTGTCTCAAAATAGTTTCAACCACCTTGAGTTTTCGTCTCCCATTTACTTTTGCTGTGCTGATGTGTACGGCACGTTGATAGTTTTTAATTCGCATTTCTTTTTTTTTTTTTTTTTTTTTTGTGGTTTTTGGCCAGGGGTGGGTTTGAACCCTCCACCTCCGGCATATGGGACCGGCACCCTACTCCTTGAGCCACAGGTGCCGCCCTTAATTCGCATTTCTAAATTAGCCACACTTCAGGAGATGATTATTTTGCTTATTTTGTGATATGGTCAAAGTCCCCTCAGCAACTGACAGTGTTGCAGAAAATATATGGAAACACTTTTTAAAGAGCTATTGGGGAATCACAGCTTCCAGTACAGAGGGTTGGAACTGAAATGCTCCTTTCCCGCTGCCAGAGACCAACTGAGTGCCAGATTTTGAATTTCCATTTAAGCAGCCCATTCTTCCTACCTTCACCCAGCCTTTCAAGGGCACAGCAGATGTCGTCCTGCCAGGCCAGCATCCTCTCACCTGTCTCTAAGCCTCACACCACAACACGGTTCACTTACTGCTAGTGGCACCTCTGAGCGTGTTCACTTGGCAAGTGTGAACCAGAGCTGTGGTCCCACCTCTCATAAACTTAAATTCTACTAGAGACTCACTGACTACACACACATTTAAAAACTCCAGTGACCTCCTGACCTCTGCAGAGAGGACTATGGCAGAGCACGGGGTGCCCACATGCTCTGAGACATTTAGATGTGACCTGACCTGTGGGCGGCCGACGGGTACCAGCCCATGATCTGCTAGGCACTGGGCCACTCCACGGGAGGTGGGCAGTGGGCATCTGTACTTACAGCTGCTCCCCATCCCCCACATCACCGCCTGAGCTCCCTCCACCTCCTGTGAGATCAACAGTGTCACTAGATTCTCAGAGGAGCGTCACCCCCACTGTAAACTGTGCATGTGAGGGATCCAGGCTGCTCTCTCCCTATGAGAATCTAACACCTGACGATGTGTGGTGGTCCTGAGGTGGTGATGCTGGCACCGGGGAGCAGCTGCAGATACCGATTATCATTAGCAGAGAGTTCTGGCTGCACAGAAACCCCAATACATCACCCCTTGTCTTCCATGAAACGGGTCTCTGGTGCCAAAAATGTTGGAAACCACTGCTGTCAGGCAGGCACTTCTCAGTCCTGCCTTCCTGACAGCCCTGAACTACCCTCTCTTATGGAAACCGGCGCTCAACTTGGCTCTGGCCACCACACTCTCCCCGGGTGCAGCCTGCCCAGAGCTGTTCCCTCCTCCTTCTCCCTCCCTCCTCTGTGCCCCACATGGCATCCCATGACTGCAAATGCAGTTTGTCCCCATGGCGCCCTCTCGCCCCTCTAGTCCCCAGGTCCCTGCTGATCCCCAGACTCATTTCCTCCACCTGCCCACTTGGCATCTCCATTCCGATGTTTAATAAGCTCGTAAAATTGTAACATGTCCAGAGAACGTCTTTGTTCCCCTCCCCAGCCTCCAATCTGTCCTGCACCAGTAGTTCAGACACGGTGGCGGGAAGTTGCCGTGCGCCTCTTTTTCGCTCCTCTCGCAGCCAGTCCTGTTGCTTCTAACTTCTTATCACATCCCAAATAAACCACTTTCCCTTGCCCAGGTCACCAGCATGAACGCCTCACCACCGTTATTTATCATTTGCCTAAAATAAGTTCTCTAACAGGGCTCTGCCCTCCATGGGCAGCGAGAGTGATCAGAAGGATTCCCGTCTGACTGCCACATCTATTTCCCACTGTCAGAGTGATGCTCAGAGCAGAACCCAGAGCCCTGTGATGGTCTTGGAGCAGCGCAAGCTCTGACTGGCAGAGGTGGGTCCTGGCAGCGCCATCCCCTGCCTCTGGGCCAGGCGGGCGACAGGGTAAGGTCTCCCGCCACCTTGGGAAGAGCCTCTGAGCCATGGCTCCATAGCAGGTATAGATAGGCTGTTCTGTTTCTCTTTTTATACTTTATCAGTACATCTTCACTTAAAGAGAAGAGTATCTGGGGAGGTTTGATGGAGGGTAAGCGGTGGGACCACACCTGTCAAGCATATTGCAAGGGTACAAGTCAAATCTATCAAGAATAGAACATAAATGTCTTAACATAATAATTAAGTAAATGAGGTGAAAGCTATGTTGATTAGTTTGATGTAAGCACTCCAACTGTATAAAAAAATCAACACATTGTATCCCACAAATGCATAAATGTATTCATGATCTATATGTGTATGACTTAATAAAAGGGAAAAAAGAGAGAAAAAATAATTAAAAAAGAATATTTATACTCTGAAAGATTAGGAATCACCATGCTTAAGGATCACTAATGTTTTTTATCACATTTATAGAACCACGATTTTACAAAGAGTACTATTTTCTGATGGAAATATCAGGCTTTGATCATTTTAAAAAGCAAGTACATATCCAGGGGCAAAAAGCTAATTATCTAAAATGGAAGAACAAGTTAGACCTTCCAGATTCTTCCCAATAACATTCAAAATTCTGAGCTGGGTCTAGTGATTATTAGTAAAAATAAAGTCCAATAAAATAAAGGCTTACTTGACATTATTTTCCAGGTATAAAAGGAACAAATTAATATTTTTAAATATCCGATAACTTGGGCATACAACACCTCTGCGAACTTTTTGGAACCAAAATTTGCTTGGTGAGATAATTCCAAATAAGGAATCTATAAAAGGAGAAAATCATTTTTAAAAAAATGGTAAGGAATGTATTAGTGTATGTATAGGATTAAGACTTACAAAAGAGAATTTTACATAGTATAGAAAAATGATATAAAGATGGAAGCAGAAAGAGGAAGGTGCTCTAATCTTTTATGAGTAAATAACTCCCATATGAATAGTAAATAGATACTGTCTGAAGCTAAAGTGTGTCTGTAACTATAAACATAATGACCACAATTCCCTTCAACTTTTCATAATCCTTTTTAAAATCGCTGGTTATCAGCTAGCAACTCTTCTGATTTCACTTTATTCAAACTCGAATGACATTAATGGTTGTGTTTATAGAGAATATGTACAGTGTGAGCCAATTTTATAAAAGCCCTTCTCCTCCTCCATCCTTCCTTCGACCTTTTGTTTCTATTTCTGCTTATTGGAGATGTATCTAGAATAATACTCAGAAGACAATGACGGTGGCTGTTTCTCGGTAATGAGATTTTGGACGATGTTTATTTTCTTCTGTATAATTTCTTGTCCTGATGTTAGTCATTTTAACGAAGACATAGACATGTGTTATTTTTCTAAATAAACAAGGGGAAAGATAAAAGGAGAAGGATTTTTAGAGCGTGTCAGTTTGCCACCCCTAATCCACATTCCCCGTAACAATGGAACTGATTTAATTCAGCAACTCTGCGCTGTGCCCTCTGCTTAGGGAAATGCCTTACACAATGGCACATTTTGTATTTGTTTCGGGGGGAAAAAGCAAACTCTTAAATTAGAATACTTTGAGGAACAAATTTTATTTCCAATTAGAGAAAAATGATTCCATTCACAAAGTCCAGAAGGATTTCATGCAGAGCACAGACGGACAGTGACTGATGAGTGCAAACAGTGATTTTGCGTGTTTGGCTTTGTAACTTTACTGAGACTCAGGCTAGAGTTACACATGATGAGTGAGATAAACTTTACAGCCAGCTCTTCTGAGAATAATTGTAACAGCATCAAACATAAGAAAATCCATTCTCAACGGTATTTGCATATCAGTGTTTAAACAATTACATCATTAAAATAAAAAATACCGTACGCCCACTATTTTTATTCCTTTTACTACTTGTGCTACCGGACATATTTAACTGAAAAACTTTAAACAGAGAAGCTTACATTTATCTCTTAGAGATAATAACTTAGTTAAAAATCACTTGTCACGTAGAGAGACATGCATATATTTAATGTAAACATCGAGTTAAAATGAAGAGTCCAGAAGTTCACATATAACGATTTCGAGTACTATTTTTACCTTCTGTGTTTTGGAGAGTGAAGGGACTGTCCAGGTACCTGTTGACACCAAGCAGTTTTGCTTTATTCTTTTGACAGAAAAACTATAATAAAATGCTTACAAGTTAACAAACTCCTTCAAGCCCTTTGTAGCTAGGGTACTATAAGAGTTGAATAGATACTTTGTGAATCTAATCAAGGTAAACAATAAAAATGTGAACGATTTATATTCTAAACCATTTTTTCCACAGAACTGTAGAAATTTAGTGAGGGAGCCCCCTACTCAGCTCTGCAGTTAGCATCTCTGCAGGGGCACCTGGGGGCCTCAAAAAACCAGAAAGTGAACTCCACTTTCACCTCCGAAGCAATTAGATTAGCAGTTCTCAAAATGAGGTCTCTGAGGCAGTAGCAACTCCTCAGACACCACCCCAAATCTGTTGAATGGGAAATTCTGGGGTCCCCCACAATCTGGGTGTGACAAGCTCTTCAGGCAGCTGTGATGTTCAAATCTCTGCTCCAGGGCCAGAGCACAGGTTCTCTCCGGAAAGCCGTCCCAGCTCATTCAAATGTGCAGTCAGGTTTCCCCAGATTCTTCGTTTACATACGAGGGCACCAGTGATAGTGTCTCTGAAAGCAGCTGCCAGTAGAATCCAGCCCAAACCCCAGTGTCCTAATGCACCACAACCATCCCTGCATTTAGGCAGATAAAACTGTTCAAAAATATGCAAAAAAAACCTTTGGATTTCTATGCCTCATTGTCAAATTTTCGATCTTTCTGTGCTGTATGGCCATCAAACAGGACTCAGAAAATGCAAATGTGAAACATACCACTTACACGCACATTTCTAGTTTGTGAATGTTCCTAAATTATCTGATTTTATTTCAAGAGAGTTGCTAAATTTAATTCTTTAAACATGCTAGCCCAGTTTTGAAAATATCCCAAATCTAGGAATCCGTTTACTCACTCAGTGACTACCATGTAACAGTTCTGGGCATGGTGGTTGATGTCTGTGATCCCAGCACTCTGGAAAGCTGAGGCAGGAGATGACTTGTGGCCAGGGATTGGAGACCAGCCTGAGCAAGAGCGAGATCTCATCTCTACAAAAAATAGGAAAATTAGCCAGGTGTAATGGTACACCCCTATGGTCCCAGCTACCTGGGAGCCTGAGGCAGGAGGATCACTTGAGCCCAGGAGTTTGATGCTTCTGTGCGCTATAATGACGTCACTGCACTCTAGCTGGGGGAACAGAGCAAGACCCTGTCTAAAAAAAAAAAAAAAAAAAATTCCTCTGTAGGTCCCATGAGGCTGTGAAGATAAAGACAAATAGGGCATACATATACCACAATTTATTAATCCATTCGTGGATTGATGGGCACTTGGGCTTTTTCTATGACTTAGCAATTATGAATAGGGCTGCAATAAATATTATGCAGCCTTAAAGAAAGATGGAGACTTTACCTCTTTCATGTTTATATGGATGGAGCTGGAACATATTCTTCTTAGTAAAGTATCCCAAGAATGGAAGAAAAAGTATCCAATGTACTCAGCCCTACTATGAAACTAATTTATGGCTTTCATATGAAAGCTATAACCCAGTTATAACCCAAGAATAGGGGGAAGGGGGAAAGGGAGGAGAGGGAGTGGGGAGGTGGGCAGAGGGAGGAGGATTGGTGGGATTACACCTGCAGTGCATCTTACAAGGGTACATGTGAAACTTAGTAAATGTCTTAGCACAATAACTAAGAAAATGCCAGGAAGGCTATGTTAACCAGTGTGATAAAAATGTGTCAAACGGTCTATAAAACCAGCGTATGGTGCCCCATGATCGCATTAATGTACACAGCTATGATTTAATAAAAATAAATAAATAAATAAAGACAAATAGGGCACAGAGCCTGGAGACACCAGGGGACCCCGTGTTGTCACGTCACCCTGAGCCTGCACGGTGAAATTCACTTCTGTTGCCACACGTTCCTACACATACAGCAGCATTCTCTTCAGAAGACAACGTGCCTTCAGTTTTAAAAAATACTTTCTCACAGTCAAAGCTAGATGGCTCTGACAAAATGTTCCAAAACAGCATTTGCTTACACCAATGACTTTCTTCCTCACGAGATGGGAAGATTTCCGCTGTAAATCAGCGTGTCCTCCCCGCCCTGCTTCTGTTTAGCGGTGAGTTGAGCAGAGGGACACCTGCTTATCATCCTGATTCTCGCAGGTCACGCAGACACGGACTGGGTCTTCCGGGATGGTCCTCCCTCCAGAAGGTGCCAGGGGGTCTGATGCTCCCCACACTGGGGAGCACAGACAGACACTCCCAGGTTGGGGCCCAGCCCCGGGACCGTCACCCACTCTACAGCCAGATGGCCCAGAACAAGCTCACTGAAGGACAAGGCAGGGCTTGATGGGGCACAGTGGTCCTCAGAATGACACTAATAGTTTGAGTTTAATAATCAATATCCCATAAGTACCCACGCTTTCGTAATACAGTCGTATAGGCATCACGTAGGAAACCTGTAGAGACACAAGTTCACTCCAGTTCAAGGGCTGTGTACTGACCACCTCTGCCTGAGAGTCTCACGCATCTAAACAGTGGACCCGAGCTGCCCCAGCCCTGCAGAGCTCTCCTTTACTTTGGCTTCTGAAACTGCTGAAAACGTAGAGCCATACACTGTACTTAGAAAGACACAGAAATCTGTTCTCCAGCAAAAAACGTTAAGGGATTCCACCTAAGAGTGCCTTCAAAATCTGTTATCAGATTGGCCCTTGGTATAACTGACTAACCAGGGCAAACACACACCCACATTACACAGGAGAGAAAATACAGCTGAGGTTATTTCTGCAATGTCTCCAAAGTAACAGCCTCGGCCTTGCCCGGGTGCTCACCATTCACTGCCCTGGCCACTGCCACTATTTCTGCAGGTGGACCTAACGTAAGACTCACCAGAGGCTTGGGGACAGCACTTCAGAGGACTCAGGGGAGCGCCCAGCAGAAGCCAGCACAGGGCAACACCCAGGACATCAGAGAAGCAGGTACCTGGACCTATCGTGTGCCCGGAGCTCACTAACGCTGACCGCTGTGCCCACCTCAGGATCCCAGGACAGCAGCCAACGTTCAAAAGGGGAGAGTGCATGAAACTACCACACTAAGGACAGAAGCCAATGTCTGTGACACTTTCACAAGGAAATGAACCAAACATCTCCACTAAAGCCTTACAGTGACGCACACACAACATCCTGACGGAAGCCTTAGAAAGAGCAGCCACTCTCCCTGGACATGCTTGCCTTGTGCAGACACAGCCCACCTCCAGGGTATCTTAAGGATTTAAAGTGTTGCTCAGGCTCAACTTTTCCACTTCCAAAAGAGAAAATATTTAAATATGGTCAAATGAAAATCAGATATAATTACACAATTTGGTAAGTTTTTCTTTCTAAGCCAACAAGTAACTATCAGAATTTTAGGCCACCTACTTTTATTATAAATAACCTTTTAAAATAAGTCATTAAACAAGTCATTAACATCTGCTTGAAAAACAGCCTGATGTGCAACATGTGCAATGGATAAGAAGAATATGCCTTTAATAGAAAGCCACTTACAAATTTAAAACATGGGAAATATTTGCAACCAGGGTAGATCAAAATTTACACTTTTTAGATACTAAGTTTCCAAGGAAGCAGCCACAGTCATAGGTTTTTCCCAATTCACATGATTATATAGTTTTACAAACATACATCAAAAATAGTTTAAAACAAGGACAAGAGGATCTGTACAGTAAGTTATTTTATTCAATGTAACATCAACACAAGCATGCCAGTCCTCACAGGCATCTGCGGCCCTGTTTGGAAAGGAAGTTGTTGCTTGGTGAGCTCCCACCTCCTGCTCAGAACCAGGCTGGTGTTGGCTTTCAAGTAACTTATTGGAATTACCACTGCACTGTCTAAAAGCATCCGAAGGGGCTGAGCAAATGCAATAACCTGCAATGTCACAGTTAAAGCTGAGTCACAGGAGCGCTGAGCCCTGCATGACTCACGCAAGTCAGCAGTCACCACCCTCTCCATGCTGCCTCACTGCGCCTGGGTTGAAGGAGGAATTTAACTATGGTAAACAGTCAAGTGAAAAATTCTTCATGGAAGCGACTTCAGGCAAAAAGGTAGACGCACAAGAGTTTTGGATGGAGCAGGAAATGGTGCACTTACTCCCAATGTGTAAAATAAAGCAATTTTGTTAAAAGCAAAACTAATTTCCCTAAAGGATGCAGAATGTGGCCTCAGCCTCCCACATTGCTGAACATGAACATGGGCAGAACAGCAAGGAAGAATCTGTTCCAGGGGTGGGACACGAAAAGTGCTTCCCACCCCGTCCAGGGGTGCTGCGGAAGACTGGAGTCACTTACACATTGAAGCAGCAAGCGTTTCAGCTACTTAAATATTGCAGAGCCTGGGTCCTTATGTGAAAGCAAAAAGCCCAGAAAAATAACAGCTGTCTGCAGGCACTGAGGCACTGAGACCACGAAATCTAAAGAGAAAGCATCTATTTTCTTTGAAGTAACTTGAAAACATTGTTCTCAGACAGTCTGACGTGAAAGGCACACTCAATATTGCTCTCTAAGCCTGGCTGCTGGACAGAAAGTGTCTACCTGGGAGGCCATCTTTAATTAGTGACAGAAACGAAGGTGCTTCCAAATGGTCATGTTGATTGTACACTGGGAAAGCCACACGGGAGCAGGTGCGAGGCAGCCTCTACACGGGAGCAGGTGCGAAGCATCCTCCACATGGCTCCGGGTAGTTTAAATCTGTTATGAGTTCTTCTGGAAACTTCTTTCATAAAATTTTTTGTTAGTTTAGATTTTTGCAGGATGTAAGTTATTATTAATATCAAATTTTGCTTCAAAAGACTTGACCTCAATTCTGATTAAGAGAAGCTGATAAGAATGGCCATGTGTGGAACATGTGTTCTATAGTACTATAAAATGTAGCAATTTGCATTTTCACTCAGCAAAGACGGGGGTTGCAAGGACCAGTCATGCTCTAGTGCTGGGTCTCTGGCTTCTGCGGTGCCCACAGCGTCTGGGCAGGACCCAGGGAATACACACGGGCAAACGCATTGTGCCCAAGCAGTTTTAACAAGCTTCTTAGAAAAGCAACATCAGTCAGTATATTTATATCGCTGCTTCCATTTACATGCTTACGAGTCAGGGGTGGCCAGGGCACAGCCAGGGCGGAGGAAATCATTCTCATCCTGCAGGTTCAGATGCTCCCAGGAGGCTCTGCTTTGCACAGTGGTACAAATTCACACACAAAGATGTTGTTCCAGCATTTGCAACAGCAACACCAAGCCCCACAAACCACATGAGGTTATCATTTTCCAGAATAAAATATTTCTGCTCCTATATTTTAATAAAGTGCAAGAAGTTTTTTTTGTGCAAAGGACTTAGAATGTTTTTTAAAATACTCACAGATACGCACAGCTTCTTTCTCACCAACAAATATAAAAGCCCCTGAAGGTTCCCATCCTTCCTAACAGTTTTCTTCTGTTCTGTCCAGAAAGTTATTTCTATCATTGCAAATGTAAACAGTTTTCCTGAAACATAATGAGCGAAAATAAACTGATAAGCTAGAAAAGTTAACATCACAAAGGCTACACTGAGTTTATTTTACCTAAAATTTGATATTTCATACGGAGTCCCAAATAGACACAGCTGTGTGCTTCACAAAACCCTTTTTAAAGAAATCATCTCGCTTTCATGTCCTGAAAAAAATACATCAAAGCACTGCAGTATAAAAATTACTTTCCTAATCTGGGGTAATTTAATTTTTTCATGCCACTTCTCATTGTAAACACAAATCAATATGAAGTTGTCATAAAAACTACAATTGAAGCTCAAGTGGTAATGGTTCTAACCCCCAATTAACATTTTCAGAGTGAACAATATTTGGGAGAAACGTGAATTAAATATTAAATCACAAATTTAAAAAAGTAGCAAATGAAAAAGCATGCATTTGTACAAGATAAGATACTTCTGGGTGTATTCACTCACCACATTTGTTTTCTTCACATGTTATCAAAGTCAAGCTATTAGGATGTTTTACTCACACCCCGTGACATTGCTCCACGTGACTTACTGAGTTCTGTCTGGTCTTTGGCCCCTGAGAAATTATTACCCACATGGCATCCTCACTGTCTCCTTTTTAAACTCTCTCTTTTGTGCAGATTCCTGTCAAGGGATATCTAATACCACTGTCAGGTACATAGGTAAAATTTCAGTACCTAGTTTTATTTTCATTTTTGGCTTCCTGTATCAGGGTAGTGGCTTTCAGCACTTTCTTCTGCTCAGTTTAGTTTACTGTACAAGGTCTCAGGTCAAAGGACAGCTGTGAACTGAGGGTGCCTACTGCTGTAGCCAGGGGTCACTGTCCCAACGCTGAGGGTCACTGCTGCAGCTGAGCCTGATCCTAGGGTAAATTCACTGTATCTCAAAGGCAGCGTTGTCCTGAAGCAAAGCACAGCTCACAGCCGGACTGCAGCAACTTTCCTTTGCCCTGAAGAGCTGTCTCCACATAAATGGTCAAAAGTTAAAATTCCCATTGTGTGTCCACAATCATATTTTAAAACACAAAGTTTATAATGGTAGTTCTTCTCTTAAAATTGGAGAATTAAGACATACTTCTTTTGTCTGAATGGACTTGCTTTAAAATGTAGATTTGCAAATATTGCTGACCGTGTGTGTTGAGGGAATCCGTCCTCATTCTAGGAAGAATTGAACTTATCCACAGACTTCTGTTGAACTTTCATCTTTTAAGAGATACAAAACTATACAGTATTTTTGTTTCTGAATATAATTGAGAAATGAAATAAAATTCAAAACCATCTTCACTAAATCTAGGAATTTCCTAAATGAATGAGAGCACGTTTTAACAGAAGGGAAATCTGATTGAAATAGTGTGCACCGTGGCGCTGCGCTCAGACGCGGCCTCCCCACCGCGGGACTCAGCCTGAGCGGCGCGGTCTCCTTCACACGTGAGTGCAGTTGGTGGACGGCGGGGTGTCCATGCGGCTCTTATTCTCCCGGTTCTCATTGACAGACAATTCTTGGCGAATGTGACACTTGAACACTTGCTTGTAGGCCTTCCTGAAGTTTTCCGAGAGGAACGCGTAGATGATGGGGTTCACCGAGGAATTGCTGTAGGCCAGGCAGTGCGCGGCGATCCTGAGCAGGAAGGACGCAGGGGTCAGCGGGAAGGAGCCGAACTCGGCCCAGAGGTGGACCACGTGGTGTGGCAGCCAGGACACCCCAAAGACCACGACCACCACCAGGATCGTCTGTGCGGTCTGGGGGGAAGGATGGGGGAGGAAGAGGAGGGGGATGGAGAAAAGGGAACAGAGGAAAGGGAGGAGAGAGCGCATGAAGAGGAGGAAGTGGAGAAGGGAGAGAGAGGAGAGGGGAGGGAGAGGGGAGGGGAGGAGGAGGGGCAGGGGGAGGGAGAGGGAAGGGGAGGAGGAGGGGCAGGGGGAGGGAGAGGGAGGGGAGCGAGATGGGGAGGATCAAGGGAGGGAGGAGAGGGAGGGGAGGGAGATGGAGAGGAGCAGAGGAGGGAGAGGGAGGGAAGGGGGAGGAAAGGGAGGGGATAGAGAGGAGGAGAGGGGAGGGAGAGGGAGGGGAGAGAGGGAGAGGAGGAGGGGCAGGCGAGGGAGAGAGAGGGGAGGGAGAGGAGGATGAGGAGGGAGAGGGAGGGAAGGGGGAGGAAAGGGAGGGGAGAGAGAGGAGGAGAGGGGAGGGAGAGGGAGGGGAGGGAGAGGAAGGGGAGGGGAGAGAGAAGAGGAGAGGGGAGGGAGAGGGAGGGGAGGAGGGGGAGGGAGAGGGAAGAGAGGGAGATGGGGAGGAGCAGAGGAGGGAGAGGGAGGGAAGGGAGAGGAAGGGGAGGGGAGAGAGAGGAGGAGAGGGGAGGGAGAGGGAGGGGAGGGAGGGAGAGGAGGAGGGGCAGGCGAGGGAGAGAGAGGGGAAGGAGAGGAGGAGGGGGAGGGAGAGGGAAGAGAGGGAGATGGGGAGGAGCAGAGGAGGGAGAGGGAGGGAAGGGAGAGGAAGGGGAGGGGAGAGAGAGGAGGAGAGGGGAGGGAGAGGGAGGGGAGGGAGGGAGAGGAGGAGGGGCAGGCGAGGGAGAGAGAGGGGAAGGAGAGGAGGAGGGGGAGGGAGAGGGAAGAGAGGGAGATGGGGAGGAGCAGAGGAGGGAGAGGGAGGGAAGGGAGAGGAAGGGGAGGGGAGAGAGAGGAGGAGAGGGGAGGGAGAGGGATGAGAGGGAGAGGATCACGGGAAGGGAGAGGGAGGGGAGGGAGAGGGAGGGGAGGGGAGAGAGAGGAGGAGAGGGGAGGGAGAGGGATGAGAGGGAGAGGATCACGGGGAGGGAGAGGGAGGGGAGGAAGAGGAGGAGGGGCAGGGGAGAGAGAAGGAGGGGAGGGAGGGAGAGGAGGAGGGGCGGGGAGGGAGAGGAAGGGGAAGGAGAGGAGGGGTGGGGAGAGAGGGCAGGGAGAGGGAGGGAAAGGAGAGGAGGAGGGGCAGGGGAGGGAGAGGAAGGGGAGGGAGAGGAGGAGAAAGGGAAGGGAGAGAGAGGGGAGGGAGAGGAGGAGGGGCAGGGGAGAATGCATCAGTTACAACAGAACAAGAAACCAGCATTTTAAAATACACTCTAAACAATTTTTATATATTTTATGAGCTTGAAAAGGATTCTAAAATCTGCTTTAAGTGTTAATTTTACCTTCATGTGAAATTTTGGTTCTTAACTCCTTCAAGACCTGTGGTTACCTTGCATAGCAATTATCGTAGGATGGATGTGAAATGCGTGTAGACTATAGAAAGCATGCTTTGAGTCAGGGAAAGAGAAATGTATAAAGATTAAAGGCTCGCTTTTAAATGACTGAAACATGTCCAGCCTGGACACACCCACGAGCAACGAGCCTCAGAGAAACACTAGATTTGGCTGCAGAGAGTCACCTCCACAGACAGTGTGCTCATTTCCCCTCATTAAAGTTTGACCCATTAAAGACCAAGTTAATTGATACACAGATGTGTCAGAGTCTGTGGACTCATCAGCCCCATTTGTTTTCTTTTATTTTAACCATTTACTTGCTGTTCCTAAATCAGAAATACTTGGAAATCACAGGAAGGTCCTAGGAGATTTCCACTGAGCAAGTGACAGGAGGATGTGGCCTCTGATGAAGGACCCCAGCACAAGAGGACGGTCACCTCCTATGCACTGGGATGCTCTGCATGTGGGTGCCACCTCCATGACAGGCGCAAAGCCCAGGCCTGGTGCTAGGCCTTAGGACACCCACACCTGTCCCCAGGTACAGAAAGGCCACAGCCAGGCAGCCAACTCCGTGGTAAATTGAAAACTCTGTCTCTAAGGGTTCAAACAAAAGACCATGTTCTATTTTTTAAAACACCTAATTAAAGGGGTCTAGTAATGTTTAAGCTACAAAATACAGAGCAATCGGTCAGTTCCTTCTTTAAAGGCTTTGTTGACCTCTGAGTGAATTTCAGGAGCTGTGCAGGGCCACCAGTGCATCATTTCTCAGGGTGCCCTCAGCCCCTGTGAAGCAGGTCCTCCCATGACCCTGGGGTGTAGGTGGAGGAACAGATGTCCACAGCACCAACAGCTGGGTCCACGTGCTGCCTGTCCACTCGCAGAAGAGCCCAGCTGCAGGGACAGAGCAGCCACAGCCTCGAGCTGTGGCCAGGAGCTGTGTCTCCACTCTGGCAGCTGCATGGGGGAGTGAGGCCCCTGGGAGCCAACTTCAGCTCGGTTCCCTTCTTGGGTTAGACAGGACGCCCCTCACGCTCCCTGTCCACTCTACTGAAGGCTGAGTGGCACCTATGTTCAGCCTCTGTACAGACTCAGTGTTAAGTAGCCTGTTTGTCATCCTCCATGGGTCCACATGCGCAGAGGGCACAGTAAGGTCCACCGCGGCCACCAGTGCACCTTGCCTCCTCACAGAAGCAGTCTGACCAAGGTTGATTGGGGGGAGGGGCAGAGAGAAGGGAAGGAGAGGAGGAACGGGGCCTGGCCAAAGTCTCAGCCTCCTTGTGACCCACCAAGGGAAGACTGAGGTGCAAGGCAGTGACTTCCTAGGAAGCCACTGTCACCATGGATTTCCCCCAACAGGACTTTCATAGAGGAATAACAGCCCATGCTGCTATGGGGGACAGGCCCATGGCAAAAGGACACATCTCACTGCCTCCCATACACTAGAACTCTCATGGTGTAGGAGACACAGCCAGAACACAGTGTGAGGCCCAGCTCTTCAAGGACGGGCAGGCACCAGGCAGCACACTCAGACGTGAGTGCGAGTGTGAACTTAACAAAGAGTGGGGCTCAGGAGACAGACGGGACTGCAGAGGAGACAACCAGATGGCAATCAACTCCAGGACAAGTCCCTGCAGCCAGGAGGGCAGAGGTGAGAGCTGAGCTCACCTTGGACTCCCTGGACTGGGCCTGCCCCCCGGCCTGGCCGGGCGGTAATTGGCTATACAACCTGCAGAAGGGCGTGAACTCCCTGAGCCCAGCTCCTCGTCTGCAAAGGGAAAAACCATTGCAATGCTTCCCAGAATCTGCCCATCCACTTAGACACTACAGACAGCTCAGAAATAGCAACCTGAGTATAGGTTTTGTAGGGTATAAACTTACTTATTAAAGCCACTTACTGCATGACGCACATGCAGAAATTGCTCACGCGTACTAGGGGGGTATCTGCTCCCCATCTGCTTATCCATTAGCCTGTGAGAAGTGCCATTCTCACATGACTTTGTCAAAACAATCCAGATATAGTTACACTGACAAATAGAACTGAAAATATTGTCTTCTCTTCCCATGACAGACCATCTCTCCACCTCATAAAATGATTACCTCCTGAGTATTCCATTTCGTTGCTCCTTTTAGGAAATTTCTACTAAGCACAAAGCTTAGGGCAGAAATCAGCCCCATTAGCTTATGGATAAGACCCACAAGCAAATGGCAGTGTGCCCTGAGTATGGAATACGGCAGTGTCTGTGACTTTGTGTGTCTCTAATTCATTCAAAACTGATCTTCTCGAAGCATAAAGAGTCAAGTTCTTTTTCTTTTTCTACTCTTAGCTTGAAATGGGGAGGATTACAACTCGTGGGGTAGCACTGGGAAAGAATACTTAACAGTTGTTCTCTAAGCCGTCAGCACACATCACATCACAGACTGTTCCCGAGGGAGTGTAATGGGGTATTTGCCGCACGGGCTATGCTCCCAGCTAAGCGTCTCTGGAGATCACTATTTCTCTAGTTTTTTCAAGCGTCCCTGCCTACTGATGGTCTCTCAGCTGGAACACAGTCGGTGCAGGCACACAGGCCCTGCAGTCCTCCAGCAGACACCCTCTCAGTCCCAGCTGCACCAGGGGAGCACACCCCCCCCATGCACAGCTGGAAACAGCTGGCCAGCTTTGCCTTCATTGTCCCTGTGGGCCTGCAGGCCAGGAGAACCAAGAAGCTGGGGCAGGGAAGAAGTTCCATGTGGTAAGAAAACCTTACTTCTGGGCTCACTGCTGCCTCCAGCCGGTCCAGCTCAGAGAAGGAGCCTGACATACACTAGCTCAGACCTGGCCAATTAATAAGGACCATGCAGGAATCCCAACCCCGGGATTTCAGCAGGTAACTAAATCCCCATTACCTGGCACGAAGCTTTGTCAAAAATTCAGATATCCAGGCCCATTAGAGACTGTTAGGTAGTTCCCCAGGGAGCCACCTTTGCAAAAGAATCAAGAAGGTATTTGGAAAACCACTGATGAATTACACAGAAGCCACAGGAAGGCAAAGTTACCTCACCCACCTCCTGTTAAAGACCATCAAGGCTTGGGACCCCAGGCTGAAGCAGCCCTTGTCCATTCTCAGAAGGATGGGGTGGGGGCTGCTTCCACCTGCCCCTTGAACTCAGCAGATACCCAGCGAGAACTCCCCTCTATGGAGAATGAGGCTGATCTTTTTCATTTTTAACATTTTTTCCCTTTTTGATAAGATCATTTGTCTCCATCAGACGTGGAGTTTTGCCCGGAGTGTGTGCTGCTCTCCTTACGTCCATCACAGAACAGAGAATCTCAATGTTATCTTTGGTAAGAAAAAGCCATCATTTAAAATTATGTCCTAAGCCTCTGTACTAAATCTTACTATTCTTGAGAGTAAGTCAGCCCTTTATCGGCATGGTTTCTTTTTGCTTCTTATGCTGAAAACATCTAAATAATATCAATCTCTCTGCTATTGTGAGATGCTCTTTTCAAGTCATCTGAGACATCTTTCTTCAAAGAACTTTACTCACAAATAACGTCTAATGGAACTTGGTTGGGAAGAAAAAAGTGTCTAAAAGATGAGAATGATAAAAAGAAGCATTTCATGAATTAGATAAATGACAGCCAAAAAGCTGGCGGAATTACTTCAAGCAGAAAAAAAAAAAACTGACTAATAAAAGAATCCAGTGGCTGATAGGACATACAGAGATCATTTAATCCAATTTTCCTCTGAGAAACAACCACCCAGTACAGTAGTCTATCCCATTTTTAAGGTTTCTAAGGATTATTTAAGAAATTTGTTTTAGCATCCAGTTAGCCTTGTGCCAGAAACATTTCTTTATGTCTAGCAGAGTTTAAGTAACGCATATTATAATCAATGACAGGGCTCTGTGCTATTATTTATGCAACAGATATCAGATGCCTCTTTGGCACTTTTCTTCAAACATGGAGAATAAATATGCACCCCATTTATCATGAAAGGTCAAGTTCCCTGTCTCATAATAATTACAAGTATTGGGGCAGCACCTGTGGCTCAAAGGAGTAAGGCGACGGCCCCATATGCCAGAGGTGGCAGATTCAAACCCAGCCCCGGCCAAAAACTGAAAAAAAAATAAATACATACATACATAATTACAAGTCTTAACAGGAAAACTCTTAGGGACAGAGCCATGGTCTAAAGGCTCATGCCCCACCCCCAAATCATACTTTGAAACCTACTCACCAAGGCAATGGTATTAGGGGTAGGGCTTTGGGGAGGTGTTTAGGGCACAAGGGTGGAGCCCTCAGGAGTGGGATTAGTGCCCTCATGAAAGAGACCCCAGTGAGCTGCCTGGTCCCTTCCACCCTGTGGACACAGAGAGCAGAGGCCACCTATGAGCCAGGAGAATGCCTCTGAGTCTGTTCACACTTCATCTTGGGCTTGTAACCTCCAGAGCTGTGAGATAATAAGTCTCTGTTATGGATGAGTCTGTGGTGTTTTGTTGCAGTAGCCTGAAAAGATGAAGGCAGGCAGACACAGCAGAGAGACAGGGAGCTCTGCTCAGCCACTGAGAGGATGTGATGGCAGCAAATGGGACTGAAAGGAGCAAAGCGTCTGAGTCAGTATCACGTCCATCCACACCTGTCACACCAGGGACTCGTGTGCTCCGGGAACAATTGTCTGTGCTGAGACCAGGGACACACCACACAGATGGATCCACTGCTGGGCTCCAGGCTCCTCCCGCCAGTTCTCACTGTCTGCTCTGCGCCTCTCCCCTCCTCTCCTCTGCCTCCCTGCTCCCCACCACCCTTTTCTCTCCACCCCTCCCTCCACTCCCTGATCTTACCCTCCCTCCTGTCTGCTTCTTAGACTCACACACACCACAAGCCCCACAGCGTTTATTTGTCCTATGCAAACAAGCAGGCAATTAAATATATCAAAAGAGAAGCGACATCTGTTCAATGGCTCTTAAGGGTCAGAGCCTGCAGGAATAGCAAAGAAAATCTCCCCTCCTTCAAATGCTAAAACCTCCTTATATGCTAAGAATGATCAAATGATAATTTTATATAAATATACATTTATTTGATATAGGAACACAGACATTCATATACACACATAAACCTAAATATTTGTGTAGTGTGAATCTGTGTTTATGTGCATATGACTAAACAAAGTAAACTAATCACTAATCTTTAGGTTTTTATTACAAAATAGAAAGTTTTCTAATTATTTCTTATAAGACCTATTTTCCTTTTTTAGCATTTTGTTCTTCTCCAAGAGCTATGTCATGTCTTCCCAATACTAAAACGAGCTATGGACACAAATAAGATTCAGAACGTGTTAAAGAAATGCTGTGCTTCTTTTCTTGTGGCAAGCAGAAAAGTGTTTTAAATCATTCATGGACATTTACCTCCTATCCGTGGTGTTTTCTCTATTAAAGCTCAGCCCCTCTCTAGGAAACTGACGGCTCCCTCCTCTGATGCCCCAAACACCCATCTCGCTGAGCTCCTGGTAGGCCCCCCAGGCTGTCTCTTCGGGTACAGCGTCGGCTTCCAAACCAAGCCAGTTCTTAGAGTCCCTGGGTCCTCTCAGTCCTACACATGGTAGGTGCTCTGAAAACAGCTGTCCAGGGGAATGTTATAAACTATCCTTAATTGCTTTAGTGAGTCATTTTCTTAGGATGAGAAATGTGGTTCAAGGGAAAACCAAATACATAGATTAGAAAAATGGACAAATTTCACCATAGCAGCACAGTATTGAACACAGAGGAAAACGACAACTTTTAAAAGTTCCTCCACTCATACAACTGAACTCTTGGTCATCTCTGATAAAGATGAGCCTGGAAGCTTCCACGAAACATACGTAATGATTGTTCAGACCTGAGAATAGATGGACAAAGCAAAGCAGAGCACCTTTTACTCTCAGGGGGTTACCCTAAAACTGTACAGCTAATACAAGGCAACTTTGTGCTGCCAGGAGGGAAAATCGTAATGCTCATGCTCTCTAAGCAGTTCTCTGCCACTGCCGTCCACTCAAGAATGAATGCATTTTCAGCTACTCTGTTGTTCAAAAATAAGAAGAGTCCTGAAGAGGATCAAAACTATAATATCTGCAAATTACATATGTCATTGATCATATATATATATACATTTTTTTTTTTTTTTTTTTTTGAGACAGAGTCTCACTCTGTTTCCTGGATAGAATGCCATGGCATCATCACAGCTCACAGTAACCTCAAACTCCTGGGCTTGAGCAATCCTCTTCCTCAGCCTCCCAAGTAGCTGGGACTATAAGAGCCTGCCAGTATGCCCAGCTAGTTTTTCTTTCTTTTTTTTTTTTTTGGCCGGGGCTGGGTTTGAACCCACCACCTCCGGCATATGGGACCGGCGCCCTACCCCTTGAGCCACAGGCACCGCCCGCCCAGCTAGTTTTTCTATTTTTAGTAAGATAGGGTCTCACTCTTACCCAGGCTGGTCCTGAACTCCTGAGTTCAAGCAATCCACCTGTCTTGGCCTCCCAGAGTGCTGGGATTACAAACGTGAACAACTGTGCTCAGCCCATAATAAATATTTAGAAGAAAAAACAAGGTATTTCAAGACATTATTAGTAACATGTGTGAGTCAAAATATCTTGTTATAATCTCTTCTCTAATCCCATTGGCTAATAAACTCACTCTACCTTCTAAAACCAGAAATTACATAGGGATTATTCAAGTCAGAGTTATTTTAATCCAGATTCATGAAGTATTTGTTCCACAGATGTAAAATATAATGCTCACCAGTAAGTGAGGTGTTTTCATGTTACTCAAAAGCTTCATCAGGCTCGGTGTGTGAAAGGACAAAGGACAGTGGTGACGTGCCTTCTGAGCATTCTCCATTCTATAATTCTTGGCCCTCTGGGCAACAATTAGGGTTACCTGAGCCTCTGGAATCGTTTGGGAGATGATAGTAAATGCAAGAATTATACTGCATGCAAACTATATAGGCAGAAGCCCTGCACTCTGTCCCAGTCAATCCAAACACACCTCCTGCCGAGGCGCAGGATCAAAGACACACACACACTCGCCTCTCCAAACCGGCAGCAAGTGTGATGCAGGACAGTCACTCAGAGCCGCCTGCTCCCACCTGCGACTGCCGTGGTGAGAGGCAATGACCCTCAATGCCACAGCCTTGGGGATGTGAGGACAGTTACAAAGAAACACAAACTGAGCTCTAAAGACGGCATCTATTGCACACGTTTGTGAACTTACTTTTTTCTTGGATGCTTCTGACTTCTTTGATATATTCTTCAACTTTTTATGCAAATGATTAAGGACCTGAAAAACACAGACTAATAAAATCAGTTTGCACCTCTCATCTCACATTCAGAAATGGCAATGTACGCTTTGTAAAATCATTAAAATAAGAAAATACATCAGGGGACAACACAGCGGTGAGTAAGAATTGCCAAGTGCATCTGCCTTCCTAACAATCCGGAGCACCCAGGAGGACTGGCACACTTGGGTCTGCATGGACGGCTGGGCGTGAGCTCCAGAAAGAGGTGTGCCTCCCCTGCCCCGCACGTCCACTGGGCTCTATCCCACCTCAGCTCCCCCCAGCAGTCTACATGGTAACAATCGCCAGGTCCCCACTAAATGTTAGGCACAAAATAGATCCCAGATGGGTCAAAACTGGAGACCTTCCCTCTGGGCATTCACTGTCCAGTGTGGAAAGGAAGCAAGTGATCAGGTGTTCCTTCCTCAACAGCCCCACCAAATGTCACCAACTTCATTGCAGATCTCCGTAAAGCAGATCACCACCCGCCGCCCTACTCCTCCCACTGCACTGTGCTTTTAGGCCGCTTACCTTTTGGGAACTCAATGTCACTGATGGTGTATGGTCTGTTTCTGTTTGCAGAAACTCACATCCCTGTCAGGTTTTCTCCTTGAGACACATTCACTTCCTTAATGAAAGAAACTCTTTTTATATTCTCTCCAGTGTCAGACTTAGGAGAAATGATATGGAAATGTTTCCCATAGAGGAATTTATGATACAAGTCGGTCTTACTCAACAGCGCCACCCCTGCCGAACCATCACTTGCATTTCTCTCAATATCCCTTCTGGGGGGAAATCTAGAGGAAACTTAGCCTCTGATGACTTAAGGGACAGTGTCTGCTGAGTGAGGCCACTGTCCAGCCGCCACGGGCTGCTGAGTGAGGCCACCGTCCAGCCACCACGGGCTGCTGAGTGAGGCCACCATCCAGCCACCATGGGCTGCTGAATGAGGCCACCGTCCAGCCTGTTCTTTGCTCCCTCCTCTTTGGTCCCTTTGCCTTTGCCCAGTAGCACATACATTAACAGAACTGGACTTACTGCCACAGCCTCTCCACTCAGCTGGTGGCGGCACTCCTGGGGTAATTAGTCATGTCCTATTCGAGAAGCCTCAAGACATATTTCCTAGCCTTCCAAGCCCTGTGAGGGCTACCAGCCTGGATTGGGTGTGTTCTGACACAAAATTCCCACCCGACTGGACTCCTTCTTACATTCTGAAGCAGTCTAGTGCCCTTTACAAACAGACAGGTCCTTACTTGCCGCAGGAGCACTGGGGACAGCTCTCAATGCATCTGCAGCATGTCAGCTCACTGTTCTGCCAAAAGAAAATAGGGTACTAGCAACTGAATGTAAGGCAAAGAGAGACAGGATCTTCTTTGCAGGAACAATCAAGAATATCTTGCAAAGGAAAAGGAAAAGGCTGGGGCAGGCTGGTTCTGCCTGAGAGCACAGGGCTGGTGACAGTGAAGGACAACCCCAGCCACCGAGGGCAAGGGACACGAAAGAAACTAGAGAGACAGACAATGACATCAGAGAGGGATCAGAGCACATTCCCCAAATGTCACCAGCCTTGTTATGAGGCCTAGGACACCTCATTCCTCCCAACAATAGGTTGGATAACAGCTCAGTGACCTCGTAACAGCCGCAAATATCGAATACTGTTGAACTGGCAATGGAGAAAACACTGGGGCATATTTTTCTCAACTCTGTTTCTCTTCAGTAACTCACACGGTAAGTACACAAGATGACACACTGTGATACGTCCCATCTAAGGTTTTGGCATCAAAGAGGAAAGACTGCAGGTGGCCATGGGAGGTCCTGACTTCTGTGACTGCGTGTCTTCAGAAAGTGGTGACAAGCAGTGGTGCACTGCCATCACTCTGCAGGTTTTAGGGCATGTGAGGTCCTGGCTCACACCAGGTCATGTTGGCCACACCCTGGGGGTCAAGAGCAACTGAATGGGGTCAGCACCTCAAGAGTTTATCCCCATGGAGACTAAGAAACTTATAAGATTTGGGAAGCAGAAGGCAACTCTGGAATGCCATTCTCTTATTGACTTTCAAAAATAAAGAAAAACCACACTGTAAGGTCAGGTGCCTTTTTGACTATCTGTCCTTTTTTGTGTGTTTGCCATCAGACCTGGACCTTGGATAAACAGTGAGTTCTGAATCTATCTCTCAAGTACAATGTCCTTAACTGGACAATGAAGACTTATAACCAAAGCAAAGAGAAGGAACTTGAAAGATCGTGTCACCCCTACTCATTTATGGAAGCTCTAGAATGAATCTGCAAATATTGCCTTGAATTCAAAATATTTCCCAGCTATACTTAGAAGCAAACTATTTCCCTATTGTAAAAATCCAAATGATGATGTTTTTATTAAATTTTAAAAACTCTTTCCAAACTTTGTCTTCTATATGACTTATATAAACTCTGAAATGACAGAAAGATAGCCTAATGTACCCCTCCAAGTTCACCTGGTCATTTCTGTGGAGAGGATTTAAGTTATTTTCCTAAAGACTCTGGGGACATAAGGAAGAGTAAGCAATGCCAGAATTAGGAATTTAAAAGCCAAATGTTTTCAGAATCCCTCCATCCCCTTCGGGAGATTGGGAATACCTTGAAGCCCTTCCACAATCATTCCTCAGCTTCATTGTCTGGCTCAGTTCTTTTCAACTCTTTCTTTGTCAAAGAGACAGGAGCTCATAATCATGGAGTGCAAATTAAACTGTGCAAATTAAATACAATGGTGCACACATCATACAACTGTGCTGGGTACAACAGTCTTCGTTTTGCATATGCAGAGGCTAAATAAATAAACCGTGCACTTCCCAAATAGCTAAACTAGGGTTAGTTTGTAAATGCCCTACCTCCACCTCTCTGGGTGGGCATTCTGTGAGATAATCCCCAAAATGATACTATTCAAAACAGACACTATCTGTATGAACGGCACAGGGGGAGCAGGTGGCACTGGTTAAGCATTTTGCTGTGGGAAACTACCTTAGAAATGGAAGATAAGAAACTGTTCTGCAGAGGCTGGCTGTTTATTTATGCGAAACAGGATGAGAGAAAGAAGCTGGGTGGAAATTTCAGGCCCTGCTCAGGCACATGCTTCCTACACAGGGGAGGGCACTCTGGGGAGGGCATGCGGCTGGGGGGGTCCGCCCCATGAGCCCCACGCCACAATTATTAAACATGTACTCTATTCACTCAAACATAAATGAGTTAAGTCAATGGCTTAAGACTTTTTGATCTGTAGAAAATCTTCAGATCTTGTGTAATTAATGAAAGAGAACATGAGCTTACTGGGGGCTGCCTGTGAGTAGAAGGGGAGGACTCCATTTCCCCAAGAAGAAGACCCCACCCCACCCCCCAGGAGGAGAAACACCTCTCTCTAGGGCTGGGGATGTAGGTCCTGCACCTGAATCACTCCATGCTGTTTACAAGACCTTTCTAGAAAGGATTGAAACTGGGAAACGCAACAGCTCGAGTCCACTCCGTTCAGAATTCTCTGCAGATTCGATTAAGACTCTGGGAAAAATACTTTCACCATTTGGGTTTGTAAAGCTAAATTTCAGAGCAAAATAAAATCGGAAGCTCTGTCCCTGAGACAGTCTCCCCCAGAAAGCACAAACTGCCAGCCCGGGGAAGGGGCGGCACCCAGGGTGGCCCGCGGAGCCTCAGCGGAGCGCAGGGACCAGGACCGACCCCCGCTCTCTGCGATTCCTGCGTCGACGCCGCGCGGGCTGCCCTGGTCCGAGTTGCTGAACAGAGCGTCTCATCCGCGCGGAAAAGTAGGCGTGGAGCGCTCCCGGACAACCTGGGGCGCTGAGGGCTGCCGGCGAGGAAGGGGAGCCACGGGCAGAGAGGGGCGCGTTGTTTATCTGACCGCTAGAACCGCACGGCCAAGTCCCCAGCATGTCTCAAACTCCAAGTAACTTTCGCGCAGCAGGAACCGGACAAGGGCGAGCTGAGGCGAGGGCAAAGGGAGTGGGAAGGCGCCCCGTGCAGAAGCATCCCGAGCGCCGCCGGGCTGACGGCATCGGGCTTGGGACACAGGGATGCGGGGTCCCCGGCGCCCCTCGGCCCCCTCCCCGCCCGCGTCTCGGCCCCGCGCCCCGCCCCCACCTTGGCATAGCAGAAGCAGATGAGCAGGAGCGGAAGCAGGTAGCCGAAGACGAAGGTGCACACCACGTAGGCCTTCTTGTGCCGGTGGTTGGGCCACTGCTCCCAGCAGAAGGTCTGGTTGCTGGCCTCGGGGCGAAAGAGGCGCTGATGGTAGGCCACGGGCGAGGCCATGGCGATGGACAGCGCCCAGATGCAGCCCACGCCCAGCAGCGCGTTGCGGGACACCCTCAGGGAGGAGGCGCGCCGCGAGTGCACTATGGCCACGTAGCGGTCCACCGACATCGCCGCCAGGGTGAAGATGCTGACCAGCATGGACACGGTGAAGAAGAAGTGCACGAACTTGCAGATGAAGGCGCCCAGCACCCAGGTGGGCAGCGCGTACACCGTGGCCTGGAAGGGGACGCAGAAGAGCAGGTAGGCCAGGTCGGCGACGCTCAGGTTCAGGATAAACAGGTTGGTGGTGCCGCGCGGCTTGCCAGGCTTGCTGCGCGCCAGCACGGCGATCACCAGGCTGTTGCCCAGCACGCCCAGCGCGAAGATCAGGCCAAACACCACCAGCGTGATGAAGTTCTCGACGCCGATGCCGAACAGTGGCCTCTGCTCCGCGGCGGGGGGCTCGGGCCCGCTTCGGTTCCCCTCGCTGAGGTTCCCGGCCGCCAGCTCCATGGCGCGGGGCGACGCGGCGCTACGGGGAGGGGTGCCTGCCGGGGAAAGTGGGACCAAAGGGCGCCGGGGGTCCCAGCCCAGATCCCTGAGAGCGCGAGTTTCAGAGCCCAGACTCCCCTGCTGGGCACGACACCGGGCGCCGCGGCCGGCAGCCTAGCCTGACGACACCGTCCCTGTGTGGGGGCCTTCCAAGAGAGGGCGGGGACAGGAGCTGGGAGCTGGACCTTCTCCAGAGAGGGCAGCGGTCTTAGAGCACTGGAGTCCCCTGCCCCTGCGCCTCCCCCCGCTGCGTCGCGGGGAGCAGGGAGGTGTGGAGAGCCCCCTCTCGTCCTTACAGGCTCCGGGTCCTTGCAGGCGATTTCCCTGGCTCCTGGAGCGGCTCCGGGCTGCACCTGTTGCTCCGTGCGGTTCCTTCCCGCGCCGCTCCCAGCGCACCGCGAGCGTGCAGCAGCGCACCGTGCGGCTCCTGTGGGGGCCTCGCCCTGCTCCCCGCCGCCCGCTGCCCGGAGGCCCGGCCCCTCCGACTCCCCGCGGTGCCCACAGGGCGAGCGCTCTTTTCTGTGCTTCCCGGCGGAGGGCAGAGTCCAGCGCTCTGCTGAGGGCCTCGCTGCTGCCAGTGAGAGGTGGAGACAGCCCAGCCGAACCCCCCGCCGCCGCACTAATCACAGCGTGCCCGCAGAGGCCGGCCGGATCCAGTAGGCGGGTAGCCGCCCACCTCCCTCCCGGCTGGAAGCCGCGCGCTCCCCGCGAGGTGCGGCCCTGCCCGGTGCGCGGGGCGGGGCAGTGGAGGGCGCTCCGAGGGCCGGCGACCGACCGGGGCGCAGGTCTCCCCTCGGGTCGGTGAGGGCGGGCGCGTCCGGTCCCAGGAAAACAGCTTTGGCACCGCAGGCTGGAGTTTTGTAAAATTCGCGGCCTAATCCCCTCCTGCGCCCTGCAGACCACTAGGGATGAACCCAGAGCGAAACGGGTGGCTTGGGGAAAACCCGGAGGGGAAGGTGCTCAGCTGTTACCGCTCAACAGTGCTTATTCTTGCTGTGTTTCACCGACCTGAGTGAAATCCGAGGGAGCCCTGACAAATGAAAGATTTTTTAAGTGGAAGAACACCCCTCCTCACTAGTGACTGCGGGGAGTGTGACTGTGCCCGCAGGAGACCGCAGTTTCCCAGCACTGGCGTGGTCAACACCGGAAGCGTCCTCTCCGCGATCCTGGGGGTTCCCGCTGGCTGGAGAGCTGCGGTGGCTTCGCTCACTTGCAGTGTTTACGTGGATTGGATCTACTCACTTGCCGAAACAGAGATGCGCTTCCCCCATCCTCCACGGGGCGATTTGTTGCCCGCCGCGGGCTGGACACGGTCTTGGAGGGGAGGGATAACACAAAGAGGCCCCTGGGTCTGGGGGACAGGTCTTCACACCCAGCAGACTATTGTAAATAAAGAACACACGGGGAGGAGGCAGGGCCGGCTGCCTTGGGGAGTTTGGGGGGTCAGTAGTATTTCACTTTTCTATCTCACTAGCTCTGTTGGTCCTCGTTCCCAAAAGCAATCTGATGCAGTTGGTTGAGCGTCTGCTTTCTTAGCCTAGTGCTGGTGTTGCTCTGAAGCGGTACCTGGATGTTTACCCGGCCGTGCAGACTGCGCAAGAAGCAGGGGGCCAGGGTCTGCTTCTGGTGAGGCCTGGGCTGCTTCCCTCAGGACAGAGGGTGAGGGAGCAGTGTGTGCAGAGGTCACACCAGCAGAGGCACAGGGCTCCCTTTAACAAGGAGCTCTTGTGAGAACTGAAAGAGTGAGAACTCATTGGCCACAAGGAGGACAGGACCTGAGAAGAATCCACCCTGATGGCCCCATGGCTCCCATCAGGCACCACCTCCAACACAGGGAACAGATTTCAACACGAGGTTTGGAGGGTCAGACACCCAAACCACAGCACCTACTGTGCGTCTTTCCTGCATTCACTGCCCCATTTAATACACATGGTTCTTTTGCTGGACAATTCCTTGCAAGAGAATTGTTCTATTCACACATTTCCAGACCATAAAATTGAGTGTAATGAACTTGTTCATTTGCTGCATTTGAGAATGCGCTCACCTGCCCTGAGAGGCTGCCGTGAGACCTCGCCAGCTGACTCATCATCACTGTGGCCTTTCCCTGAGACCATCTCTGACCCAGGCTTTGGTGGGGTCGTGTGGTGTTGGGCAGCTATGTTGAATTGGAAGTTATTTGCAATATGATTTTGGAGAGTTTATTATTATGAACTATTTTGACATGGAACAGATATGATGAAATTATACTGAATACCAATGTACCCATCCAACTTAGAATAATTTTAAAAATTATCAGTAGAGTTGAATTCACTTTTATATCCTTCCCCTTCACAACCTCCACCCTTCCTCCCCCATACGTGCCATCTCCCGGGAGCCTAACTTTGTTGTCCATTAGCTTTTTTTATACATATATCCCAAATCCATATGCTCTTAGACAACCTACAGTGGTAGTGTCTTTTCTTCTTTAAGATTATGTGGTTGGTATTGGTGTTATGATACACGCTTTGTTTTGTCTTCACCTTAAAGTGTAATTTGTCTGTTATTACTATAAAACATCATTCTTCTTTGCTTTCTGTTTGCCCTTTATGTATTTTGCAGCCTTCCCATATCCTATGATTTAGGGATATTTTTTCAAGATAACACATAACTGAATTATTTTAAAATATATTTTGACAATCTCTAATTTTTTAACTAGCGAGTCTAGTTCATTTATATTTATTGTTATTACTAATCAATATGGATTCATTTTCAACATTTTATTTTGTACTTTATTTTCTATTTTTCTGCCTCTTTTTTCTCCTTTGGTCATGATGTCTTTTAGGTTGGATTTTAAAGTGTTTTCTCCTTCCCTCTCCCAACCTTTTTGGTCTATTTGTATTATTTTACTGGTTATCCTTGACCATTTTCTATGTGCCAGGAACTATTTTAGGGTGTAAAGATAGAGCAATTAACAAAAAGTCCCTTCTTACATAAATTTTATATTTTATTAGGGACAAGATATTTAAAAAGAGACATAACTATAAGTGTCCTGTGGTGAACACTGTGATGAAGGAAGACAAAGGATTTAGAGGATATTAGGAAACATGTCTGAGAAGCCTACATTGGAATGGGAACATGAAGGGAATAAAGCAGGAGGCTTTGAACTGGAGTGCAGAGCATCCTAGGAGCAGCAACAGGAAACAGCCTTGGGGCAGGACATCATGTTTTAAGAACAAGGAGACTGGAAACAGATGTGGAAAAGATTTGTAAGCCCTGAGATTGGAAAAGATTGGTTGGAGAAAGAGAGGATGGATGAGAATCAGCTTTGAAGAGCAGGGAAAAGCTATGATCTGACCTGAGATTCGCAATGATTCCTCTGGCAAGGGAGCTGGCAGGGATCATGACAACAGGTGGGACAGGTGTGCTGGGAAGAGTTTGGATTCTGGTATAACAAAGGCTGAGCTGGCCAGATTGGTTGGTGGGTGGATTTAAGGCAGAAGGGAGAGGGAGAGAACGGATGATTCCTCTGGTCCAGTCTGACGTCCTGGAGACAAGAGTACCAGGCATGAAGCTGAGCCCAGGAACAAGGGGGAAGGTTTGAGGTGTGAATTTAGACACTCATCAAGCACAGGGTTGATAGAGTTCAGCAGGCTCAGTTAGTCCTGAGTTAGCTGGAGAGGTCAGAGCAGGAGACAGGGACTAAGAAACTACTAAACTCCATCAATTTAATAATGGTTAGTAGAATTCGAAGTTAATACCTGTCATGTTCCTCCCCCAGTCAGAATGCCCCAGGATACTGTTTGTGCCTACTCCCCCTCTCACCCTATCTGGCTTGGCTGTCCAGCCGTCCATCCTTACTGTGGTTGATACAGGCTGTCCAGCCGTCCATCCTTACTGTGGTTGATACAGGCTGTCCATCCTTACTGTGGTTGATACAGGCTGTCCATCCTTACTGTGGTTGATACAGGCTGTCTAGTTGTCTGTCCTTCCTGTGGTTGATACAGGCTGTCTAGCATCAGTCCTTACTGTGGTTGATACAGGCTATCCAGCTGTCCATCCTTACTGTGGTTGATACAGTCTGTCCAGCTGTCTGCCCTTACTGTGGTTGATACAGGCTGTCCAGCCATCCATCCTTACTGTGGTTGATACAGGCTGTCTAGCTATCTGTCTTTCCTGTGGTTGATACAGGCTTTCCAGCACCAGTCCTTACTGTGGTTGATACAGTCTGTCCAGCTGTCTGCCCTTACTGTGGTTGATACAGTCTGTCCAGCTGTCTGCCCTTACTGTGGTTGATACAGGCTGTCCAGCCATCCATCCTTACTGTGGTTGATACAGGCTGTCTAGCTGTCCATCCTTACTGTGGTTGATACAGGCTGTCCAGCTGTCTGTCCTTACTGTGGTTGATACAGGCTATCCAGCTGTCTGCCCTTACTGTGGTTGATACAGTCTGTCCAGCTGTCTGCCCTTACTGTGGTTGATACAGGCTGTCCAGCCATCCATCCTTACTGTGGTTGATACAGGCTGTCTAGCTGTCTGTCCTTACTGTGGTTGATACAGGCTGTCCAGCCATCCATCCTTACTGTGGTTGATACAGGCTGTCTAGCTGTCTGTCCTTACTGTGGTTGATACAGTCTGTCCAGCTGTCTGCCCTTACTGTGGTTGATACAGGCTGTCCAGCCATCCATCCTTACTGTGGTTGATACAGGCTGTCTAGCTGTCTGTCCTTCCTGTGGTTGATACAGGCTGTCCAGCACCAGTCCTTACTGTGGTTGATACATGCTATCCAGCTGTCCATCCTTACTGTGGTTGATACAGGCTGTCTAGTTGTCTGTCCTTCCTGTGGTTGATACAGGCTGTCCAGCATCAGTCCTTACTGTGGTTGATACAGGCTGTCCAGCCATCCATCCTTACTGTGGTTGATACAGGCTATCCAGCTGTCCATCCTTACTGTGGTTGATACAGGCTGTCTAGCTGTCTGTCCTTCCTGTGGTTGATACAGGCTGTCCAGCACCAGTCCTTACTGTGGTTGATACAGGCTATCCAGCTGTCCATCCTTACTGTGGTTGATACAGGCTGTCTAGTTGTCTGTCCTTCCTGTGGTTGATACAGGCTGTCCAGCATCAGTCCTTACTGTGGTTGATACAGGCTGTCCAGCCATCCATCCTTACTGTGGTTGATACAGGCTATCCAGCTGTCCATCCTTACTGTGGTTGATACACGCTGTCCAGCTGTCCATCCTTACTGTGGTTGATACACCAAATTCCTTTTGCTTGTCAGACCCACTAGCTGCTTTCTGCACCTTCTTCTGTGCATCTTAAGCTCTTTCTTTCTTCTTAGAGAATTTATGTGAAAGTTATCTTTAGTGATAACCAGTGATAAAAATTGCTCATTTTTCCTCTGACCCTGGTGCTTAATTGGCCCTTTACATTGAATGATGGCTGGCCAGATGGACAGCTGGCTTCTCTCAGTGCCCCAAAGATGCTAGGTTTTATTTTGCTCTCAAGTTGGCTGTCACGCTATTTGACATCCATTATAGATAATGTGGCTTTTTCTCTATTTTTAATATCTTCTTTTTATCATTGGTGTTTATAACTTCACTCTGATTTGTTTGTGATGGTTTTCATTATCCATCCCTTTTTGTCAAGCTTCTGAAGCTGAGGATTAATATTTTTTGTCAGTTCTGGAAAATTTTCAGCCATTATCTTCTTGAATATTTTCTCTCCCAGCCCCTGGCATTCTGTCCTCCTGGAGTTCAGGAGAGGTGTGTTTGACTCTGCGCTCTTCCCTTCATCTCTCTTTTTTCATACTTGGTCTTCTCATCTGCGCTGATTTATTGGCATTTCTTTAGCTATCCATCCTTCTTCTAACTATTCTCCTCAAGTTCTACTAAATTGTTTTTCCCAATGTACCAGGACTATTTTGTAACATTTTCTTTCTCCTTGCTCACGTTTCTAATTATCTCTCATTAATTCAATTATTTTAAATGTGCTGATTTCATATTCTGAAAATTCTAATATCTAAACTCCTTGGAGTCTAATTATGCTTTTATTATTTCTACTGAATTTCTATTCTTAGAACTTGTTTACAACTTTCATTTTTGTTTTTATCCTTTAGATTTCTCTTTGCTCAGATTATATCTGTGACAATTTCATGACACCCGAATTAAGAGTACATTCCTACGAACGTATTTTTATTTACTTCTGTCATTTGTCTCATGGCACCATTACTCAGGACACTTTTAAGTTAGTTTCTGGGCTTGATATGCCTTGGGAGACATAAAGGTAAGTTCAAACTTTATAACCTACATGATCAAGGCAATGTGGGCACACATCCTTGGAGAAGCCTTTCCCACGCACCTGGCTCAGAGGCTGCAGAGTTCTCTAGACATTTCTGTGGGGAGGATGGTGCATTGCTCCTTAGTATTTGCTGCAGTCCCTGTTGGAAGGTAACAGGACTCTGCCTTTATCATGCGGCTTTCTATCCAGGGCCAGTGGTGGAAATGAGTCAGACCCATTTCCTCAGGCTTTGACCAGAGAAGAAGCTGTGCAGGTGCTGTGAGATCACACCCAGCTCCAGGTTGGAGCTGATTCCATTGGAATCGCTGCTGTGCTGCTGACAGCTCTCCCTCTCCAGGGGACACATGTGGAATTCCAGCTGACCCCCGCCAAGATGCCTCACAGGCAAAGAATAAACCTCCATGGCTATAAGCTTAATCTAGCACAAACTGACACATGCATTCTTTTGCCACAGAAGTTTTTACAAGTGACTGTTTTATGGATGGCACAGCCTTTCAAAGATCTGGGACTTTAATGGTGATTTCAGTTTCAATTTTCTATTACAGTTGAACGCAAGACCTAGCATCTCCTAATGGAAATTTAAAAAGTAAGTAGCAGATATTATGAGTGTGAATGAACTGTTCAGTGCTCCTTTCCCAGACTCATGAGAGACTGAGTTTCTCAGCCCGCTGCTGTTGGACAAGTCCTCTTGTTTTGTTATGTTAAATATGAAAGGATAAGAAATGTCCAGGCCACGGCAGGGAGGAGCCCACTCACAAGTGCCCCATTTGGGTGACTGAGGAAGAGGCTCCGTGCTTTGATGGGGACCCAGGAGGTGCAGCCGGCTAGATCCCTGCGCCACTGTGTGGAGGAGAGTCTGCTGGAGCAACAGCAGCACTTTCTATAGAAATGAAAAGCTAACTCTTCATGTCTTAAGCTCTGTAATTCTTGGAATTTCCTGTTTATTCAAGCTAAGTACAGCCTATCTTGAACAATTCCCTAGGGTTTTGGCTAATAAATTTGCCAAGAGTCTCCTGGCTACAATAGTAGTGTCCATTTAGCACTATTATTTTCAGATCTTTCTCTTCTTTTGGACTCTAAAAGATTTTCCATTCCATTGAAAACTCAAGTTCAAATATGGGTTCTACAACCCGTATTTGTAGACTCAAGTTCTTTTTTTTTTTTTTTAATTTAAAAAAAGTGTCTTTTCAGTATAGGGTCCATAATATCGGTAGAAAATTATGTATGAAAAGTTGCTTTTCAATGGAATTTACTTCTATATTATAAATATTAAGATTGAGAGAATTAGAATAGTATCTCCAGAAAGAATGTGAAAAGTTTCATGAGAACATGAAGAAACAAATTTTAAAAACAGACACAGACACACAGGCGTCCTATTCAGATATTTACCATTTATGTATTTTCCTGTCGTAGGGCACCATAGAATTCAGTGTTGATTTCGTGGGTTTTCACCATGTTGGTCCTATGTACTCTGGTGCCGCTCCTTGGAAAATATGGAGGGCTTAAACTTACATGCAACCTGCAGAATGAGTACCTTGAGTTTCAAAGCACAACATGAGTGTGGGTGTGCACTTCTGCCTCTCCACTGCCTGAGCTGTGGGAGACCCTTCCTGCCGGTGCCCTGTGTCCAGACCCTTGCTGGCCGCCTGCCCAGCCCTCGAAGCCTGGCTTCAGGGCCCTTTCTGGAACAATGCCAGTATTCCGAAACTCCCGATCCCACACTTTCTATCCTCCCAGAAGTTGTTCCAGCCAAATAAATGCTCTTACCCATGGCAGACCCTGGTCTCTTGTGATGTTTCTCCTTTGTATGTGATGTTCCACCTGTCCGAATGCCACTTTTCTGGCTATCACACAGAGGACAGTTTTACTTATCGTCCAAGCACCATCTACCATGCTGTCTGACTGATGGGGTCTTTTAGGGTTCCCTCCTAGGGTGAGTCTCTCCTCCTTCCACGCTTGCACAAAACTCTGTCTGCACCTGTCCAGTGTCTCTGCAGCGCTTGTAATTGTGTGTTGCAAGGGCATGGCACTCTCGTTCAAAACATCACAGAGGAACATTCAGGTCTGATCCAAGATTCGCCTCTCTCTTCTTCCTGGAGCTCGCCTCTGTTCCGGAGGCTTTCCCAGTCAGCTGGGCGTCTAGAGAGAAGCTACTCCCTCTGCTGAGGGGCAGCAGCCCTGGTTTCTGGGTAAGTCTCTGTCCCCCTCATGCACTACTGACAGCCCCCCATGGTTCATGGCCTTGGTACCCTCTCTGCACATGCCAGAGGCCTCCCTCGTGTCCACAGGGAAGAGTGTGGAGCTGGCCTAGGACACTGCTGCTCACTCACTCTGGAGGTGCAGGAGAGGCCCTGCCAGGTGCCCGGCTGCTGTCTGGTGGCAACTGCACAGGAGCTTCCAAGGTCATGAGACTGTCTCCTCGGGGTTTTGAGAGGACAAGGGGCGACTGGCCCCTTTGGTTCTGCCTTAGTCTCCACACAGCCACACACCTTCTCTCTTCCAGTTTCCTCTGCTCCTTGTCCAGCCCAGAGAGGGCTACACAAGGCCCATGTCACTGATGTCCTTGACGCTCTTCCCCACTCTGAGGGGCCCAGAGCACATCACTGCAGCCTCTGGACCAGCTACACTGCTGTCAGTTCATCTCCCCCAGACTTACCAGTCCCCTGAGGTAACAAATTCATGCCTTTCACAAGTGAATTTCCCTTCAGTTTCTGTAGCCAAAAAAGACCTAATAGAGCACAGCTTCATGGGAAATATGGATAAAACATCTTAGCTATTTAGATACTTACCCTAAACTTGAAAAAGTAAACAGGAAAGAAAAAATAATGAAAAAAATACTACAAATGAAATGGATGAATATTGGAAACCAGGTATTTTTGGTCTCTTCCAGATTAAATCTTTTTAATATTTTATTTTTTACTCTAATTATTTCTCTTTATTCAACTTTAAGGTAAGAGTCGTTATGTTTACCTTTAACATCTCTAAGAAAATAGGGTTCAAAGAACAAGGAGAGGCCCCAAGATGTGTGGTAAAGATCATCCCCTTACAGGTTATTTCTTCCTCTGATGCATTAATTCATTCCATTCATTCATTTCTTCACTGAAGAAATTTATTTAAACTTAAATCTCTGCACAATTCCTTCCTCTAGGAATAAAATGTAAGAAATTTGCACCAAAGGGTGGCGCCTGTGGCTCAAAGGAGTAGGGTGCTGGCCCCATAAGCCAGAGGTGGCGGGTTCAAACCCAGCCCTGGCCAAAAACTGCAAAAAAAAAAAAAAATTTGCACCCAAAAAGGATTCCTCTGTATAGCTTTTTCAAAACAAGCATATCTTCCTGAAGTCTGTGGTAAGCCCACAGAAAATTGCACAAATCATTAAGTACACAAATCAGTAGATTTTCGAAAGTCCTTTCATGTTTAATGAAAGCTTTATTTATTCACCTTCCTCAAAACTCAAGTCCATATGCTGGGTACTGCAAGAAAATCAAAGGGGAGAAAAGCAGAGATCTTGAAGAGAAAGTCATCTGCAGGTCTAGAAAGGGATCGTGTCCTGGAACCCAAAATCTACGCAAGGCAGAAACAAAACACCTCCAAGTAGTGCTGATGAGGGTCCTCGTCACGGCTAAGCGAAACACTCTTGTAATAACTGGGACAGTGGTGAGTGTCACTCATGAACTAATTCCTAACTGGCGACTGCTAATAAGCCCCAGAGGTGAAGGCTGGTTTGGATTCTTCCAGCACATCACAGAAACGCCCACGCAGCTTGTAAGCATTTTCTGGCTAATTAAGCAGAAGAAGCGGCCTATCTTCTACTTACATTATTCATATTTTATCTTTAAACATTATATTTGAACTTGTTCTTTCTGAACAACATACTGTACTTCTCTCTTTTCCATCTTTAAAGTCAGTTTGGCTTCCAATATTTATAGGTATTAATGATTCCATCTGGCCCATCCTACCTATGAATCTACTCCCTACCCCTCCGTTTCATTGCAAAGATTTGTGTTAAAATAATCAGACGGGAGGGCACTGTGTTCATCTCAGGTAAAGAAACGAGAACCCATCTCCTGGGCCTGCCTTTCCTCCATTCTATCTGAGAACAGAACGCCTTGCCCAGGCCCTCAGTGCCAGCCAGGCCCTGGAGCAGCCTCCCCTACACCCTGTTATTGCCCCTGACATAGCACGAGAGACTTGTCTGCTCAGGACTCTGCTGCAGCGTCCGCCACTCATCATAGCCGGTGGGACCAGGGGGAGGCAGAGAGGTCAGGGGAAGAAGGCCCAGCTGCTACCCGAGTCACGGTCACCTCTACCACCACTGTGCCACCTGGGCCAACCCGTCATTCCCTCTGGGCCCCAATTTCCTCACCTGAGGAATGAGAATCATGATCTTGGCATTGAGTTTGCTGGAAATTGCCTTTCTGTCTCTCATTACCTTGCTGACTTACCTGAATATTTAATGTGTGTCTGAAATTATGTAAATAGTGAAATGCACAGACTCCAGGACAACCCTCCATCTTACCTCATGTGCTTTCACAATGAAAAATGAATATGTTATTTGTAGAAAGCATATGTAATATGAGAGGCTAAAGAAAATAGCTAAACTATTTTTAATTTTTTTAAACATCATAGAATAACTAATCCAGGGAGAAACTTCACCAGTTCTTCTGTCCTGTCTTCAAGCCACCCTCCCTGCCTGGCAACCACCCGCTCATATCCGCACACTTGTCCCTGAGTGAGTCACCCGGGACTGACTGTTATCTACTCATGCCTAAAAGGACGGGAAAGCTGGCCACATTGTCTCAGTGTCAAAGAAGAAAAGAAGCCTCTATCATTCCCCCCATAGTTTATTTCCCATTTTTGTCAGCAATTTGAATCAGAATAGCTGTCTCACTAGTCAAGGCTGTTTCAAAATAGGCTTTGGAGAACCGTGATGCTTTCTCCATAACATATTCAGCAGCTGAAAAGATACCCTTCCAGACTAAAAGGCTCAAAATCTCTTTCCAGGCAAATAAACCTACCTAGCTCTATAACTTAAAAAGCACCAAAAATTGTACATAATGATCTAAAGCCTGGCGTGGCCTCAATATAAAGGCATTAATGTGGGAGGCTTTTCCCTACTTGGTGACAAATAGATGAAACAAAAAACGTGTGCACATGTAGAGTGGGACCCGAGTGTGGACAGGGCACCTCCCTCTGCAGAAAGGGGAGGAGGCCCGTCCACGGAGAGAGCCCTGGGGCCGCGCTCTGGACACCTCAGTGTCGCCTGCACAGCTCGGAAGCATCAAGGAGCAGGTTCTGCACACTTCACACTCTTTTAATCAGGTAAATGTGGAACACTTCACAGATGCAAGCGTTTGCCTATTTTGTGTTCTTATTATCTGTTTGTGGTGTGGAAGAGGAAGAACCCCCAGACAGCCCAGGCTGAGTCTCTGTGTCACAACTTGGTTCTCTCAAGTGACAGAGCAGTGGAGAGAATGACGAGTCACAAGAATGACTCAAAGCTTTAGCTGAGAACTTCATGGAGCACCATAGGTTTAGTGAGGAAAACAGCCCCCATGGGCCACCTTGCTGTGTAAACACCTATTGTGGCTGGTTCACGTGGCTGATGCATCTGGTGTCGGACTCACGGAAAGGTTACATGCAGGGCCTGTGCAGACTCCGAAGAAAGGGAAGGGCAGAGAGACGGCCAGAACCACCAGCCTGCAGGTGGGGGGAAGGTTGAAAGTTTGCAAGTCCCCCCCCAGGGAAAGAACCGTGCCCGGGGGCCCTCCTTGCTTCTTGCTTCCGTGCCCCGCCCAGGCAGTGCACCCAGGCCAGGCGCAGACACTTCCTGGCGCCCAGGTAACCCCGCTAAGCTGACCTGCAGGTGTGGGGGTTGTGCTGGTGCCATCTTCCTTTGCCTGAAATGCTTTTTTGGTGAAACAAAGATAACAATGGTCCCTCTCACAGGGAATTGCTTGAAGACTACATGAGCTAATGGGTGTAAAGTGCCAAAAACGGTGCCAGCTACACAAGGAATACATGCCGTTTTCAAGGAATCCATTCAGTTTGTAATGTGTGCATCTTAGGATGCTTGGAACTAGCACAGTGGTATTTTATCCCTTCTCTCTATATTTACAATGTAGTTGATCCTTCTTGTGTGTGTGAGATAAGATCTCGCTCTGTCGCCCAGGCTGCAGGGCAGTGGTGTCTTCCTAACTCCCTACAGCCTTGTACTCCTGGGCTCAAGCGATCTTCCTGCCTCAGTCTCCCAAGTAGACCATCACATTGGTCTAATTTTTCTATTTTCTATTTTACAGAAACAGGATGCCTCGAATGTGCTGTGGGACAGTTGAGAACTGGCCGACCGTTCATGTGGACGCTGGTCGAAACTAACTGCATCATAACCACTTTGGGGTTTTTGACCCATAGAGTCTCAGTGTAGCTAAAGGGACAGGTCACAAAATGCCCCCAGCTGGGTGTTGGGGACGTTTCTGAACTTGGAGCAGGTATTGGCTATACAACATCACGCATGTACAAAATACCACTAAGCTGTGCACTTTAAAGCAGTTATTTTATCTCATGTGAATCTCAGCTCAATTTTGTAAAAAGGGCAATGAATCAACACTGTAAATAAACGGTCATCTCTTTCATTATCTTTAACCAAGTCTCAGTTATTACAGCACAGCTTAGTTTTCTCACTGAGAAGAAAACGGCCTGATTTTGTAAAGGGTCACTAGAACTTGAGGGTCTCAATTTGCTGTCTGTCCTACACTGTGGGGTGTTCCTTTTCATTATGTGCTTTTTTTTCTCCCTCTGGATGTGCTTTATCTGGTTTTCTGAATCACTTAAGGCAGCGGTTCTCAACCTGTGGGTCGTGACCCCTTTGTAACAATGAAAATACATCCTGCATATCAGATATTTACATTACGATTCATAACAGTAACAAAATTACAGTTAGGAAGTAGCAACGAAAATAATGGTTTATGGTTGGGGGTCACCACAACATGAGGAACTGTATTAAAGGGTCACGGCATTAGGAAGGTTGAGAACCACTGACTTACAGCAAAGGTGTAGCTTCGTGGTAAGATTGTATGGTGGAGATGTCTGGGACGATGGCCCTCCATCCATGCTGACCCCTGAGAAAGCAGCAGTGCAAACCTCCCGGCCACGGGTGGCATCTCCACGCAGCCGCGAATCAAGGTATTCTGAACACAAATATTCTCAAGGGTGAACCCCTTCCAGAAGATTTTCAGATCAGTCAGAGGAACCACTGTTCTATGGCAGCAATAACCTTAAAATTATGTGTCTTACATATTAAAATTGTAAGTTGAAAATGCTTCTTGAGCCCTAGGCCGGAGAGTGGATGTTGTGATAGCAGGGATGACATTAATCTTCTTGTATTTCTCCACCAGAGCTCTTGAGTGGTGCACTGTCACTGAGCAGTAACATTTTGAAAGATATCTCTCTCTTTTTTTTTTCCTGAGTAATAGGTCTCAACATTGGGCTTAAAATATTCAGTAAGCTGCACTGTGAACAGATGTATCGTCATCCAGGCAGAATAGATTTAACATCATCCTGAGGGGCCCTAGAGTTTTCAGAGAGGTGGGCGAGCAGTGAATTCAACGTGAAGCCACCAGCTGCTTCACCCACAGCAAGAGACTCAGCCTGGCCTTTGAAGCCTTGTGGTCAGTCGCTGACTTCTCTCTCTAGTGATCAAGGTCCTAGATGGCGCCTTCTTCCAGGAGAAGGCTGTTTCATCTACACTCAAATCTGTTTAGTGCAGTGATCTTAGCTAAATCTCCTAGGCATCCCCTGCTGCCTCACTTAGCACCTTCATGTTACAGAGGCAGGTTCTCTCCTCAAACCTCATTAACTAAATTCTGCTAAGGTCACGCTTTTCTCCTGCAGCTTCCTCACTTCTCTCAGCCCTCACAGAATTGAAGAGAGTCGGGGCCTTGCTCTGGATCAGGCTTTGGCTCTGGGAAGGTTGTGGCTGGTTTGATCTTCTGTGCAGACCATTCAAACCTCCTCCATGTCAGCAATGAGGCTGCTTCCCTTCCTCATGGCTCCCCCCCTGCCTTACACCAAGACTTGGTATGTCGTGAGCAATTAGCACATTTCTACTGATAAAGTGTTGACATATGAGGGTGTGTGTTGCCAGGCAAAGCTCTCCTCCTAAGCACGCCTTGGGAGAGGATTCCACACGCAGAGTGCAGGAAACAACTGCTAAAGGCAAAACCGTGAGCAAAGAGGTAAATAACTCGAGTCTGAGAAACCAGAAGTGTGAGCTGAGAAGGGGCAGCCACCAGCTGACACAGGGGACAGCCCCAGAGAGACGCCACAGGCAGGACGGAGGGGAGCTTCAACAGAGGCATGGACTGTAGTCGAAAGTTTCCACCAGGCCGGGAAGGATGAAGATCGGAAGCAGATCACTGACGCGGGCAATTAGGTCGTTGTTCATTAAATAAACGTCAGTCTGGATGAATTTTTTGAATAGTTACAAACATAGTGTTCAAAACATTATGTGATCTGCTTTATTTGCTCAATCCTGAAATAATTGAGGACATCACTATAAATTCTTGTCAGCTCTCATTTTTAATACACTGAGTGAGACATGACAATTTACTTTGTCATCCTCCTAATGTTAAATGTTTACATTGAATGAAATATTGATCCCAGAGCCAGAGATGTTGGTGCGGATGTGGAGAAAAGGGCACACTTCTACACTGCTGGTGGGAATGCAAACTAATACGTTCCTTTTGGAAAGATGTTTGAAGAACACTTAGAGATCTAAAAATAGACCGGCCATTGGATCCTACAATTCCTCTACTAGGTATATACCCAGAAGACCAAAAATCACATTATAACAAAGATATTTGTACCAGAATGTTTATTGCAGCCCAAATCATAATTGCTAAGTCATGGAAGAAGCCCAAGTGCCCATCGACCCACTAATGGATTAATAAATTGTGGTATATGTATACCATGGAATATTATGTGGCCTTAAAGAAAGAAAGAGACTTTACCTCTTTCATGTTTACATGGATGGAGCTGGAACATATTCTTCTTAGCAAGGTATCACAAGAATGGAAGAAAAAGTATCCAATGTGCTCAGCCCTACTATGAAACTAATTTATAGCTTTCATATGAAAGCTATAACCCAGTTGTAACCTAAGAATATGGGGAAGGGGAGAAAAGGGGATGGGTGGGGAGAGGGGTAGGTTGGGGGTAGGGAGGGCAATTGGTGGGACCACACCTATGGTGTGAAACTTACTAAATGTAGAATATAAATGTCTCAACACAATAACTAAGAAAATGCCATGAAGGCTATGTTAATCAGTTTGATGAAAATATTTCAAATTGTATATAAAACCAGGGCATTGTACCCCATGATTGCATTAATGTACACAGCTATGATTTAATAATAAAATAACAATAATAATGAAATATTGAAAGCAAGGTCATGGTGAACATTTGTGCTTATAGAAATTTCTTATGATACTTTGTCTCCTTAGGATAAATACCTTAGAAATGTAGTAATTTTATAAATGGCACTTACAGCCAGTGGCAGTTAAGCAAGTAGTTCTATTGTTTTCTACTAATTTAATATAACAATCTCTTTTATTTATTAAGATAGCTCAACAGTTGTACCAAAAGCTATGAAATAAATCTCTCATGTTTCATGACTTAATGTTCCAACCGGCTTGTTACAAGGAAATTCAGCTTAATTAATCATAGAAAATTAGTGTAACAATAATCTCTTTCCATGGTGTAGTCAGCAAACTGTCTAACAGGCAACAAAGTATCATTGGGAATTATACAGAAATTAGGGTTTTCCTGTGATTTGAAAGAAATGGCACATCAGCTCTTTCTCTCGCCCAGGTACATCAGGTTTCTCTGCTCTCCATTAGACCACGGAGAAGAACATTTATGAGGGTAATTTTAAAACAGAGACGTGAAAGTAGAAAATAAAATGGCCCAAAATCCTTTTGCCCTGGTAACCTGTGTTGACATTTATAACAAAAGTAACATATGCACATAGTTAGTGTAAATAGCAATGAAAGATATAAAGGTGAATCTATCTAGAACAGCCAAATTCATAGAAACAGAAAGTAATAGCGGTAACTAGGGGTGGAGAAAGAGAAAAATGGAGAGTTATTATTATGTGGACACAGGGTTTTTCAGCTTGGAAACACGAACGTGTGGAGATGGACAGTGGCCATGATTAGGCAACGTTGCAAATGTGCTTAATGCCACTAACAAAGACAACATACAAAAAACCTGAACGGAAAAACTTAACTCCCTTGTCTTTCCTCACTCCCAAAATAATCACTGAAATGGACTAACAAGAATTCTTTGGGAAAAAGAAAATTACATGAACCTAGTCCCTTATATATATATGATTATGAAGCATAAATATGTATTTATTTACAGCAACAGTATAATTATCCAAAGATCTGGGTCTTGCTTCTCTTTCTCTTAGTAACATTTATTGAAAAAATTTTACTGTCAGCAAATGAAGATCTATCCACTTTATTTTATCACCTGTATCATTGCCAGCTGTATGAATTACCACGATCTTTCCAGGCTCTTAGGGATGGATATTTAGACTGGTTCCTTGTCTATAGATCCACAAGATATAGGAAAAATGGTAGGTATTTCCAAGTGCACTTGTGAGGTTTTTAAAATAATAACGATGATGCCGAGATGGTGGAACCATGTTCCTCTTGATAACGTTGGCACAGAACTGAGGCTGCGACCATGGAGATGAGTGACGAGTGGCTATTTAATTTCTCACAGAGCTGGGAAGCAATCAGATCACATTTCTAATTGCCCTCTAATTCTATTTTGATCAAACAAGAAGCACCTACTGCATTTTGTCATGTGAAAGTCACTCTCATATACTAGTTTTGGCCCAAACTCTCAGGAAAACATCCCTTGACATAGTTGCCAGCTCTGGCTGGGAGAGGTGCCTCTGGGGAGGTCAGCACTGCCCTAGTAAAGATGCAGACCACAGCGTCCCCCTGCAGAAGCCCACCCTGTGAAGGCTGCCCCTTCCCTCTCTCCCTGGATCCCTTTCCTCCCCACCATGCGGGGGGCCTGGGCCAAGATGGCCATGTGTGTAGACGGTGTGGTGGGAGCTTTCAAGGCCATTTGGCTCACAGGCAGCCAGGTGGGTCCCTGGGGCCTTCATGGGGCTCCTGGACCCCTCTGCACAGCCACTCTCTGCCCTTGCCCCGCCTGGCCGTGGCCCACCTCTCCAGCCCTCCACCATCCCCCTTCTGATTGTGGCTCTCAGCAGAGGCTACCCCAGTCCACTCCCACCAGAGCCCAGATCCCAGATCCACCCTGTGCATCCAGTGGGCGTAGGCAGAAGGGCACGGAGGCCCTGGAGGCCTGCTGGGCTTCCTCACTCCCTCAAAAATTGGGGCAAAATGTGTGCATTATACACCACAAAATATGATACCTAGTGCCCACTACATGCCTGGCTATGTCCTGACTAGAGTTATGACTAGATTTATACTTTAAAATGTAAATCCACAGCAGTGTCCCCTCTAAGGAGAAGTGTGGAGAGCAGGCAGAGAGCACCAGCTGCAGAGAAGGGGCAGAGTTGGTGGATTCTGCTGCAGGAAGGAAAGGACGGGGCCTCTGTAAGCCGCCAGTGAGCGCAGCCCCATGTGAGCAGAAGGCCGCCATGCAGAGGCTAAGGACGGCTGCACGGAAGGCAGGGGGGAGGTCAGTGGCTGGGCTTCTGAGCCCCTCTCACGGATTCAGATGCTGCTCTAATTTCAGTGGGATACTTTGTAAATTTTTAGGAAGGACAGTCACAGGGATTCAAGTTTTTCAAAGTGATTCCAGCGATTCGGTGGACGATGAATGGCAGGAAGCCGAAGTGAAAACGTGACCGCCATCCGGATGAGCATCACAGGCTTGGCTCCAGATTGTAGCAACACAAGTGGTAAGAAATGGTCAGATTTGGGATATGTTTTGGAAAGAAATTCAGGGCAGTTCCCAGTGTTTTGGCCTAAAAAATTTGGATGGTGGTGTCAGTTCCTGAGGTCAGGGAGGTGTTGGAAGAAGCCTGTTAGAAGATACGTCGGTCATTCTGTTGTGGGCGTGGAACCCTGCAGGTGCTTCCAGATATCTGTGACCAGCTCTGAGGACAGATTCCAGTGGCCCCGTGTGGTTTTATAATCGTCTCCCGCTCGAGTTTTAGATTCTGAGGCCAGCGGGGCTTAACATGCAGAACCTGATACTACTTGACCTTTTAGAGTTGTTTCTCCCAAAATGGTGAAATTCTACAAGAAAAATACTTGAGACTCCAAAGGCCCCTCCCACACTTTCTGATGCCAAGGCTGCCCATACCCCACAACCTGGTCCTGAGCATGTGGGCCCTTGTCACCTTCAACAGAACCTTCCCCAGGGTACAAGGCCCCTCTTTAAAGAGCCTGTCCTTGCCCTCAGTGAGCAGGAGGAGTTGAGGTGGATCCCCTACTCTCTCTACAGGCATCTTTTATGTTAAACCTTGCTTTCTTCCCTGACAACCCTTTACCTCAATTGCTGTCTGTCTGTGCCGTGGGTAACAAGCCCCGAACCCCCTTGTAGTTTAGGACACATCTGTGAGAAGCCAGACCAGGAAGAGTCTGGGAACGTTCAGGCCACACTCATACCCTCAGGGGTTTGGGGACCCTGCACCACCAGCTAGCAAGGGCTCTGCCAGTTCAGTGCCCTGGAGGCTCTGGGAGGGGAGGAGGGGGACGAAGGTCATTCCTGTTCCTCCGCCAGCTCTGGTCTGGTGAACCTGGGTCTGGAAGCACAGGTGTCTGGCACGGTGCCCCAGCATCCTTCCTGATGACAAAGGTCTGATGTGGCAGGAGCCCCCGGTGACCTCTGGACCTCGTCTAACAACACCTTCTGTCAGCCAGGGACTTGGGTGTTCAATTCTAACATCACCCAGCACATCCTGTTTACAGGAGAGATGGGGCTTTTTAAAAAAGTTAGTTATTTTGAGCTGATAAATGATAACTGGGGTACAATATGACATTATGATACACGTATACATTGTGAAATTATTTCAGTAAGGCTAATTAGCAGATCTATCACCTCAAATACTTATCATTTCTTTGTGGTGAGAATATTTAGAACCCATTCTTCTAACAATTTTGACATACACAGTACAGTGTTATTAACTGCAACAGGTCACCAGAACTTAAGCCTCCTGTCTGAGAGTTGGCCCCTTTAGCCGTGTGACTCTCTGCTTCTACATGTGGATGAGATCAGGCGGGGTTCTCTTTCTGGGCCTGGCTTAAGGGCCTCTTCTGATAATAGCAATGAGTTGAATTTGGAAATGAACATTCCTAGAGGGTCCTGTGGGTTTAGTCATAAATCTTTTGTGACTATTTTGACTTACCTAGGAAAGGGCTATCCTTAAAAGCAATTTTAGAAACACATTACTGATCAAACTCTCATCCCACAGATGAGTGGCTATTTGAGCCAGGCCTGGGAGGAAAAGGAGATGGTGTTTACTATTTAATATAAAACTTGAACTCTGAGCCTGATAATCTTATAATTGAGAATACCATAAAATATTCTCAGAGGAAAAGCTCCTTTTTCATTACATAACTGAAAATAGTCCATGAAAATGGCCTAAATAGAAAGCTTCTCATCTCTATAAAGCACCACAGTGAGTGCAGGAATTAAACTCCAGGTTCAGGCCCAGCTCTGCCACTCAGCAGCTGGGTGACTTTTAGAAACTTAATTTCTTCTCTGCCAGGGTCTTAATCTGTGCCATGGCGATGACAATTACAATAAAAACCTATCAGGGCCACTCAACACAAAATGAACCTCACCTACTTAGTCCATTTGCATTGAACTGGGGAACCCAGGGAGGCCGAGACCAGCAAGCCCTCTGCAGGGAGAGACAAGCCCGCAGACCCCTCCAATGTTCCTCACTGGCTTTTATTGAAATCTCAGGCATGATAAAATACAGCACAGTGGAAAGCTTCAAAGAGAGAGTGAAGGTTAAGAAGCAAGGAGTTTATCTTCAACTGTGTGGTTGAACTCCCAACACATCCTGCTTACTACATTTCTATCTGGCCCTAATCTTATCCCTGCTAATATCTGACTCAGTGCCTGCAGACCAGATGGGGGCTCAGATCTCACTGAAGGGCCACACACATCTCCTGAGAATTATGGTGCTTCTACCAGCCACTCTCTCCAACAAGCCCTATTTTTCCAAAAGCTCAAATGAGAAATATTTCAAAGATGTTAATATCATTCAAAGTTCTCTACCAACCTTCATTCCACAGTCTAGCTTTACTGTAACAGGTATAAGACAATTGTCACTAGAAAAATTAAGTTTGGGATAGATTTTAATGTATACCAAGGAATTGTTCCTACATTCTGCATGAAAAAGGTTGCCCAATTCACATTTGGGATAATTCATTTAAGTTAAACAGAAGTGGTTTCTTCCATATACCAATGGGCAAGAGACATGAATAGAACTTTCTCTAAAGATGACAGACGAATGGCTAACAAACACATGAAAAAATGTTCATCATCCCTATCTATTAGAGAAATGCAAATCAAAACAACCCTGAGATATCATCTAACCCCAGTGAGAATGGCCCGCATCACAAAATCTCAAAACTGCAGATGCTGGCGTGGATGTGGAGAGAAGGGAACACTTTTACACTGCTGGTGGGACTGCAAACTAGTACAACCTTTCTGGAAGGAAGTATGGAGAAACCTCAAAGCACTCAAGCTAGACCTCCCATTTGATCCTGCAATCCCATTACTGGGCATCTACCCAGAAGGAAAAAAATCCTTTTATCATAAGGACACTTGTACTAGACTGTTTATTGCAGCTCAATTTACAATCGCCAAAATGTGGAAACAGCCTAAATGCCCACCAACCCAGGAATGGATTAACAAACTGTGGTATATGTATACCATGGAATACTATTCAGCCATTAAAAAAAATGGAGACTTTACATCCTTCGTATTAACCTGGATGGAAGTGGAAGACATTATTCTTAGTAAAGCATCACAAGAATGGAGAAGCATGAATCCTATGTACTCAATTTTGATATGAGGACAATTAATGACAATTAAGGTTATTGGGGGGGGAGCAGAAAGAGGGATGGAGGGAGGGGGGTGGGGCCTTGGTGTGTGTCACACTTTATGGGGGCAAGACATGATTGCAAGAGGGACTTTCCCTAACAACTGCAATCAGTGTAACCTGGCTTATTGTACCCTCAATGAATCCCCAAACATAAAGAAAAAAAAAGTGGTTTCTTAATAATTCTAAAATAGGCCAGGTATGCTGGCTCATTCCTGGAATCCTAGCATTCTGGGACACCAAGGCAGATGGGTCACTTGAGCTCAGGAGTTCAAGACCAGACTGAGCAAGAGCAAGACCCCCACCTCTAATAAAAATAGAAAAAACAGCTGGGCTTCATTGTGGGCACCTGTAGTCCCCACTACTCAGGAGGCTGAGACAAGAGAGGATCTCTTGAGCCCAAGAGTTTGAGGTTGCTGTGAGCTATAATGATGCGATGGCATTGTACCCAGGGTGACAGAGTGGCACTCCATCCAGACAAAAAAGAAAGGTATATAGAATAATAGTAAAAATAATAATTCCAAAGCTAAACTATGCAGCCAACATCAAATTCCAATGAGTATAAGGGAGTTTGAGTCCTGCTGATAATTACCCATGTTATTTTAGTCTCTCTTCCATCAATGTATCTGCCTCTGGTCTCTACATCTGTCTTTTTCATTTCTTCTTCAAGGATTTTAACAAGCCATAGTTAATAGCAGCAGCAGAGGCATCTTTATTTGAGAACAAATTCCAGTATAATAACTTAGATGAAGCAGTCACATGATTAATTCTGACATTCAAGATTGTGTGCTTTTAGCAAAGAGCTAATATTTTATAAAGTATCAAAGAGTATGCATCTCATTTGCAGCCTCTCATGAAGTCTCTCCCACATTCCTACAAGATATAAAACTTTCAACAGAGCTAGAAGGGAAGAAGGAACAGCAGTCAAGCTGTTTACTGACCTATAAAGGGAAGTAGACTTGCCAGAGTCATCATGAACCCCAAGTCGTCTTCACGTGAAGAAAGGAAGGACAAACCAGGAATGTGGATAGGCATTTCCCGTGGCCTGAGTGTTGGGTAGCACCTTCCAGAAGCTGCCCTCTGCCTGCATTTCCACCCCCAATCCTTCCATATTCACTCACGGAAGATCCCAGACTTTAAAAATCAGGGAAAGAAATGAGAACGAGGCCCCAGACAGGAAGGGAAAGGGACATAGCCTTCTCAGGGAGGGGCCTGAGCTCTGGATAACTTGGTAGACAGGCAAGCTGGGATTCCTAATTGCCAAAATGTTAATAAATTCAGAGTATAAAAGACACATAAATTGGGGTTAGAGAGTGATACCTCTCTGTAGGTAATCTTAGATAAATTCAGAACCAGATTGAAAGCTCTGAGGAGCTATGGGACCTCATCACATACAGGGAGAGAGAACAGAGACCAAAAACCATCATGTCCAAATAAGTCTCAATGTGAGTCTGAGCAAGAGAAAAACTGTGTAACGAGACTGAGAAAGTGACCCTCCTACACAGCATCCATGCTCAACAATCTTCAATAATGAACCCAGTGCAAATGGGTCATCCATTGTTAGCTATGGAAAGAAAGGGAGCAATGTGAAAGAGAAAGATGCACAAAAACCACTAGAAAAAAAAAACAGGAAAAATCACTTCTTATTACTATTCCAAGAGGTTCAAATATATATTACTTTCACAAAGTAAAATCAGTAAGCTGTGAAATGGACTAATAAGAGATCAAAATGTGTTTACACCTATTAGAACCTATCTACTTAAAAAATAGATCTAGGAAGGTGTTCCAGAACTGGGGGAAGGGGGAGAAGAGTAGGAAGGAGAAGAGAAATATGCGAGCAGAAGTGGGGTCTGTGCCATCCCACACCTAACAGCAGCCCTCAAAGAGCAACGAGAGAGGGAGGAATTGCCAAGAAATAAAGAAAAGCCACCCTCAGTGGACTGAAAATGAGCTTACATTTTCAAATTGAAAAGATCCGTTCAGAGCCAAGAAAGTGAATTTTTAAAGTCTGACCTATGGACACACTCCAGAGAAAGTTAAGAACAGGGAGAGGTGATGGCAAGTTCCCTAAAGAAAAAGAGGCCTCCACGTACAAGCGAGGAAGTGCCTGGTCCTGACCCTCCTTCTGCAGCAGGCAGGCTCAAGTGGCTTCCTCTGCACCCATAAAGTCATCAACCGCAGGCAAGGCTAAAATAAAGGCCCCTTCATATATGGAATAATCGGAAATTGTCCCCCTTTCATAAAACTAGTTGAGGACTGTATAAAGGGTGACAGAGTATTATTCACAAAAAAGAGAGACATTATGATGCACAGTGTCATACGGTGCTGGGTACATTGAGGTGTGTCACGGTCATGTTTTTCTCTTGTCAATGACAAAGAAAGGGCAACTAGAAATTCACACACAAAAATAAGATTCACAAGGCTGCCCATTGTCTCCACTGCTCTTTAACATTGTAATGAAAGTTTTAGCCATTGCAATTAGGGAAGAAAAGGCGATCAAGGGTATCCATATAGGGTCAGAAGAGATCAAACTTTCGTTTTTCGCAGATGATATGATTGTATAGCTGGAAAACCACCAGGGATTCTACTACAAAACTCTCAGAAGCGATCAAGGAATACAGCAGCGTCTCAGGTTACAAAATCAACATTCATAAACCGGTAGCCTTTATATACACCAACAATAGTCAAGCTGAAAAAACAGTTAAGGACTCTATTCCATTCACAGTAGTGCCAAAGAAGATGAAATATTTGGGAGTTTATCTAACAAAGGACGTGAAAGATCTCTATAAAGAGAACTATGAAACTATAAGAAAAGAAATAGCTGAGAATGTTAACAAATGGAAAAACATACCATGCTCATGGCTGGGAAGAATCAACATTGTTAAAATGTCCATACTACCCAAAGCAATATACAATTTTAATGCAATCCCTATTAAAGCTCCACTGTCATACTTTAAAGAGCTTGAAAAAATAATACTTCGTTTTATATGGAATCAGAAAAAACCTCGAATAGCCAAGACATTATTCAGAAATAAAAACAAAGCAGGAGGTATCACACTACAGGACTTCAGACTATACTGTAAATTGATAGTGATCAAAACAGCATGGTACTGGCAAAAAAAGAGAGAGAGATAGATGTATAGAACAGAATAGAGAACCAAGAGATGAATCCAGCTACTTACCGTTATTTGATCTTTGACAAGCCAATTAAAAACATTGGGAAAAGATTCCCTATTTAACAAATGGTGCTGGGTGAACTGGCTGGCAACCTGTAGAAGACTGAAAGTGGACTCACACCTTTCACCATTAACTAAGATAGACTCTCACTGGATTTAAGATTTAAACTTAAGACATGAAACTATAAAAATACCAGAAGAGAGTGCAGGGAAAACCCTTGAAGAAATAGGTCTGGGTGAGTATTTTATGAGGGGGACCCCCCGGGCAATTGAAGCAGCAAAAATACACTACCGGGACCTGATCAAACTAAAAAGCTTCTGCCCAGCCAAGAACACAGTAAGTAAAGCAAGCAAACAGCCCTCAGAATGGGTGAAGATATTTGCAGGTTATGTCTCCTACAAAGGTTTAATTACCAGAATCCACAAAGAACTCAAACGTATAAGCAAGAAAAGAACAAGTGATCCCATCGCAGGCTGAGCAAGGGACTTGAAGAGAAACTTCTCTGAAGAAGACAGGCGCATGGCCTACAGACATATGAAAAAATGCTCATCATCTTTAATCATTAGAGAAATGCAAATCAAAACTACTTTGAGATATCCTCTAACTCCAGTAAGATTAGCTCATATCACAAAATCCCAAGACCAGAGATGTTGGCGTGGATGTGGAGAAAAGGGAACACTTCTACACTGCTGGTGGGAGTTAAAATTAATACATTAATTTTGGAAAGATGTTTGGAGAACACTTAGAGATCTAAAACTAGATCTTCCATTCAATCCTATAATTCCTCTACTAGGTATGTACCCAGAAGACCAAAAATCACATCATAACAAAGATATTTGTACCAGAATGTTTATTGCAGCCCAATTCATAACTGCTAAGTCATGGAAAAAGCCCAAGTGCCCATCGTCCATGAATGGATTAATAAATTGTGGTATATGTACGCCATGGAATATTATGCCACCTTAAAGAAAGATGGAGAATTTACCTCTTTCATGTTTACATGGATGGAGCTGGAACATATTCTTTGTAGTAAAGTATCTCAAGAATGGAAGAAAAAGTATCCAATATACTCAGCCCTACTATGAAACTAATTTATGGCTTTCATATGAAAGCTATAACCCAGTTATAGCCTAAGAATATGGGGAAGGGGAAGAGGGAGGGGGAAGGATGGGCAGAGGGAGGGTGATTGGTGGGATTACACCTGCGGTGCATCTTATAAGGGTACGTGTGAAACTTAGTAAATGTAGAATGTAAATGTCTTAACACAATAACTAAGAAAATGCCAGGAAGGCTATGTTAACCAGTGTGATGAAAATATGTCAAATGGTCTATAAAACCAGTGTATGGTGCCCCCTGATCGCATTAATGTACACAGCTATGATTTAATAATAAAAAAAGAAAAAAATAAGATTCTACTAAGGCATCATTTTAAACAACTGATGTCTTTAAGGGAAAGAATTTGTGTCATGCTGTTGACACCTGGAGCACTATCTTTTTAGTAACTCAGTGGTGCTAAATTAGTGGACAGAGAAAGGCCTGTCTTTGCTACTGAGCTCCAGCCCCTGCTCTGACAGCGCTGCCCAGGGAAGAGAGGCGTCTGAACGCTGACCGTCTAGAATAGGTCCCGACTCTGCCCTTCACTACAGTCAGTGTCTTCATGGTAGGATGAAGGTAAAAACAGCAGTATCTCACGCACAGATTGTTCAGCCCACCTGACACAGACAATATCAACGCAAATGCACTGTCTCTCTACATGATATTGAAACGACGATCCTGGGTAACTTAGAAACAAATTAAACCCAGTATTATATAAAAGGATGATTCATTCAAAAATGTTTGTCAAACAAATGCTTATTGATCAATTACAATAAGTTAGGATTATTACAGTAACCTACAAATGGCTTGTGTAATAACAGTTTAATCCTGTTGATTACATCAATAAAAGGAACATAATGAGTAACATTTTAAAGCTTTGTACTAAAAATAAATCCCTACTTCCAATTTTTTAAAGGCCTAACCATATTCCCTAACATTATGAAGCACTGGTCTAAGATGCAGAGACGGCATTGTGTACACGGGCAGACACTGCCACTCAACTCAGAAACAAGGCAAGAACGCCCAGCACAGCGCTGCCCCAAACCTCTTTATATTTGTTACCACACAGAAAAATAACAGAACACGCGTTTCACTCAACAAACTTGCCAGGAAAGGAACTAAATTTGCCAAGAATATAGGAAACAAGCTCTTAAATTGCTAGGAAAGCAAAAGGAAGCAAGTTTTTTGGAAATCAAGCTGTCAAAATATCCCAAAACTCATATGATCATGACATAACAATCACATTAGCAGTGATTAATCCTAAGGAAAACAGTTGATGACTCTCAAAAATGATTTATCGTCAAAAACACCTTCTGGGGGCAGGACATGATTGCAAGAGGGACTTTACCTAACAAATGCAATCAGTGTAACCTGGCTTATTGTACCCTCAATGAATCCCCAACAATAAAAAAAAAAAAAAAATGTTTACAAAAGGTCTGATTAGTAAGGTGAAAACTGCAAACTAATGCAATTTTTGCTGTTCTAAATAATTTTTAAAATAGTACTTTAATAAATTGGAATATGATTTAACCTATTCAGGATCTAAAAAAAAATTTCTCGATATTATGTAAAAGAAAAGAAGGATCCAAAAGCAAATGACTAATGAAATAAAACACAGCAATGAGAGTTTAAGGTGGAAAAGTAATAACACAGAGCAGCCTTTACAGACATGAAGGGCACACAATTTACAGCTTTTACCCACAGTGATGAAACACACAGATACAGTAGGAAAACACCCTGTGCAGCATTTATTTACTTGGAAATAGAAAGCAACTACAAGTGAGCCAGTAAGGATGAAAGAAAATGAAGTGGCTCTGACCCCTCTGCAGGATGGGGTGCGGGGTATAGACCGCAGATGGGTCTGTCAGGCTCTGCAAGAAGTCTCCTCTGTTTTTCTTTTGTAATTTAAACTATTTTGAGCAAAGGGAAATATAAGAACTTCCTGACACAATTCTACTGGATATGTAAGCAAAACCAACATCTGGACAGAAAAGGAATCAATAAAACAATTTAGTTACCATTAATGTAATATTTAAATGCTAGAATAGACTAGAAATGATAACAAAGTTGTCATTTTTATGTATGGGGGTAATTGTCTAAACACGTACAGCCAATAGCTAAAAATGCATATAATTTAAACAGTTCAATAAAGCAGTTCAATATAAAAATTTAACACAACAGAGGAATAGCCTCCCATGGACTAATCAAAGGAATAAGTAGACAGTTCTTGTCACCAGGAAATACGTAGGCACACCGCCCGGACAGACAGCAGTGAAGACCAAAACTCTAAGTGATTCTCCCAAAATTAATCTCTAATCTCGATGCACTTTCAATCAAAACTTCAAAGCAATTGGCGAGGTGGCTGTAACTTCATCTGGAAGAGTACACATCACTACGAGCAGCTGAGTGCTGAGAACTCAGCTGACGCACAGACAGTGGACTCATTCCCAGAAAGACAAAAACTGCAAATCTGACTCAGCAGACAACCAGACAACCAGAAAAAGAGTAATTTAATGTATTAGTAATTAAGTTTAATGAAAACTACCCATAACAACCTAATTCATATTTTGAATTCTCCCCAAATATGAAAAGAGATAACAATTCTTCATAAATTCTGTGCAAAAATAGAAAAGGAGGAAATAATTCTAATTCATCTTATGATGGCTCTATTACTCCAGGTAGAAAAGAGTTAACATTTCAGGCCTGATCACAGTGGGTAGGAAGGCCTGCTTACCTGATAGCCCTATCCTGCATTTGGATTTTGAGGGGGTTCCTAACACCATTAACGGCTAAGAGTGGTTCACCATTCCTGAACAGTTGGTTTGTGCAGACAATGTGCTTAAAGCTAAACACTGGCTTTCCTGAGAGTCTGGAATTCGGGTACCTACTCATCAGAGGATCGGTCCCCTGAGAAGCCCCAGGCACCGATGTCCCTGCTAGAGGCCTTGCTAGCACAGGGATTAGGGCAGACTGGAGCCGGGCCAGGTCAGCAGGTGCAGAATTGGCTGTTCTGTTGAGTTTCCAGGTGATGCTGCTGGTGCCGGGACTGAACTTCCAGAACCGCCGACCTTGTGAGCCCACTTTACCTCATTCCCTTTTTCCGTTCCATTTCATCAGACCGGGCTTACAAACTGGACTGTTCAATCTAACCACCACAGAGAAATTCTTAAGAAGGATTTCTTAAGAGAAACCCTGCCCTATTATCAATTTATTCCAATATTAACTAATATCTAAGATAATATTTACTATCTAAGATATTATTGATTTCCCCAAATTCTATCACTTTCTGAAGTTATAAACATGACTATATAACTCCACAGTTTCCCCAAATATAATGTTTTTAAGATAAAATTTCAATTGTTATACCAGAATAGGTCAAAATGTTTACAGTCATTAATTTTTTAAGATTGTCAAGTTTCTTCTGCTCAAGTCGCTTTGACGTCACAGAGCCATTTGCTAACGTTAGGTCGGGAGCCTGAAGCTAAAACCAGACGCTGCCCATATGCTGTGCCTGCAACATGCCTTCTAATTACAGCAACAAGCCCTCCTGCAGAGCTGGGAAAAACTGCCACTGAAGGGGAATCTTCAGATTCTTCTCTTCTAAGGTAAGCATATAAACCATCTGAAAATATTTCTGCCCCCACACATTGAGGCTTGTTTCTTCAGCTTTTGCACATGATCTAAAATTAATAATTTGTGGCCCTGGCTTTGTCTGTAAATAATTGGAAGGTGATACAGAATGGCCAACCCAGAAGTAGCTCTGAATAACACTGGCCATCTCAGGGAGGCTGATTAACCAACTCTGTAATTACACAGACTGAATTTGCATCTAAGATGTTGTTACAGAGAGTCCATGGCAAATTTGCACAATTAATGAATACAGTTTGCATTAGTGCAAAACATAAAGTGAAAATCATGTCCAAAGAAATTCAGTTTCATTAGTTTCAAATGTTTTCTTGCTTCCAGTTTTATCTCCTTTCCAATCCAATTCCTCCCCCAAGGAAGAGTAATTTTTTTGAAAAGGTAAAACATTGGCTTGGCACCTATAGCTCAGTGGTTAGGGCACAGGCCACATGTACTGGGGATTGTGGGTTCAAACCGGGCTTGGGCCTGCTAAATAATAATGACAACAATAACAATAAAATAGCCAGGCATTGTGGCAAGTGCCTATAGTCTCAGCTACTGGGAGGCTGAGGCAAGAGAATTGCTTAAGCCCAAGAGTTTGAGGTTGCTGTGAGCTGTGACACTACGGCACTCTACTGAGTGTGACATAATGAGACTCTGTCTCAAAAAAAAAAAAAATGGTAAAATATTCTTTTACATTAAATCCTCTTGGGCTCGGAATGAAGCTCGTCCTCCCCAGTGAGAGCTGAAACCTTCTGCACAGTCTGACCCCTCAGCTGTCTCCACCAGCTTCCACCCAAGGCAGCCTCCCACACAGCACTCTCGCCCCACCAATAACATTCTTCTTCCCATCTTCCCCGTTTCCCAAACAGTTTCCAGCATCCTGGGTTCTGCATGGACGTTTCCCAGCCTTGTTCATTGCCAGCGATCTAGGTTATAAGATGTGACTCCAGGAAGATGCTCTCAGCCTCGTCTGGGTGAAGTTCCCAAATCACATTCTTCTCTGCCATCCCCCTTCTATCACAAAAAACCTATGGCACTGGGTTTCCTACCTGTTTTTGGAATGCTTATGTAGCTTGAAGAGGAATTATTTCTAAATGTATGTATTACTGTATCTCCAGTGCCAGACAGAAGTTCTTAAATTCTGTGAGTGCTCACTGAAAGTGTGCCCAATAGATGGACAGACGGGTGGGTGGATAGATGGGTAGTAGATAGGTAGGTGGATGGATGGGTGGATAGATGGGTGGGTGGATGGATGGATGGATGGATGGATAGATGGATGGATGGATGGATAGATGGATGGATGGATAGATAGGTGGATGGAAGGATGGGTGGATGGATGGGTGGGTGGATGGGTGGTAGATAGGAAGGTGAATGGATGGATGGATGGATGGGTGGATGGATGGGTGGGTGGATGGTTGGGTGGGTGGGTGGATGGATGGATGGATGGGTGAATGGGTAGATGGGTGGATGGGTGGGTGGGTGGATGGATGGATGGAGGGATGGACAGATGAATGGATGGATGGATAGATGGGTGGATGGAAGGATGGGTGGATGGATGGGTGGGTGGATGGGTGGGTGGGTGGATGGGTGGATGGGTGGATAGATGGATGGATGGATGGATAGATGGGTGGATGGATGGATGGGTGGATGGATGGGTGGTAGATAGGTAGGTGAATGGATGGATAGATGCATGCATGGGTTGATGGATGGGTGGATGGAAGGATGGGTGGATGGATGGGTGGGTGGATGGATGGGTGGTGGATGGATGGATGGATGGATGGATGGATAGATGGGTGGATGGATGGATGGGTGGATGGATGGGTGGGTGGATGGATGGATGGATGGATGGATAGATGAATGGATGGACATATGGATGGATGGGTGGATGGATGGGTGGTAGATAGGTAGGTGAGTAGATGAATGGATGAATGTGTGAGTGAGTGGGTAAATGGAAGTGTGGGTAGGTGAATGGATGAATGGATGGATGGGTGGATGGGTGGGTGGATGGATGGATGGATGGATGGATGGATGGATGGATGGATGGATGGATAGATGGGTGGATGGATGGATAGGTGTATGGATAGATGTGTGAGTGGGTAGGTGAATGGATGGGTGGGTGGATGGGAGGTCTATGGATGGATGGATGGATGGACAGGTGAGTAGATGGATAAAATTCAAGTATATGAAAAAATGTCTAAGTATTAAAAGTATCCTACAAAGATCCTCCTATCCTTGTTCATGTTCTGGCATACATGAAACTGACCATTTCTAAAAAGCACAGAGGTTCAGCTGCTTTTCCTGAAGGAACTAGACAGACTGCCCCAAGGGCTCCGATTAGGAGCTGTCTTTGGGAAGCACTCTGGAACCCTCTGACTTGTGCAAACATAAATTGAGTGATTCAACACCAATGGCTTGAAGGGAGGAGATAGCTATTCTCTGCAGGTGCTCCCAGCATTACCTACAATGCAAAGCTGGCTGCTGAGAAGAGTTGGGAATGTTGTACAGAAAAGAAGAAGGGAATCAAGAAATGTGTCTCTTTACTTTTCTCTAACTTACTTTATTGCTTAAATGTCAAGCTTATCAGCAGGGCGCAGTGGCTCATGCCCGTCATTCTAGCACTCTGGGAGGCCAAGGCAGGTGGATCACTTGAGCTCACGAGTTCAAGACCAGTGAGCAAGACCCTGTCTCTACTAAAATAGAAAAACTGAGGCAAGAGAATTGCTTGAGCCCAAGAGTTGGAGGTTTCTGTGGCTATGATGCCACGGCACTCTACCCAGAGCAACAGCTTGAGACTCTGTCTCAAAATAAATAAACAAATAAATATCAAGCTTATCAAGATATAATTTACATACAGTAAAATTCACCCTTTTATGTGAAGTATTTTGTGAGCATTGACAATAGAATGCAGATGGAGACCACCACCATAGCCAGCACAGATGGTCTCCATGACCCAAAGTCCCCTGCCCGATATGGTCAGCCCCTCCCATCAGTCCCCCTCTTGCCCAGCCCTAATCTGATTTTCTATAGTTTTATCTTTCTAGAATATCATATAAGTGAGGTCATATAATATGAGGCTTTGAGCCCAGCTTCTCTCACTATATGATGTGGGGGGCCATCCATGCTGTTGTGTGTGTCCGTAGGGCAGCATTTTTACTGCAGAGAAGCACCCCACTTCTCTGGGTAAATGAGGCACGTGTTTACCTATTCCAATGCAGGTGGACAGTGGAGACATTACAGTTTGGGCTTCTTGCAGAAGATGGTTCTGTAGACATTTATGTATGGGTCTCCATGTGACATATGTTTCCATTTATCTCAGGTAAATACCTGGGAGCTGTATTATTGGGTTGATTGGAATTCAAATGTTTGACTTTATAAGACACTACCAGACTGTCCTGAAGTGACTGTGCCATGTCGCATCCCACCAGCCACCCACCTGCAGCCATGGTGGCTCCACATCCCATCAGCCACACACCTGCAGCCATGGTAGCTCCACATCCCACCAGCCATCCGCCTGTGGCCATGGTGGCTCCACATCCCACCAGCCACCCTCCTGCAGCCATGGTGGCTCCACATCCCATCAGCCACACACCTGCAGCCATGGTAGCTCCACATCCCACCAGCCATCCGCCTGTGGCCATGGTGGCTCCACATCCCACCAGCCACCCGCCTGCAGCCGTGGTGGCTCCACATCCCGCCAGCCACCCGCCTGTGGCCATGGTGGCTCCGCATCCCACCAGCATGTGGGGCAGTTAAACTTCCAGCCGTGGGGCTGTGTGTGGTGTGGCTGTCCCTGCTTCTACTTGACTCCTGCTAATGACCATCACTGAGCATCTTTTCATGTGCTCCTTTGCCAGACAAAACTTCTCTATGGTGAAACGTCCATATCTTTGCCATGGCCCTGGATTATTTTTTTGTTGTTTTTCGTATTATTCTGTGCATTCTATGTACGTTGACCTGAGTCTGTGAAAGCACGTGTGTGTTTCAAATGTTCCCCCCAGTCCACTGCTTATCATTTCGTATCTTTAACAGTGTCTTACAAAGATCAGAGGTTTTTAATTTTAATGAAGTTCTTTTGATTTGTCAGTTGTCTCTGTTATGGTCGATCTATGTTTATTGTATCTTATCTAAGAAATATTTTCTTTTATGTTTGCTTCTAGAACTTTCTAGTCTGGGTGTTATATTAAGTCTTACAATCCATTTCAGGTTACTGAAATGATACGAGATGTAGACCAAGGTTCCATTTTTAATGTACACAGATCCCAACAGTGCCAGCATGTTAGTTAAAAAGTCTATCATTTCTTTAGGGATTTACCTCGTTACCATCGTCAAAAAGTCGCTGTACTTAGGATCTTTTTATGAATCTGCTCTGCTCCTTCAGACGCTTCCTCAATACACCTTGTCTTTGTTACTGTCTTGAGATCAGGCATCACGACCCTCCCACCCCTCCTGGCTGTACTCAGTGTGCCCAGGTTTTCTTTGGTGAGACACACCAGCACGAAAGTGCACCAAGGGTGCCAAGAGGGCCTCACAGATGCCCGGGACATGGCTCAGTGTGAAGGAGCCCAGGCAGGGGTGCCGGGCAGGATGGCAGGTGGCCAGCACAGCAGGCTTCCCACACACACAGCAGGACTGTGAGCTTTGGGAGGAAAGGGGAGGCAGTCAGGGAAAACGGAGGCACTCTGCCATGGGGTCCGCAGGGGACACACGGGTCCTATGTGGACAGCAGGGCAGTGAGGTGTAAAGCATCACATTTCAGCAGTGTGGACAAGACCACAGCCCAGCCAGCCACACAGCACAGAGGGTCACACTGCAGCCCTACAGATAGGACCATGGTGCAGCTGTCCACACAGCACAGAGGGCCACACTGCAGCCCTACAGATAGGACCACAGCCCAGCCATCCACACAGCACAGAGGGCCACACTGCAGCCCTACAGACAGGACCATGGCGCAGCTGTCCACACAGCACAGAGGGCCACACTGCAGCCCTACAGACAGGACCACAGCCCAGCCGTCCACACAGCACAGAGGGCCACACTGCAGCCCTACAGACAGGACCATGGCGCAGCTGTCCACACAGCACAGAGGGCCACACTGCAGCCCTATAGACAGGACCACAGCCCAGCCATCCACACAGCACAGAGGGCCACACTGCAGCCCTATAGATAGGACCACAGCCCAGCCGTCCACACAGCACAGAGGGCCACACTGCAGCCCTACAGACAGGACCATGGCGCAGCTGTCCACACAGCACAGAGGGCCACACTGCAGCCCTATAGACAGGACCACAGCCCAGCCATCCACACAGCACAGAGGACCACATTGCGGCCCTACAGACAGGACCACAGGCCAGCCATCCACACATCACAGAGGGCCACACTGCAGCCCTACAGACAGGACCATGGCGCAGCTGTCCACACAGCACAGAGGGCCACACTGCAGCCCTACAGACAGGACCACAGGCCAGCCATCCACACAGCACAGAGGGCCACACTGCAGCCCTATAGACAGGACCACAGCCCAGCCATCCACACAGCACAGAGGGCCACACTGCGGCCCTACAGACAGGACCACAGCCCAGCCATCCACACAGCACAGAGGACCACACTGCGGCCCTACAGACAGGACCATGGCGCAGCTCTCTACACAGCACAGAGGGCCACACTGCAGCCCTATAGACAGGACCACAGCCGAGCCGTCCACACAGCACAGAGGGCCACACTGCAGCCCTACAGACAGGACTACGGCCCAGCCATCCACACAGCACAGAGGGCCAAACTGCAGCCCTACAGACAGGACCATGGCACAGCCATCCACACAGCACAGAGGGCCACACTGCAGCCCTACAGACAGGACCATGGTGCAGCCGTCCACACAGCACAGAGGGCCACACTGCGGCCCTACAGACAGGACCATGGTGCAGCCGTCCACACAGCACAGAGGGCCACACTGCGGCCCTACAGACAGGACCATGGCACACTTGTCCACAGAGGGCCACACTGCAGCCCTACAGACAGGACCATGGCACAGCCGTCCACATAGCACTGATGGCCCCACTGTGGCCCTACAGACAGGACCATGGCGTAGCCATCCACACAGCACAGAATCAACCCCTGCACAGCCATCAAGACTGAAGCCACCATTGGGCAGGTCTGAGTCTCCTGGTCTCTCTCACCTCTGGATGAAGGCTATAGAAACATAACTGACTTCTTTTGGCCAGTGAAAGTCTTGCCTCTCAAAATTAGGAATGAGTTAAAGCTTTAAGAGGAAGATCACGTTGACGTGATCATTTGAGTTGTCAGCACTCAACAAACAACTTTTTCATGGCTATATTTGTATCAAAGTTTAATGAAGTTTTAAGTCTAACCTTAAAAAATTGTAATGTTTGTAGTTCAAAGGTTGTTGACTATTGACGATTCAAGATGGCTAATAAATCATATTGGTTTCATTTATTCACTGTGATTTCCTCCTCTGCCATAAACCCACAAGACCTTGCCACATATGACACCCGCCTTAGAAAATTTCTTTCATCTTCCCAATTTCATGTCTTCTTCCCACTTTTTAATGAACACTGAATATTTTAGAAATGTTGTTCAATAAATGTTAAAACAAGCCCTCCACAGTTCTCCACGCGTTAGCAGCGTGGGATTTTCTTCTGACGAGACCCGCTCGTTTCTTGTACTCCTCATCCTGTTCTGTAAAGTGCCGCAGATGATAAAGAAGAACTTCTGAGCAGTCACTACAGGACGTCACACGCTGTTTCTCTAAGCAGGAAATTCTTTGAGCAACCCATAGCTGCTTTAAAACACTTTACAGCTTTTAATCATGAGTTCGAGGACATTGAGATTCATTAAAAATTCACTTTGTGGGCGGCGCCTGTGGCTCAGTGAGTAGGGCACCGGCCCTATATACCGAGGGTGGTGGGTTCAAGCCCGGCCCCGGCCAAACTGCAACCAAAAAATAGCCGGGCGTTGTGGTGGGCGTCTGTAGTCCCAGCTGCTCGGGAGGCTGAGGCAGGAGAATCGCGGAAGCCCAAGAGCTAGAGGTTGCTGTGAGTCCTGTGACATCATGGCACTCTACCGAGGGTGGTAAAGTGAGACGCTGTCTCTACAAAAAAAAAAAAAAAAATTCACTTTGTTTCCTTTCTCATGACACAGCGCTAGAGCAGCCTTTAAGCTAATGGGCTGGAAATAATAAGCAAAGAGAAGAAATCCTGCAGGCGGGGACAGCTAATTCGCAAACTGCGTGGGGCGCTGGCCGCACCTGAATCAACTTGCAGCTTTTCTTGAAATTCTCTGGCAAATATATTTGAGGCCAGTAGGTGAATATATTGATCAGAATTTTTACTATCTCTCTCAAGCGAAATCAATGTAACTCACAATGTCGGCCCAACTTATGCTTGCCTGGGAAGGAAGACTGGGAGGCTGTTGAATAAAGGAGGAGGCAGGTGTGAGACTGGACCACCCGCTGGGTGCACATGGGGATAAGGGGCATAAGAGAGTGCAAAGTTCTGTGACTCCCTGAGAAGCAGGGCGAAGGCACGGTGACCTTGCCACACGGGAACACGGCTTTGTCACCTTCGAGCTTCCAGGCATTTTCCCACAGTGACTCTGTGTATGTTGATGGCTCCTTAGCACTTAACTAGACATGGGAACAGCTCCTTTTCAAGTATCTTCATTCAGGCTGAATTTCTCTTGCCTTCCTAATACGAATCTTGCAATTAGTTTGAAGGGACAACTTAAAAATAACGTAGGAGCAATAAGAGAAGAGGAAGGAGCAGTCACGACCAAAATGAGGGAAAACACACAACCACCTTCCTTTTCTGTGAGCTAAATCAAGCTGGAGGTTCAGGGACCTGTCCTGGCGGTTTTCCCAGCAACAACACACCAAGAATTTGGGTGAAACAAACAGGGAGGACCAGGACAAGGAGTGCAAATTCCTGGGCAAAGAAGCGACAGCTGAGCCCAAATCAACAGCCAGAGGCAGGAAAGTTACTTCATGAGGGCAAGAATCACACACCCATCAAGTAAGCTCCACGCTGCAAAGAGGAGGCAACTGAGGCTGGACTTTTATACAGATTTTAGAGGCTTGGAAAGGGGCCAATTTCTTTTCTTTTTTGAATTCTGATACCTTTAAAGATGCAATATACTCAGTTACAGTGTGATCTTTTTAAATAAATATGCAAATTTTGTAGCAAAAGTCTTGGAAATCTCTGTTTCTATCATGGACTTGCCAAACAGCTGAGCTCTGTTGCTTGTTCTCACATCGCCACTTGATGGCGCTACAGGGAAGAGGCCGGCAGCACCAGTGGGAGCCCGCCAGGCCCCTGGGCGTGAGGCTGCTCCTCCCCTCACCCAGCAGCCGGCTGAGTCCAGGTCCAGTTCAGCAGAAATTCCCAAGAAGGAGAAATTTCTTCAGGCCTCCCAAATAATTACATATGTTTAGCCTTTACTTTCTAAAGGACTAATGAGAGACATTCCTTGGCATTTCCAGGAAGGAAGGAAGAAGTTGCTGCCTTCAGAAAAATTTTAATTTGTGTAGCTACTGTAATTCGATTCTTATTCACAAACAGTATCTAGAGAGTTACAATGGAATGTAATGCACTTAAATTAGGTTAAGAAGACATCTCTGAAATGTTCTTGCAAGAAGGATGCACAATATTCTCCTGGCCTAACATTAAGCAGATTTGGCATAATATATTTCAGAGCCTCCATTTTCCATTCCAAGTTTTTAACCCTTCTCCTCACCTCTGGTTCTCCATTTGGGCACATATCCAGGACATCTGTCCCTTTTCCTTCCACTTAATATGGATCCCTCAGTGAAGACCAGAGTGCAGACGTCACCCCTATAGCAAAGCAGGTGGAGATTCCTGACCTTGACCTTGACCTGCAGGTGGCCCAACCCACTGGCCATGAAGGCTCCATGATCCCAATGATAAGCAATTTGCTTTCACTGTTTTCCTTTCTCACTTTGTGATACAAGGTAAAGGGAGACATGGCACATGGTTCAAAATTACTCAAATGAATGCTTTCATGTGTTACTGGAAGATTATAATGAAGGCATTTGTAAGTGTGATCACTAAATGTGCATTTACCCAGCAACCAGAGACCAGCTTCCAGCAAACGCTCCCAGCAGGACAGACCGGACCAGCCCAAGCTCAGAAGGTCTCTGTGTCCCCTGTTCTCATGTCAACAGAACGAAGTGGCTGTTCATTTTAGGGAGATTTTGTATAGTTGATGCTTTTTCAGGACTTGATATAGGCCTGTTCAACCTTTCCACTTCGTTCTGGCTAAGTCTTGGTAGGTGGTGTACTTCCAAGTATTTGTTGATTTCTTTCAGATTTTCATATTTCTGAGAGTAAGTTTATTGTAATATTCGTTAAGGATTTTTTGAATTTCTGAGGGGTCTGTTGTTATTTCATCTTTGCCATTTCTGATTCATGAAATTAGAGATTTTACTCTTTTTTTCCTGGTTAGGTTGGCCAAAGTTTTATCTATTTTATTGACCTTTTCAAAAAAACCAACTTTTGGATTTATTGATCTGTTGTATAATTATTTTGTTTTCAATTTCATTTAATTCTGCTCTGATTTTGGTTATTTCTTTTCTTCTGCTGGGTTTGGGGTTGGAATGTTCTTCCTTCTCCAGTTGCTTGAGATGTCCCATTAAGTTATTAACTTCCTCTCTTTCCGTTTTCTTTCTTTTTTTTTCCCTCCCTTCCCTTCTCTTTTCGTTTTCTTGAAGAAGGCTTTCAGTGCTATAAATTTCCCTCGTAGGACTGCCTTTGCGGTATCTCAGAGGTTCTGATAATTTGTGTCTTCATTGTTATTTTGTTCCAAAAATTTGGTGATTTCCTTCTTAATCTCATTGATAACACATCTATCCTTCAGTATAAGGTTGTTTAGCTTCCATGTTTTTGTATAGGTATGCAGGTTCCTGTTGTTATTGAGTTCAACTTTTATTCCATGATGGTCTGAGAAGATGCAAGGAATAATTTCTATTTTTTTAAATTTGTTCATTTTAGATTTGTGGCCCAGGATGTGGTCAATTTTGGAGTATGTTCCGTGGGCTGATGAGAAGAATGTGTATTCAGTTTTCTTGGGATGAAATGTTCTGTAGATGTCTGTTAAGTCCAGATGTTGAATGGTTAAGTTTAAATCTAAGATTTCTTTGCTTAGCTTCTTTTTGGAGGATCTATCCAGCACTGCTAATGGGGTATTAAAATCTCAAACTACTATGGAACTGGAGGAAATCAAGTTGTTCATGTCTGTTAGATTTTTCTCTTATAAATTGAGGTGCATTCTGGTTGGGTGCATAAATATTAATAATTGAAATCTCATCATATTGAGTATTACCTTTAACAAATATGAAGTGTGCATCCTTATCCTTCCTTATTTTGGTTGGTTTAATGCCTATTGCATCTGCGAAGAGGATTGCAATGCCTGCTTTTTTCTGCTTTTCATTCGCCTGGAGTATAGACGACCATCCCTTCACCTTGAGTCTATATTTATCTTTTAATGTAAGATGAGATTCTTGTATGCAGCAGATATCTGGCTTGAGTTTTTGTATCCAGTCAGCCAACCTGTGCCTCTTTAGAGGACAATTTAAACCATTCACATTAATTGAGAATATTGATAAGCCTTTCGAGAGTCCGGTGGACATTTTTTATTTTTTAGCGACTGTGGAAGTTGGAATTTGGTCAAAATTTTCTGGGTGGGTTTACTTTTGTGGTGGAGGATTATGCTCGTCTTTATGGAGGATAGGTCTGAGAAAATCCTAGAGAGCTGGTTTAGTTGTGGCAAATTTCTTCAACATGTGAATTTCATTAAAGTACTTAATTTCTCCATCATAAATGAAACTCATTTTAGCTGGGTACAGGATCCTGGGTTGAAAGTTATTTTGTTTTAGGAGATTAAAAGTCGATGACCATCCTCTTCTAGCTTGAAAGATTTCAGCAGAGAGATCTGCAGTTATTCTAATATTCTTCCCCTTGTAGGTAATGATTTTCTTTTGTCTGGCTGCTTTGAAAATTTTCTCCTTCACATTAACTTTAGTGAAATTGATTATGATGTGTCTGGGGGATGTCTTATTTGGGTTGAGTTGTTCTGGAGTTCTGAAACTGTCATCTATCTGACATTCAGAATCTCTTGGCATGTCTGGAAAGTTCTCTTTCATAATATCATGGAGAAGAGACTCTGTGCCTTGTGAAGCCACTTCATCACTTTCAGGAATCCCTATAAAATGAATATGGTTTTCTTCTAATTATCCCCGAGCTCTCTGAGAGAGAGATCTGTTTTTGCCCTCCATTTCTCTTCCTCTCTGAGAGTTTGGGAGCGTTCAAAAGCTTTATCTTCAATGTCAGAAATCCTTTCTTTTGCTTGTTCCATTCTTTTACTGAGGGATTCTACTGTGTTTCTCAGATCTTTGAGGGCAGCAACTTCTTGTCTCAATGTGTCAAAATCTTTGGTCATTTGGTCATTGAATTCTTGAGACATCTTGTGGATTACTGCTTGGAATTCTAATTTGATCTTATTTGCTATCCAGATTCTGAATTCAATTTCTGACATCTCAGCTATTTGTTTGTGCATGGGTACTTGTGCTGTGTCTGCCCCATTGTTCCTTGGGGGAGTTGATCTACTCTGATTATTCATATTGCCAGAGTTTTTACTTTGATTTCATCTCATGATTGTTTTTGACCATTGCCTCTGGCCATCCTCCGAGTTGGGGTGGTGTCTCTCTGAGATTAAACCCCACGGGGGGATCACTCTATTGTTGCTGGATCTTTGTAGGGAGTGACCTTGTGTAGCTCTTCTGGGGCTGCCCCAGCCAGGGAGTTCTGGTTGTGGGAGCAGCTCCAGAGTGTGACACCCCCAGATCCAGCAACAGGTGGGGGGTGGTGCACACGGTTCTGGGAGTGCCTGGTGTCCAGTGACTTTGGCACAGAGGGCCCAAGGCTCCAGCAGTCTCTGGCCAGGAGAAGGGCTCCACACAGAGGCAGGGAGGGCTCTGGAGGGTATGCCTCTACCAGAATCCCTGGCCAGACCAGTGAGCCAGTGTGGAGGCAGGGAGGGTACAGGAGGGAGGGCATGGGGTTTCACAGCTCCCAGAGTTCCTGGTCAGGGTGTAGGGAGGCCCGGCAGGTGGGGTAGCAGGTCCCAGAGCAGCTCCTACCAGGGTCCAGGTGGGTGCAGCTCTTCCGGAGGTCCGGGAGGGTGCCGATCGCAGTCTCAGCACCAGTTTTCTACATTTTATTAGAACTAGCAAAATGTCAACAGCACTAGACGATGCTAAGTTCTGTATAAATAATGAGATACCCACAGCAACCAATTTCAAAAGCTGTAAAAAGGGATGAACTCCAAAATACTAGATAAATCAAAACCGAAGCCTAAGAAATATACAGGAAAACCTGAAACAGAAGAAAAGAACAGGAAATAAAAAAACGGGTGACTTTTGGAAACCTGACTAGGAGGGACCCCCAACCCCCCTGGGTGCTGGCACGGGGCTGGGTGTGCTCCCTGGAGGACCCACACCCGCCCTCCTGTGCGGCGTGCACACAGAAACCCGCCCCCGCCCCCTTGCACACTGTGTGATCACAGGAACTCATACCCGCCCTCCTGCGCGGCGTGCACACAGAAACCTGCACCCGCCCCATTGCACACCGTGTGATCACAGGAACCCACACCCGCCCTCCTGTGCGGCGTGCACACAGAAACCTGCACCCGCCCCATTGCACACCATGTGATCACAGGAACCCACACCCGCCCTCCTGCACGGCATGCACACAGGAACCCGCACCCGCCCCATTGCACACCGTGTGATCACAGGAACCCACACCCGCCCTTCTGCATGTCGTGCGCACAGGAACCCACACCTGACCTTCTGTATGAACTGCACACACACATTCCCTTTTACTTACACCTTGGAGCTCAAGCAATTCTCTCACTTAAGGACACTTCTTGGGATTCTTTTTATGTATCATAAATAGTTTTCTCACTTTTTTTTTTTTGAAAGCTTCATTCTTCATACTCCATTACATGAAAGTTTCTTTACTATTTAAGAATCTTTTACCAATGCCACGTTTCTTCCCACAGACTTGCTGCAACGCTGCTCTTTGCACGGCGCGGTAACAGAGCTACTGTCATATCCTTGCACACGTACCAGATTTGTATTTGTCTACGCAATCTACATGGGGAGTCTTCAGAAGTTCAGTTGCTAGGGCAAGGAGTGTTGTCCCTTAAAGTTTTGGTGACTATCTCTGAATCCTTCTGCCCATATGTTGTGCCAACTTGGTCCCCCAGAGTGTGCAACAGTAGCTAACTTTGAATGCTTAGCACCAAGCACCATGCTACTCACTGTATTTGAGATGCAATCACTTGTTTAATCCTCACACTGGCCCTATGAACTGTATACTATATCACTACCCACATTTTAAAAATGAGAAACTGAGCATGATCAAGGGACCAGGTCACTCAGCTGGTAGAAATGGAGCCAGGCCAGGAACAGACGTGGCAGGATCTATTCTGTGTGTCTCTGTGCTGTGGTGAGGTCATGAACAACCAGTAGTGGCGGCTTCAGAGATTAGTCAGTGTCTCCTGGGAAACTGTGCTAAGTGCGTGGGCTGGGAATTCACATTTTCATCACAGGGGCTTGTGTCTGCTGAGCTCCAGGGGAGCACCCTGGGGACTTGGCCACTGCAGTCCTAATCGAGTGATACCTTCACCTAAGATGGGAGAGAAAATACGCAATTAATAATTGGGAGCTTCTGAATTTGCTATTAGCTGTCATTCTTAGTAGTCACTTTTTTTTTTTTTATTAGCTGTCATTCTTGAACCTGCCACCTAGCCCTTGGCTGTCCCCTGTGAAGTACATGCTAGCCACTCCTTTTATGAAGCAGGAGACAGAGGATCACAAGTAACTCCCAAGCTCACAGAGCTCACAGCAAGGGAAGAGCTAGTCCTTCAACCCAGAGCTCCTTAACTCTCAGGCATTTTCTAGAAACATCTTAATTATCGTAACATTTCCAGGGCAGCCCTGAAAATACAATGGTTGCTTACTGTTAATATTCTACAAATGATACTTCCATTGCTCACTAATAACGCAATTGTTGCTTTACTGTTAATATTCTACAAATGATACCTTCATTTCTCACTGTTTAGTTATAATATTTTCCAAAGAAGGGATATTTTCAAGTAGCATTGAAAAAGATCATTCAAATCATTCAAACCTATTGGTTTATTTAGGCTTTGTTACATATGGACTCATTATTATTGGAGGTCTTTTTTATAAATACCTGTATTTATGATCACACAGCTTATTTGGTTTTGCTAAAATGACTTTTCTGTAAAAATGTTGGAGAGGGAAGGATAGGACCAGAAGATGGCCGCTGATGATGGCAGTTTCCTCTCCTCCTATGGCTCGCTGGCCCTCCAAGTCAGGGAAGCTTCCAGAGCTGCAGAGTTGTAGGGAAGCCCCATGGCTCCTTCCTACTGCCCCTGAACCCACAGATGCACAGAGACACGCAGCCACCTCCCAGCTGTGCTGGCCAGACCAAACCACCGCCCACAATAGCCCAGGGCCCTTGACAGATGCTGGGAAACATCCCACCTAGGATCCACCTCTCCCCTCAGGGCCCTTGGTCCCCTGGGGGTCCTGGGACACCTTGTATAGGTTGACTGGAGCTGACCAACAGCAGAACTGCAGCCTCCCCCAAGCTCGGGGGCTAAAGGAACAGTCGTGTGTCAGTTGACCTGTTAGCTCAGAAGAAACTTTTCATTTCATCCCTGCGTCTTCTGATACACACAGCAATACGTCAATCACCCCACCCTGCTCTACACCTACTTCAGCATGCGGAAAAAGCTTGAATGGTGGCTGCAATCGTCTTGTAAAAACACTGAGAACATGAAAGGAAATAAATTCTCAAAGATAAAAAAGGGAATACATTACCAAATAACAAGCAGAGGTGGCTTCCCGCCTTTTCTATGTGTTTTCAGTTCTTGTCTTTGTGTTTCCTCAAAGAAATTTTTAGGAAAAAAAAGAAATCGAGACCTTCTGTGGCTATCGGTAAGCTTGGACGGACAGCCGAGTCGTTTCCAATGACACAGTCTATTTCTCTGTCCAGCCCGGGAGGGAGACAGGCCAGTACACCGTGACGGAGACAGGCTTGTCGTGTGTTCACAGCCGTGACCCCTGGACATGACACACTAGGATGTTTGTGCCTGGTAATACCCTGGTACTGGCACTGAGGCAAAATCACTTGTTAATTTGTTTCTTCCACAAAATCTTGGTGTGTATGTGCCCAGCAGGCCCGTGAGGCTGGATACCTGGCAGAGCAGGTGTATCCCACAGAGGCAGGACCTGCCTTTCAGCATGTGTCAGAGTCCAGAGCAGCACTTTCTAACAGAGCTGTCTGCAATGACAGAAGTGTCCCCTCACTGGTCACTGGGCGATACCCCATAGCCCCAGATGGGCAGCATGTACTTGAGATATGGCTGGCTGGGGGGACCTCATTTCCTTCTCACTGAATTTAAGCAGCCAGCTGCGGCTCCCTAGTGGGCAGCGCAGATGTGCTGAGCTCCTTAAATACTTGCTGAGAGAGAGAGGGAGGGAAAGAGAAAGGAAGGAGGGGAGAGAGAAGGGAAGAAATAGAGAGGCAGGGAGAGAGGAAGAAGAAGGGAGGGTGGGAGGGAGGAGAATGGAGGGGAAAGGCAGGGAGGGAAGGAGAGAGAAGGAGGGAGCATAGAGGAGAGTGAGAAATGCAGAGAAACAGAGGCGTAAACAGAGAAAGTGGCGGCGTCTGAGAGAGACAGAGAGAGAAAGGAGGAGAGAAAAGCAGAGGGAGAGAGGATGCGGGGGGAGCAGGAATGCCGAGAAGGGGGAACTCCCGGCAGAAGGCAGATCAGCCGAGGGGCACGGGCTTGGGCAGGACTCGCCGTCCTGCGCAGAGCCGGACAGCATGACACTGGAGGACAGGTGGCCAGACCACACGGCGTCCAGGTCTTGTTGGGGTCTCGCTCTCTATGCCAAGAGTGGCGGGAACCCACTGAGGATGTGAGCAGAGGAAGGGCCCACAGGACTTGAGCTCCTGAAAAACACTGTAGGAGGCTCTGCAGCTGACCCCTCTCATGACGGGGAGACACAGCCACTGCGACATTTGAGACAATTAGGGACACGTCCAGGACAGGAGGGTCCTACACGGCCCTGGGAGGCCCACGTGGGTGTGTGTATCTCGGGAAGCCCCAGTTCCTCCAGGTTCCCACTCTCAGTCCGCAGCTACGTCCAAGGCGGCGTACTCACACGTCACCTCCATGGTGCCATCCCCCTCCCTTCCCTCTCCCATCTGCTCACACTCGTGCCAGCGCCCAGCAGACACCTGGCCCAGCATGGAGGGAGGTCCTGACTCGGTGCCAGCTCCCTGGTCTGCATGAGCGTCACCAGCCTTCAGCCCCGGCATCTTCCCACCTCTTCATTCCATCTTTATTTTAAAGCAGGTCTCAGACAGCATTTGTTATTCACAAGTCCCGGTGCTCAACAGTGCTTGTATGTCCTACAGCAGGAGGGCACTGGTGTCACACGATGCTCTGACAGTGTCCTGCTGTGGGCAGGAGGGGGGAGGACTGTGTGTCCCTCAGCCTGGGCATCCAGGCCCGAGCAGCCGCAGCATCTGACAACCCCCTACATGAAGCGATGGAGAGGCCTGATTTTACATCCCTCCTTCCCTCCCGCATGAGGCAAGCCAGGCATTAATGAGAAAATCACAGCACCATCTGGTTAAAATTCACTCACTAAGTGAGCATCAAGTTTCTTGGAGCAGATATGTAATGAGTTCCCAGGTGGGACCTGATGCTCCCATCTGCATTTGCCTCTCCTGGTCACTGAGGCTTCATGGCTTGGCCAGGCTGCAGAGTGGCTGCAGGCGGCCAGTGCTCACAGCCAGCAAGTGCCCGACTGCAAAGTTCTCCTGTGAAAAGGTACAGAGAGCAAAACAAAACAGTGATGACAGCTAAGTCCAGGCTTCTTGCCACCTTGGGGTGGAGGGAGGAGCCTGTCACCCTGGCTCCAGTGGGCAGCTGGTGCTGACAGGTGACACCTGTCCCCCGGCCCCTGGTCATCTGACTGACATGAGTGTGGCACTAGCCCTGGGCATAGGGCTGGGAGGGGAGCCTCAGAGTGCCCCAGGAGCCTGCCAGCCCAGGGGTGCTGAGTGGACCAGCAGCCACTGCCTCGGGCAGGTTTCTGGGGCAGATGCCGGAGCAGAGGCCACGGGAAGGCTCCCCGCGAGAACAACCCTGCTGCATAAAGTCATCATGGTGTTTCCTCCAGAATAAACTGCTTGCCAAATTCTAAAGACGACGTGATTCAGGGAAGCCCCACGTTCAAGACGCAGGGTAGGATAAAGACAGCATTCACCAGGACACTATGGACAGTGGGAGGCAAGGCCAGTTGATCGGGGACCCCAGAGGCCAGGCCCTTCCTGGTGGACAGTAGACCTGCCAGGAAGGAGTGGAGGGGCCAGCACCCAGGAGACCCCCAAAGTTGTAGACTCCCAACAGCCATGTCCACCTTTGCAGAGCCAAAGATTAGCAAGTGCTAGACCGCTGGCCCCGTGTCTGCTGCAGGGGGCAGTCCGCCAGCTTGCTAGGCCCGTCAGGGCAGGTCCCAGTGAACACAGGATGGAGCAGCCCAGAGAGAGACACCTGCCCAGGCCGAGGGTGGGGTGGGCACAGACCTGCGGACACAGGCCAAGGTCCAGGAAGCATGGCCCCAGCTATGGGGAAGCCACTTCTCCTGGGCACGTGGATCACGGGCAGAGCAGGACACGACAGCCATGCACACCCAAATAGACCATGTGGGGAGCCAAGAGCTCGGCCAGCAGGGCAGCTGCAGGGGTGTGCACCTGCCGTGTTGGATACAAAGACACGCAGATCTGAGCGCTGTCTTCAAGGTCATCTTTGTGAGGTATCAGCAGACACTGTCCTTTCCAAACCTAATTACATAATACTGACTTGTCTGAATCAGGAAGTGACCTCGGGATTACTGAATTTCTCCATTCCTTCCAGGTTTTCCAATTATTGGCATATAGCTGCTCACAGTGTCTGTAATCTTTTGGTTTTCTTCAGTGCTCAGAAAGTCTTTCTCTTTCAAGTTTGAAAGATATTTTTGCAGAACATTCTATTCATATCTTTTTATAGTTTTATCTTTTTTCATCTGTGATTTTGAGTCTTCTCTCTTTTCTTAGTCTAGCTAAAGCTAAAAACCAACTTTTTGTTTTGTTGATCTTTTGTATTTTTTTGTGTTATTTTCATTTATTTCTGCTCTGATCTTTATGATTTTTTCCTACTAATTTGGGGGTTGTTTTGCTCTTGTTTCTTGTTTTTTTAGTTCTTTGACAAGAATCATCAGGTTGTTTATTTGAATCTTTTTTACTTTTATGAGATAGGCACTTACTGCTATACGCTTCGCGCTTATTACTGCTTTTTCTGTACCCCACAGGTTTTGGTATGTTGCATCTTCATTTGTTTAGAGGAAATTCTTAATTTCCTTCTTAATCTCTTTACTGATCCACTGGTCATTCAGAAAAATGTTTCATTTCCATATGTTTGTATAGTTTCCTATGTTCCTGTTATTAATTTCTTGGTTTTTTTTTTTTCATTGTGATCAGAGAAAATACTTGGTATAATTTAAATTTTAAATTTTTTAGAAAAATACGTATCTTGTGGCCTAACATATGGTCTGTCCTTGAAAACAACCCATGAGATGAGAAAAAGAGTGTGTTTTCTGGAGCTGCTGGAAGAAATGTTCGTGAGTATCTATTAGGTCCATTTGGTTAGCAGCGCTGGGGAAGTCCAGTGTTCTTCTGCTGATTTTCTCTCTGAATGGTCTGCCCAGTGCTGAACATCAGATGTTGAGCTCTCCAGTGATTACTTATTCGTATTTCTCCTTTATTAGCTCTAATAATATTTGCTTTATGGATCTGGGCACTCCAGTGTTGAGGGCATATATATTTAGGAGTTATAGCCTCTTGCTGAATTTACTCCTATATCATTATATAATGACTTTCTTCTTCTCTCTGTATAATTTTTGACTTGAAATTTATTTTATCTGGTAGAAGTATAGCTACTTCTGTTTTTTTTTTTTTTTTTCTTTTTTGGTTTTCATTTACATGGAATATCTTTTTTTATCCCTTTATTTTCAGTCCATGTGTCTTTTTAGGTGAAGTGCATTTCTTGCAGACAACATATGGTTAGCTTTTATTTTTGTATCCATTCATCCCAGCCACTCCATGTCTTTTGACTGGAAACTTACTGCTACCATATTTTATTTTTATTTTTTTATTTTTATATATACATGCATTTATTAGGTTATTTTTTTTGCCTTCACAAAATTAAAAAGGCTTAAATTTTAATAACAATAACAATGTTTAAAATAAGGACTAGAAACAAAAAATAAATATGCTACCATATTTATTATTTAACTTTTGGTGGTTTTGTGGTCTTCTCTTTCGTATTTCTTTCCTGTCTTCTTTTGTTAAAAGTGATTTTCTCTGGTAACGTATTTTAATTCTTTTGTTTTTTTATATTTTATTTATCTGTTGTAGGTTTTTTGATTTCAGGTTACCATAAGGCTTGCACAAAACATTTTATAACAAATTAAACAATTTTGCTAACACACAAATAAAGAGAAATCTAACAAAATTTCTACCCTTTAATTTCATATCCCCTTTAACTGCTTGTTGTTTCTGTTCATATCATTTTTTTATTTTTACATATACATGCGTTTATTAGGTTTCCATTTTTTGCCTTCACAAAATTAAAGATGCTTAAAATGTAATAACAATAACAATGTTTAAGATAAGGACTACAAACAAAAACCTCATAAAGAATGAACGAACATAAATACATTCAGAAAAGAAATCAGAGAATTGCTGCATCAAAATATTAAGCAATAATAATAATAAGCAAACAAAGTAATATTCACATTGTCAAACAAGAGTATGCCTATTATAGAATGCTTTGACTCGGAGATTCAATATGGAGTCATCAGTTAACTTCTTCTTATCTTTTTATACTATTACTATCTATCTCTCAGAAAGTTATTGTTTTGATAGGTTTGTCTTTTAGTCAATATATAAGTGGTCTATACAGCACAATTACAGCAACAGAGCCTTCTGTACTTGGGTCCTTACTGTTACCAGGGAGCTGTACACCTTCAGATGGCTCAGTTGACTGTTAACCAGGGAGCTGTACACCTTCAGATGACTCAGTTGACTGTCGCCAGGGAGCTGTACACCTTCAGATGACTCAGTTGACTGTTAACCAGGGAGCTGTACACCTTCAGATGACTCTGTTGACTGTCGCCAGGGAGCTGTACACCTTCAGATGGCTCAGTTGACTGTCGCCAGGGAGCTGTACACCTTCAGATGACTCCGTTGACTGTCGCCAGGGAGCTCTACACCTTCAGATGACTCAGTTGACTGTTAACCAGGGAGCTGTACACCTTCAGATGACTCAGTTGACTGTCGCCAGGGAGCTGTACACCTTCAGATGACTCAGTTGACTGTTAACCAGGGAGCTGTACACCTTCAGATGACTCCGTTGACTGTCACCAGGGAGCTGTACACATTCAGATGACTCAGTTGACTGTTAACCAGGGAGCTGTACACCTTCAGATGACTCCGTTGACTGTCACCAGGGAGCTGTACACCTTCAGATGACTCAGTTGACTGTTAACCAGGGAGCTGTACACCTTCAGATGACTCAGTTGACTGTCGCCAGGGAGCTGTACACCTTCAGATGACTCCGTTGACTGTAGCCAGGGAGCTGTACACATTCAGATGACTCAGTTGACTGTTAACCAGGGAGCTGTACACCTTCAGATGACTCAGTTGACTGTTACCAGGGAGCTGTACACCTTCAGATGACTCTGTTGACTGTCACCAGGGAGCTGTACACCTTCAGATGACTCAGTTGACTGTTAACCAGGGAGCTGTATACCTTCAGATGACTCAGTTGACTGTCACCAGGGAGCTGTACACATTCAGATGACTCAGTTGACTGTTAACCAGGGAGCTGTACACCTTCAGATGACTAAGTTGACTGTTACCAGGGAGCTGTACACATTCAGATGACTCAGTTGACTGTTAACCAGGGAGCTGTACACCTTCAGATGACTCAGTTGACTGTCGCCAGGGAGCTGTACACCTTCAGATGACTCCGTTGACTGTCGCCAGGGAGCTGTACACCTTCAGATGACTCAGTTGACTGTTAACCAGGGAGCTGTACACCTTCAGATGACTCAGTTGACTGTTAACCAGGGAGCTGTACACCTTCAGATGACTCAGTTGACTGTTAACCAGGGAGCTGTACACCTTCAGATGACTCAGTTGACTGTCGCCAGGGAGCTGTACACCTTCAGATGACTCAGTTGACTGTTAACCAGGGAGCTGTACACCTTCAGATGGCTCAGTTGACTGTCGCCAGGGAGCTGTACACCTTCAGATGACTCCGTTGACTGTCGCCAGGGAGCTGTACACCTTCAGATGACTCCGTTGACTGTCACCAGGGAGCTGTACACCTTCAGATGACTCAGTTGACTGTTAACCAGGGAGCTGTACACCTTCAGATGACTCAGTTGACTGTCGCCAGGGAGCTGTACACCTTCAGATGACTCCGTTGACTGTAGCCAGGGAGCTGTACACATTCAGATGACTCAGTTGACTGTTAACCAGGGAGCTGTACACCTTCAGATGACTCAGTTGACTGTTACCAGGGAGCTGTACACCTTCAGATGACTCTGTTGACTGTCACCAGGGAGCTGTACACCTTCAGATGACTCAGTTGACTGTTAACCAGGGAGCTGTATACCTTCAGATGACTCAGTTGACTGTCACCAGGGAGCTGTACACATTCAGATGACTCAGTTGACTGTTAACCAGGGAGCTGTACACCTTCAGATGACTAAGTTGACTGTTACCAGGGAGCTGTACACATTCAGATGACTCAGTTGACTGTTAACCAGGGAGCTGTACACCTTCAGATGACTCCGTTGACTGTCGCCAGGGAGCTGCACACCTTCAGATGACTCTGTTGACTGTCGCCAGGGAGCTGTACACCTTCAGATGACTCCGTTGACTGTCGCCAGGGAGCTCTACACCTTCAGATGACTCAGTTGACTGTTAACCAGGGAGCTGTACACCTTCAGATGACTCAGTTGACTGTCGCCAGGGAGCTGTACACCTTCAGATGACTCAGTTGACTGTTAACCAGGGAGCTGTACACCTTCAGATGACTCCGTTGACTGTCACCAGGGAGCTGTACACATTCAGATGACTCAGTTGACTGTTAACCAGGGAGCTGTACACCTTCAGATGACTCCGTTGACTGTCACCAGGGAGCTGTACACCTTCAGATGACTCAGTTGACTGTTAACCAGGGAGCTGTACACCTTCAGATGACTCAGTTGACTGTCGCCAGGGAGCTGTACACCTTCAGATGACTCCGTTGACTGTCGCCAGGGAGCTGTACACATTCAGATGACTCAGTTGACTGTTAACCAGGGAGCTGTACACCTTCAGATGACTCAGTTGACTGTTACCAGGGAGCTGTACACCTTCAGATGACTCTGTTGACTGTCACCAGGGAGCTGTACACCTTCAGATGACTCAGTTGACTGTTAACCAGGGAGCTGTATACCTTCAGATGACTCAGTTGACTGTCACCAGGGAGCTGTACACATTCAGATGACTCAGTTGACTGTTAACCAGGGAGCTGTACACCTTCAGATGACTAAGTTGACTGTTACCAGGGAGCTGTACACATTCAGATGACTCAGTTGACTGTTAACCAGGGAGCTGTACACCTTCAGATGACTCAGTTGACTGTCGCCAGGGAGCTGTACACCTTCAGATGACTCCGTTGACTGTCGCCAGGGAGCTGTACACCTTCAGATGACTCAGTTGACTGTTAACCAGGGAGCTGTACACCTTCAGATGACTCAGTTGACTGTTAACCAGGGAGCTGTACACCTTCAGATGACTCAGTTGACTGTTAACCAGGGAGCTGTACACCTTCAGATGACTCAGTTGACTGTCGCCAGGGAGCTGTACACCTTCAGATGACTCAGTTGACTGTTAACCAGGGAGCTGTACACCTTCAGATGGCTCAGTTGACTGTCGCCAGGGAGCTGTACACCTTCAGATGACTCCGTTGACTGTCGCCAGGGAGCTGTACACCTTCAGATGACTCCGTTGACTGTCACCAGGGAGCTGTACACCTTCAGATGACTCAGTTGACTGTTAACCAGGGAGCTGTACACCTTCAGATGACTCAGTTGACTGTCGCCAGGGAGCTGTACACCTTCAGATGACTCCGTTGACTGTAGCCAGGGAGCTGTACACATTCAGATGACTCAGTTGACTGTTAACCAGGGAGCTGTACACCTTCAGATGACTCAGTTGACTGTTACCAGGGAGCTGTACACCTTCAGATGACTCTGTTGACTGTCACCAGGGAGCTGTACACCTTCAGATGACTCAGTTGACTGTTAACCAGGGAGCTGTATACCTTCAGATGACTCAGTTGACTGTCACCAGGGAGCTGTACACATTCAGATGACTCAGTTGACTGTTAACCAGGGAGCTGTACACCTTCAGATGACTAAGTTGACTGTTACCAGGGAGCTGTACACATTCAGATGACTCAGTTGACTGTTAACCAGGGAGCTGTACACCTTCAGATGACTCCGTTGACTGTCGCCAGGGAGCTGCACACCTTCAGATGACTCTGTTGACTGTCGCCAGGGAGCTGTACACCTTCAGATGACTCAGTTGACTGTTAACCAGGGAGCTGTACACCTTCAGATGACTCAGTTGACTGTTAACCAGGGAGCTGTACACCTTCAGATGACTCAGTTGACTGTTAACCAGGGAGCTGTACACCTTCAGATGACTCAGTTGACTGTCGCCAGGGAGCTGTACACCTTCAGATGACTCAGTTGACTGTTAACCAGGGAGCTGTACACCTTCAGATGGCTCAGTTGACTGTGCCAGGGAGCTGTACACCTTCAGATGACTCCGTTGACTGTCACCAGGGAGCTGTACACCTTCAGATGACTCAGTTGACTGTCGCGAGGGAGCTGTACACCTTCAGATGACTCCGTTGACTGACACCAGGGAGCTGTACACCTTTAGATGACTCAGTTGACTGTTAACCAGGGAGCTGTACACCTTCAGATGACTCAGTTGACTGTTGCCAGGGAGCTGTACACCTTCAGATGACTCAGTTGACTGTCACCAGGGAGCTGTACACCTTCAGATGACTCCGTTGACTGTCACCAGGGAGCTGTACACCTTCAGATGACTCCGTTGACTTTTAACCAGGGAGCTGTACACCTTCAGATGACTCCATTGACTGTCACCAGGGAGCTGTACACCTTCAGATGACTCCGTTGACTGTCACCAGGGAGCTGTACACCTTCAGATGACTCAATTGACTGTTAACCAGGGAGCTGTACACCTTCAGATGACTCAGTTGACTGTTAACCAGGGAGCTGTACACCTTCAGATGACTCAATTGACTGTCACCAGGGAGCTGTACACCTTCAGATGACTCCGTTGACTGTCACCAGGGAGCTGTACACCTTCAGATGACTCAATTGACTGTCACCAGGGAGCTGTACACCTTCAGATGACTCCGTTGACTGTTAACCAGGGAGCTGTACACCTTCAGATGGCTCAGTTGACTGTCGCCAGGGAGCTGTACACCTTCAGATGACTCCGTTGACTGTCGCCAGGGAGCTGTACACCTTCAGATGACTCAGTTGACTGTTAACCAGGGAGCTGTACACCTTCAGATGACTCAGTTGACTGTTGCCAGGGAGCTGGACACCTTCAGATGACTCAGTTGACTGTCACCAGAGAGCTGTACACCTTCAGATGACTCCGTCGACTGTCACAAGGGAGCTGTACACCTTCAGATGACTCAATTGACTGTTAACCAGGGAGCTGTACACCTTCAGATGACTCAGTTGACTGTTAACCAGGAAGCTGTACACCTTCAGATGACTCAATTGACTGTTAACCAGGGAGCTGTACACCTTCAGATGACTCAGTTGACTGTCACCAGGGAGCTGTACACCTTCAGATGACTCCGTTGACTGTCACCAGGGAGCTGTACACCTTCAGATGACTCCGTTGACTTTTAACCAGGGAGCTGTACACCTTCAGATGACTCCATTGACTGTCACCAGGGAGCTGTACACCTTCAGATGACTCCGTTGACTGTCACCAGGGAGCTGTACACCTTCAGATGACTCAATTGACTGTTAACCAGGGAGCTGTACACCTTCAGATGACTCAGTTGACTGTTAACCAGGAAGCTGTACACCTTCAGATGACTCAATTGACTGTTAACCAGGGAGCTGTACACCTTCAGATGACTCAGTTGACTGTCACCAGGGAGCTGTACACCTTCAGATGACTCAGTTGACTGTTAACCAGGGAGCTGTACACCTTCAGATGGCTCAGTTGACTGTCGCCAGGGAGCTGTACACCTTCAGATGACTCCGTTGACTGTCGCCAGGGAGCTGTACACCTTCAGATGACTCAGTTGACTGTTAACCAGGGAGCTGTACACCTTCAGATGACTCAGTTGACTGTTGCCAGGGAGCTGGACACCTTCAGATGACTCAGTTGACTGTCACCAGGGAGCTGTACACCTTCAGATGACTCCGTTGACTGTCACCAGGGAGCTGTACACCTTCAGATGACTCCGTTGACTTTTAACCAGGGAGCTGTACACCTTCAGATGACTCCGTTGACTGTCACCAGGGAGCTGTACACCTTCAGATGACTCCGTTGACTGTCACCAGGGAGCTGTACACCTTCAGATGACTCAATTGACTGTTAACCAGGGAGCTGTACACCTTCAGATGACTCAGTTGACTGTTAACCAGGAAGCTGTACACCTTCAGATGACTCAATTGACTGTTAACCAGGGAGCTGTACACCTTCAGATGACTCAGTTGACTGTTGCCAGGGAGCTGTACACCTTCAGATGACTCAGTTGACTGTTAACCAGGGAGCTGTACACCTTCAGATGACTCCGTTGACTGTCACCAGGGAGCTGTACACCTTAAGATGACTCAGTTGACTGTTAACCAGGGAGCTGTACACCTTCAGATGACTCAGTTGACTGTCACCAGGGAGCTGTACACCTTCAGATGACTCAGTTGACTGTTACCAGGGAACTGTACACCTTCAGACTCAGTTATTTATTACCATCCTTTTCTTTTAGCATTTCTTAAGGGACAGGTATGGTATTGATGAAATCCCTCAGTTTTTGTTTGACTGGGAAAATCTTTATTTCTCCTTCATGTTTGAAAGATACTTTTGCAGAACATAATATTGTAGGGTTAAGGGTTATTGTCAGCACTTTGAGTATGCCATGCCTCTCTCTCTTCCCTGTAAGGTCTCCACGGAGAAGCCTGTTGCCAGACGTGTCAGACATCCTTTACATATTATTTTTCTTTTTTTTTTTTCTTAGTGCCCTTGGGACTTTTTCTTAATTTTTGACCTTTGAGGGCTTAATAATAAACACCTTGAAGAAGCCTTGTTTGGGTTAAATCTTCTTGGTGTTTGATGCCTGTCTTGCACTTGAATATTGATGTCTTTCTCCAGGTTTGGAAAGTTCTCTGTTGTCATTTCTTTGAGTAAACTTTCTACCCTGATCTCTCTCTCTACCTCCTCTTAAAGGCCGTTTGCTCTTTTTGAGGCTGTTTTCTAGATCTTTTCAGCATGCTTCCTTCTCATTTATTCTTTTTCTTTTTTCTCTTCCATTTTCAAGTAGCAGGCCTTCAAGCTCATTAATTTTTTCTTCTGCTTGGAAAGTCCTATTGAGAGACTCTGATGCATTTCTCAGTATGTCAATTGAATTCTTAAGCCTTAGAATTACTGCTTTTTAAAAAATATATTTTCAATCTCTTTGTTAAATTTCTCCAACAGGCTTCTGAAATTCTTCTCTGCATTGTCTTACATTCATTAAGCCTCCTCAGGAACCCTATTTTGAATTCTTTGTCGGAAAGGTCATCTATCTACATTACTCAAGGGTTGATCACTGGCACCTTATTCAGTGCATTTGGTAAGGTCACGTCTTCCTGGATATTTTTGATGCTTGTGGATATTTGTCAGTGTCTAAGCATTGAAGGGTTACACACTTGTTTTTTTTTTTTTTTTTGTAGAGACCGAGTCTCACTATACTGCCCTCGGTAGAGTGCCATGGCCTCACACAGCTCACAGCAACCTCTAACTCTTGGGCTTACGCGATTCTCTTGCCTCAGCCTCCCGAGTAGCTGGGACTACAGGCGCCCGCCACGACACCCGGCTATTTTTTTGTTGCAGTTTGGCCGGGGCTGGGTTTGAACCCGCCACCCTCAGCATATGGGGCCAGCGCCCTAGTCACTGAGCCACAGGCGCCGCCCGGGTTACATACTTGTTTTAATTTTCATGATCTGGGCTTGTTTGAATCTGTCCTTCTTGAGAAGGCTTTCCAAATAGTCAAAGAAATTGAGTGTTGTGAGCGAGTCTTCAGTCACTGCAGCTGCATCAACAGGGGAGTGCCCCAGGCACTGGGTGCCTCTTGCAGACTCCTGGTGGTACCGCCTCGGTGGATTTGGCCAAGGTAGGGGAGAATTCCCTGGATTACCAGAGAAAGTCTCCCACTTGCCTCCCTCGCTCTCTGTGCTGGGCTGTTATAGTTGGGGAGGATTGATGTGGGCACTCCCTCCTGGTCGCCAGTGCCAGGTCACACCTGAATCCAGCCCAGCCTCACACAAAACCCCTGGTGAATGCTGCCTGGCTGCCTCTGATATTTATTCAAAGCTCAAGGACTCTTTAGTCAGCAGGTGGTGAATCCTGCCAGGCTGGATCCTTTCCTTCAAGGTAGAATCTTTTCTTCCGGGCCAGGGAAGGTCCAGAAATGCTGCCCTGGAACCAAGGCCAGCACTCGTAGCTTTGGGAGTCTACTTGGTACTTTATTTTACTGTAGCTGAGCTGGTACCCAAGTTGCAAAACAAACTCCTCTGAGCTCTTCCCTTTCCTTTCCCCAAGTGGAAGAAGACTCCCTGGGCTGCTCTTCCTGGAGTTGGTGGGGGAAGGTGACATGGGCACCCATGTGGCTGCTGCTGCTGCCTCACTGGGTCATGTGCACCCATGTCCACTGGCTCCAAGCCAGCAGAGCTGTGGAACTCTCCAAGGACTGCAGCCTTTGTGGCCTGACTGCCTTATGAATTTAGTCCAGGCCCCAGGCTGCTTTCTGTCAGCTGGTGGTGGGGCTAGTGGGAACTGGGGTTTGGAGTAGAGGATTTCTCTCTGGCAGGGCTGGTCCAAGTGCTCCGTCTATGGGCCCTGGCAGAATTCTGCCCTGTTTTGTGCTCCCTGCATGAGGGTGGCCCTGAGATCCAGTGCAAAATCCCATAGTCACTTCCCTGTCTCTCCCCTGGCTCCACAGACCCTCACTCCACTCCGGGAATGGGGGAGGGATGGCCTGGGCAGTACAAGATGGTCTTTCCCACCCTCTTCCCTTGACAGAATGCGACAACCGGGTACTGATGTCATTCTCCTGATTTTTGGTTTTTCTGAAGATGCCTCCTTGCATGGACGGTTGTTGAACTTGGTGTTCCTGCAGAGGGACAGTCACATGAGGTCTCTCTGTGGCCATCTTGCCCCACCCCCTCCCTCTGAAACTTTTTAGTTACAACCCCAAGTGCTATAGAAAATATGCAGAAACAATGGGTCAGGTACTGCTGGTGAAATTGCAATAGGGCACAGCCACTCAGCAGTGTGGCAATTTCTTATAACACGAAACAGGCAGTCACATAATGTGACTAAGGACTCCTGGGCACTTTTCCCAGACAAAAAAAAGCATGTTCACACAAATACCTGTACATACATGTTCACAGAAGTTTTGTTCATAATAACCCCAAACTGAGAACTATCAAGATATGTTTCAACAGGTAGGTAAACTGTGACGCACTCATGCCATGGAACACATCTCTATAATAGAAAGAAAAACTACTGATATGTGCACAGACTGGGAGAAATCACCAAAGAATTATATTGATTAAAAAAGCTAATCCCAAAAGGTTACATACCGTACAACTCCATTCCTTATAAAAATTTTTGCAGTGACAAAATTTTTTAAAAATGGGGTACCAATGAGTTGCCAGGATGGGGATTTGTTCAGGGTAAGGGGTGCTGTGGTTATTGAAGGGTTGTATGAGGCATCCTCCAGGTCATCTGGACTCTGAAGGGTGGGTGTGGTGCAATTGTTTATAACTCCATACACGCACACTCACACACACTCACACAATCACAGCAAATGAGAGCCTTTGATCAAATCCATGTCACTCTCCTGGTTCTGATATTACACAACAGTTTGCAAAATGTTACTATTAGAGAAAAGTAGGTAAGGTGTATGGGAATCTCTCTCTGATTTCTTACAACAATATTCTTATCTATAATCATTTCAGGAACAATTTCAAGTAAAAAAGAAATACTACACCAAACTTTACATCCTTACGTAAAATTATGCTTACATGTAATTATATGATTTAAAATTTTAAGTGAAATTGTGGCTCAGTCGGTAAGGTGATTGCCCCATATACCGAGGGTGGCGGGTTCAAACCCAGCCCCGGCCAAATTGCAACAAAAAAATAGCCGGGCGTTGTGGCGGGCGCCTGTGGTCCCAGCTACTCGGGAGGCTGAGGCAAGAGAATCGCTTAAGCCCAGGAGTTGGAGGTTGCTGTGAGCTGTGTTGAGGCCACGGCACTCTACCAAGGGCCATAAAGTGAAACTCTGTCTCTACAAAAAAAAAAAAAAAAAAAAAAAAAAGGAGAGAAATCCTTTTTCGTTTTTATCAAGGACACAAACTCCCTTTTTCACCAGCCTCTAATGTCATGAGACTCTCTCCTTCACGAAGGGGCGTGGGAAACTCCTTTGTAAACTAAACTGAAAGAAAGCCTTGCTATTCTGTCTGGTTTTCCTTGACCTCCAGTTTGAAGAGACTTTCTCCAAGACTTCTGGAATTCTGGATCCATAAATATGAATGATGTAAGAGCAGAGATCTTTCCTGGGACGCAGGTGTTAACGGATCGCCCCAGCTCCCTCCTTGGCAGAGGGACCAGCTCAGGAACACTCACAGCAGGGAGCATTTAACCTTTTACTCAGCAAAACCCACGTTATTATATGTCTCCAGCCTCCAGGGTATTCGCTACTGAAGTAGCAAATAATAAACATGCAAGGGCCAAGGGCCTTATTAAAAGCTGACATTAAATAGAGGAATTATCCAATGATACAAATAGCCAATGATAGTTCTCCTCTCTTTTAATGAGAAAGAAATAAGTCAACAGGCCTAGAGCACGGGAATTTTAGGACTACGTAGTACGCGATGCTGTTGGCGTAGAGGGCTGTAACCAACGTTAGTGCAGAGCGCCCTATGGCATCATCTAAATCTAAACCTTTTCTCCAGTTATTTATTTTGAGTATCCTGGCAGTACACAAAAATTGAAGTGTCTAAGATTTTTTGTAAATTCAGAAACTGATGTATACGAAGTCTCCAAAAGTAAAAACAAGGTTTTGGTGGTTGTTTTTAAGCTGGCAAGAATCTGATGGATTCTGAAATATATTTCTCTACAAGAACTGTCACCAAGGTTACCCCTCTCGCCATAGCTGCCAAGACCCATCCACCCCCTCGCCATGGTCCCTGTAGTCCTAGGGTGGCCTGGGATAACCCAGGAGGGGAGAGTGATCACTTTAACGGCAAAGTTCTTAGAAACTGAGTTATTCTTTTTTTTTTTTTTTTTTTTTGGCCAGGGCTGGGTTTGACCCACCACCTCCGGCATATGGGGCTGGCGCCCTAGTTCTTTGAGCTAACAGCACAGTTCTCAGTATGCTGTGGGGACTCTGCTCAGAGAAGACTAAGCCCTGGCTGTGCAGGCTCCCAGACACAGGACTGCCCCCTTCTGCGTGCTCCAGACACAGGACCACCTCCCTTTGAGTGCTCCAGACACAGGACCGCCTCCCTCTGAGTGCTCCAGCCACAGGACCGCCCCCTTCTGCGTGCTCCAGACGCAGGACCACCTCCCTCTGCGTGCTTCAGACGCAGGACCGCCCCCTTCTGCGTGCTCCAGACGCAGAACCGCCCCCTTCTGCGTGCTCCAGACACAGGACAGCTCCCTTCTGCGTGCTCCAGACGCGGGACCGCCCCCTTCTGCGTGCTCCAGACGCGGGACTGCCCTCCCTCCGCATGCTCTGAGGAACCACAGCTTGGCGATCCACTTAGCACCAAGGAGAAAAGGGCGTGGGTCTTAGTACCGGCATGTTGGCCTCTTCTTTTAATACTCCAAAAAATAAGTGCAGGCTCCGTGGCAGATTGGAGGTCCCTGCCTTTTATTAACCTTTCTAGATTTATATGTTTGCTCACAGACAACTAGAACCAGCCCTCAGCAGAGACGTTTGCAGATACCCACAGCAGCCACACTGAGGGCGGAGGAAACATTTCCAGGTCTAGCCCAGTGACAGTCCCAACCTGGTCACATAGACTTCTGCAGGAAGGACACCTAGAGAGTTTGTTCTGGTCCAACACCCGCCCCCACCACCACCACCACCACCGCTGGTTGGTAACATGCCTGTAAACCCACCCGGTCAGGTCCTGCCTCAGTGCTGCAACGGCTGGCCCCTCATTCCAGCTGCTCTGCGGAGCTCACCAGCTTCACCGCATGCTAGCAGAGCGCCGGGTGCCCGTGGTCCTCCCCGGCCTCGGGCTCAGCTCCCCTCTGCCTCCCATTCTCCTGCAGGTTCCCCCAGGCACCATGGTGTGAGATTTGGGTGCTGAGGAAGGACAGGTGGTTGCTTTCTTGCCATGCCCGGGGTCAACTAACCCCAAGAATCTAACTCTGATAATTCCAGGATTCATCAATGAGTAGGCACGGTGTAACTCCTCTCCAGGGAATCTGAATTTAATTAAAAACTCCTATGGAGTCCCCAAAATAGAGTCTCTGATGATGAGATGATAAACAATGCATAGGGATTTCTGTGCAGCAGATTCAGCCTCTCCCTCCCCACTCATTCTTTGGGCGTTTGCTTTATGATGATTTATTTTCATGCTACCAGATTTTTAAACTTGCCAGAAGCGCCTTTTAATCTCCACACCTGAGATGATTCGGAGTATGATAAGTTACTGAGTATGGTACTGATTACTGTCATTCTGTGGCACATTATTTATTTATACTGAACTGTGTGTTACTGTGATGCATTAAAAACACTTAGTATGTGATGGTGTGTTATTTTGCAATTCATTACATGCTATTGATTGCACTAAACAGCCGGAGATAAAGCCGGGCAGGGTGAGGGAGCCCACACAGCAAAAGAAGCACATTATTTATCACCCAGCTCCTGGCTTTACTGAGCTGCAGTCGGGTCAATGAACTAATGTCAGTGAAGAACGTGCCCTTTTCAGAAATGTTTGAAAAAACTAACACTGTGATTGCAAGAGGGACTTTACCTAACAATTGCAATCAGTGTAACCTGGCTTATTGTACCCTCAATGAATCCCTAACAATAAAAAAAAAAAAACTAACACTGTTTCTAAGACCCTGTTCAGAAAATTTTTATGAGAAGAAGTCAAGTAGAGAATTACAATTTTTAAAGGCAATCACAGCTATGTTCCAAAGAATTCAAGAGATGAGAGGCAGGGAATGCTGGATAATAATGGCACACAAGTCTCGTTAATGCTGCTGATTGGACAACGTAATTACCAAGGGCTGCCCTTGATCTTGATTAACCAGGCTGGCAATGGTAAGTGTGTGATGCGATCATCCCCCCGCCCACAGTTCCAGGGCTGGGTCTCCTCAGCCAGCACCTGACCTCACCTTTCCCTCTTTCAAAGAAGGAAATTGAGTCCTGGAGGAGCTTTGTCATTTGCCGGTGATCCTGAGAGTTCGATTTGTGAACGACAGCAATGCAAGAGGAAGCATGCAGGGGTGTCTCTCTACCAAAAACGTACAACAGTGTCAAAAAGGACCCCTGCCAGACAATATGCAATGATCTAGAAATATATTCCCACTCCCCAGAAGAACTTCAGCCACTTCCAGACCACACACGCAACCGTGGTCCTGTAATGTTACAATGGAGCTGAATAATTACCATGGCCCAATAATACTCCAGCTGCCCTTGTGAAACCATAGCGCACACAGTGCGTTACTCACACAGTGCTGCCATGAGCAAAGAGAAAAGCCAAGTGAATCACCAAGGACGTGTTTCTGATCAGAGGGATGCCCCTTTATGTTTTTTAAATTTTTTTGCAGTTTTTGGCCGGGTGTGGGTTTGAACCCACCACTTCTGGCATATGGGACCAGCGCCCTACCCCTTTGAGCCACAGGCACTGCCCAGAGTGACACTGCCTTAAAAAGGAACCTCAGCAGGCCCCCGGAAGGGCTCCAGGGAGCTTTGTCATCACAGGAGGGGACAATACCTGCTGGTGACTGTTTCTGAAGACCTTCAGGGGACGAGGTGTGGCGGGGAAGAAAGCAACACCGATGCTTCTACTCCCTGTAGGCCTAGACCAGTGTGTGCTTTTGTATCTTAGTTTTCAATAATAAAGGTCAAAAGTAAAAAATGTTAAAAAAATTTTAATAGAAAAGTCCTACATAATTAAAAATAGAAAGAAAAACATATTTTTGTACAGCTGTGCAATGTGTGTTTTAAGCTATTATTACAACAGTCAAAAAGCTTTTAAAAATTAAAAAGTTTATAGTAAGCTGAAGGTCATTTATTATTGAAGAAAAAAATATAATTTTTTTATCAATTTAGTGTAGCCTAAGTGTACAGTGTCTATAAATTCTACAGTGTCTGTTAACATCCTCAGCTCTCACATTCACTCAACTCACTGACTCACCCAGAGCACCTTCCAGACCTGCGAGCCCCATTCATGGTGAATGCCTACAAGGGTGAACCATCTTTTGGCTTTTACATGTATTCTTACTGCCTCTTTCCTGCAGACCCAGGAACACTCACCCTCATGTGGTGATTTCCTGCAGCAGCCTGTGCAGGAGCCCGCAGCTGGGCAGGTTCCTGGCCTGGGAACACAGGAGGCCGTGTCACGGTCCAGGGGTGTGCCCGTCCACTCTGTGATATCACAGGAGCACAAAACGGCCTGACAACCATTGCTCAGAACCATCCCCCTCGTTCCATGACACATAACCACATATGCAAAGTTGCCTTTCCCAGACAATCTCTTATCATTGAGAAATTATCAGTCCCTCTGGCATCAAAATAAATCCCCCAGCTCTCCCCACTTTGGGGATTAAAATATTCCCTCTGTAGGCCGGGACCCCACTGCAGCAGGTGTACAGGCCAGAAGGAATAGTCACTTTCGTCCTTGTGATCTGGGAGGATTCATGAAATGTCGATTTGGTCTTGAAGGAAAACTACTGACATTATGATTCTTAGCCAACGTGAGTGCTTATGACACAAATGCACGGAGAGGAATTGCAAAAAGAGAAAAATCTAAAATTCACTTAAGTTCATCTCAAAAATCACCATGTGGTCTTGAGGCAACAAAATATGTCTTAGTCCATTCTGTGTGGCTGTAACAGAATACCCGAGACTGGGTGATTTATAAAGAGGGTTATTTAGCTCTCAGTTCTACAAACTGAGACAGTCAAGGGTGCGGCTGGCCCCTTGTGCCTCACAGTGACGTGGCCGAGGCCAGTGGGGAAGCAGAGGCAGGCAGAGACAAAGCCTGAGGGGCATCCTGACTTTGTAACTGCCCACTCTTGCAGGAAGTACCCTGCCTCACCAGAGGAGAACTCACTGGCTGGCGTGAGTGTGGGCACACCGCAAGTGTGGCATTGCGCCATTCGTGAGGATCAGCCCCATGGCCCACAGCCTCCCACTAGGCACACCCCCCAGAGTCCCCCCACGGGGACCAGATTCCAACAAGAGTGGGAAAGGAGACAGACTGGAACCATTCTGGATCATCAACTCATTAATGGAACAATTCCCTCATTAATCAATCAATACACCTGGATTTTAACACTAAGCATGAAATGGCAAATTGAGCCATGGCAAACCTGCTACTAATTTTTATAATAATAATATTGCTAATCATTGACATTGTTCTTGGTATTTTATTGGTATTCTTATTGCTGTTGTTTTCTAAAACTGTCTACTCCATATTTCCAATGGTCTCCAAATCCTCATTTAGGCTGAACCATGACCATTTGTTTATGGTTAAGTAAGTTGGATAATGACTGCATAAGAGTTTCCCTTATAAACTCCTCAAATTCAACTTAAAATCATTTAATTCCATGTCAGACACAATACTATATAAGGATTCGTGTTTTGTAGATAATTAACAAAACCTGGGGTGGTCAACTTTTCAATGGAATTAGATGAATGAAGAGCCATTATCAAGAAGTTTGAAGTGAAGTTTATGTCCCTTACTAGGAGAAGAGGCTGCTATGTGTGTGCCGAGCAGCTGGGTGTGTGAGCCACTGTTTCTAGTCTCTCCAGGGTTATATGCTGCCAGGGAGAAGTCCTTATCAGCCCTTTCTTTAAAATAATGGTTTCCAGATGCCCCCTCTGCACCCTGCAGAAAAAGTGGTGACTGCCTTCTGGGATTTTATGCCCACAGTGACTACTCTGCAGCTCCCCGGTAACCCCAGGAGGCTAACTCATGTGTAACACTTGAATGCCTCTCGCTTCCTTCTACTCACTGCTTTCATCCTTGAGAAGCAGCTGGACCCCTGTTGCATTTCAGCAAGTCAGATACAGGTCACAGTAACTCGATGATAATTCAGACTATTAGGACTTTCTCCCTAATGCTGGTGGAAACACAGATGTAAATACTGAGGTAAAGAATCTAATTTTTTAAGGAATAGCACCATTAAAAGTGTAGAATTTTTTCATAGGATAAAAAGACCCCAGAGGACTTATTATCAGTATTCTGCATGTTGGGAAGTGATGGCCATGGGTGCTAAGTTAAAAAGCACTTAGATCCCTGGGACCTCGGAACAGACACTTTGCATACACTTTGTTTTTTATGCATAACATTTTTGCGGGGTAATTGATACCAAAATGCCATCTGACATTTTATGATCTGCAGAGCTCAGTGTGTTCAGAAAAGTGCAGTATTCATTCAATTCTATCTGTACAGATCTAAAGCCAGGAACTCTTATCACTGCCATCTGGCAAGCATCTCTGTTTGGTACATTTAGCTGCAAACAGACAATCGAGCACCTTAGCAATTGTTGCCTTTTGTGCAAGTAATTACTAGACTCGGAAAGGCTTGAAATTATGTTTTTCATCTCCCATGTCTTCAGCTGGGATTTATAGTCTTAGCAACTTAGCTTGGGAGGATTTGAATGTCTCCAGGCCCCTCGTGGACCAGACTTTACTATGGTCTACACTGGCCCAAGCCACCAATGTCCCTGGGCTGGTTCATTGCTGTGACTTCCCAGCTGGCTTATTGGCTTCCACATGTAGCTCTTTACAGCGTGTGCCACGTTCTGAATCCCACACAGCAGGGCCCTCCTCTGTGATGCCGAGCCAGGGGTGGGGCTGAGAGCAGGCACCATAGAGACTGCTGAGTGGAGCCCGCCAACTCGGGGGTGAGGCCGAGACCCGTGGCAAAGGCTGAAAACCTTGTTTCTTTCATGTCCCACTGGTTCAATCGGAAAGCAAAGTTTTTTGTGTTTTTTTTAAATAGAATACTGTAATTAAAACAAAGAGAATAATATATGACAGGCTGCCTAGTTTAGTGTAATCATTTCCTTGCTGGTATGCACCATAAATGCAAGCAGCAGCGATGTTAAGTGAACAGAAGCACTTCAGCAGTCAGGAGCACAACCACTGAGCCACAGAGCTTGTGCGAAGTGCCAAGGCCTGCGGGCTGTCAAGAGCAGAGGCAGCAGTTCAAGAACCTAACACGTAGCACAGGAACAAGGGCCTATTCAAAGACAGCTTAAAAGAAAGATGATGAGCCGTCATCTAAAATCTTACAAGGGTATATGTGAATCCTAGTCAATGTGGAATGTAAAGGTCTTAGCAAAATAACTAAGAAAATGCTACAAAAGCTATGTTAACTAGTGTGATGAAAATGTGTCCAATGATCTATGAACCAAGTGTATGGTGCCCCATGATCATACTAATGTACACAGCTATGATTTAATAAAAATAAATAAATTAAAAAATAAAATAAAATAAAATCCTTAACTAGGGGATTTTTCAAGGAGGGCTTGTACTCACTCAGTGGCTACAGAGGGAGCGCTGAAGGCTCATGTCTGGACGCTCCCATCAGTGTGGCGCACTAAACTGGGGGAGAATTAGGTGCCATTTCGGCAGCGGAAAAGCAACTGAAGAGCAGGTCCCTCCCTCCCCCTACACATGTAGACAGATCTTGCACATTTGTGAACACACCCAGGGGAGTGTCTTCATCTCCGTCCTTGTCACCCAAATCCAGGAGTTGTCCAGGTGGGGGCTGCAGACATCTGAGGGTCCCTGAGACCCTTTCAGGGAATCCACAAGATCAGAATGACTTTCATCGTGATGCTGAGAGATTATGAGCTCTTTTCCCTGTGTTGGGGTTCACAGTGACGGTGTCCGAGAAGGGATGGCTGAAATGGCTGCACTTCGGCCGACACAGGCTCGGCCCTGAGCCACCACCGAAAAAGCACCACCTCACCAAAGCCCGTCTCTGAAGAAGCAGCGGAAGTTGCTGATTTCATTAAGCCACAACTCTTCTTCAGCGAGTGGTTTCTCAAGGCTATGTGTCACAAGATGGGAGGTGCACGGATAGCATCTCGGCTGCGGTGGGAGTTTCTGGTTGTCCCAAGGAGAAGCGGTGTTCGTGAGTGCTGCTTGTGCTCAGAGGGACGATGGCAGGAGAACACGTGTGCACGAACTTGAGTTTGTGGCTGATGTTTTTTCAAAAACAAACGAAGCAGCCTGTCACTCCAAGGCAAACAACTGACAGCCTCTGTTGCCAATAATAGAATTCCAGGTCTACAGTGAAATCCTAATTTTTGGAAAACTTGTGTCTGCCTCTGTGTGCTTGAGAGATTTCACATACTTGAAGTGTTTTCTGATAAAATCAACAATGATTTAGGGAATGTGATTTTTTTATTGTGTCATGAAATACGTCAGTACTGGAAAGATCTGCACAATTCAGTGAAATAAATTTTCTAAGTGATGGACGCTAGATGTTACAAATCATGCATGGGAGAAAGAATTCAAACAGTGAGAGTGACAAATGATTTTAATATAGCAGAGTGTAAAACGTTTACTGAGATGGTTTCAGACCTCACATTGCAATTAATTGCTAAGAACCTATTGCTGGTCCAGTTTTGGCAATAGTATCAAAGGAAAATATTCATGATCATCTGAAAAGGCTATTTAACAAATCCTTTCTTTTCTGACTATTTGTAGGCTAAACTGTCTTCATATACGTCAACCAAAGAGTGCAGGCAGAGGCAGGTACGAAAATCTTGCTGTCTTCCATGAAATCGCACATTACAAAAACATAATCACATCTCTCTTATCACCAATTGTTTTTGTTTCAAAAAGTATAATTATTTTCCATAGACAAAGATATTAATGTAAAACATGCAGTTAGCTTATTATTATTATTTGTTTTAAATATATTGATATATTCTTCTCAGCCTTAATTTCTGAGAAATTGATTTCTTTCTTTTTTTTGAGACAGAGTCTCAAGCTGTCAACCTTGGTAGAGTGCTGTGACGTCAAAGCTCACAGCAACCTCAAACTCTTGGGCTTAAGCGATACTCTTGCCTCAGCCTCCCAAGTAGCTGGGACTACAGGCGCCTGCCACAACGTCCGGCTATTTTTTGGTTGTAGTTGTCACTGTTGTTCGGCAGGCTCAGGCTGTATTCGAACCTGCCAGCTCCGTTGTATGTGGCCAGCGCCCTAACTGCTTAGCTACAGGCACCGAGCCTGAAAAATTGATTTCTAATCCATTACCCACATTCAATTCTCCTCACTGCCCTATGAGCTAAATACTATTATGTCCGATTTATAAGTTAAGAGAGTAAAGAGGCCCATTATTAATATAATGAGGAGGAATTTGCCACTGAAATTGAATATGTTGACTCAAGATAAGGGCTGGCCTGCCTGGGTGAGATTTTCTTTCCCTACCATCTGCCACTCGATTCTGGTTGAATGTTCAGCACGCAACTTTTCTCCTCCAGTCGGAAGCAGCGTCCCCAGGGAGCAGCCTCCGCCAACTGGCTCAAGGGTGCCGCTTCCCTCCACAGCCAGAGTTCTTGCTTTCTGTCCAACAGACTCTGGAGTGGAATTGCTATGGCAACAACATCTCATTATGCAGGGAGGATCCCAACTGAGGCATCTGATCCTAATCCCACAGATGGCATCTCTGCTGTGCACCCTCAACTCTGAGCCATGCACCCAGCGAAGCGATAAATTGGGCGACCAGATGACAGACCAGTCCCGTGTGAGTTATCACTTACTCCCTAGGGCCAGGCAAGTGGTCAGTCTTTCCTTATCTGTCTAGAAAATGCTTCTCTCAAAGCTACAAGGCTGAGAGCAAAACCCCAAGTTGTGTGGAAAGCAGCAACACGGCATCCATCCACACACCCAGGAGAGTTTCCAGGCAGCAATTCTCAACTAGGGGCAACTGTGTCCCCCCAAGGAAGGGTTTGCCAAGTCTGGAGACCTTTGTGGTTGTCATAAAAGATGTTGATGCCACCAGTGTCAGCCCCCACAGAGAACCCTGCAGCCCAAATATCAGTAGAGTCAGGTTGGGGGTGTCAGGATGACCCTGCTCCCAGATGGCCCCTCTCTGCAACCACCCCTGTTGCTGGGATGATGAACAACTCAAGAGTCCCCTCGTTGGATCCAGGGGTTGTCACTGAGATACCACCTTTCGTAGCACGTAGACCTTTCATACTTGCTGGCTCACGATAATACATAGCACGATGCCTTGTCAAGAATAGGTATTTAACCAGGGGTCCTCAAACTGCGGCCCGCAGGCCACATGAGGTGGCGTGATTGTAATTGTTCCTGTTTTGTTTTTTTACTTCAAAATAAGATATGTGCAGTGTGCATAGGAATTTGTTCATAGTTTTTTTTTTTTTAAACTATAGTCCAGCCCTCCCACAGTCTGAGGGACAGTGAACTGGCCCTCTGTTTAAAAAGTTTGAGGACGCCGGTATTTAACAAATATGAAAGTGTTTAATAAACGTTACTACATTCTGTGCGCCTCCGGTGCCAACAGTATTATGAAGAAACTGAACCAATAATAAGTTGGCGTGTCCACTTCTGATGCTCAGAAGTAGCACTGGGTTTAAAATGTCAACATTCCCACCCCCAAAATAGGACTTTGAATTCCTATGTAAAGCATATTTTCTAAAACATAAAATAAAATAAAACCTCAAAATAACCTAAAAGATTATCATTAATCCAACTTAAAGTTTCCCTACCTGTGTGCCCCCAGCTCTTATTTATTTTGCGTAGGAAAGAGGTTGGCGGATTACTTGTAATTATCCTGCAGTTTTAGAAGAGAAAAACATACATATGAACTCACCTGATGATTTTATTGTCTCTTTTAGATTACATAAAATAATTAAAGTGTTTTTGCTTATTTTTGCTTATAAACAACAGCAAAAAATCATTTTATCGGACGAGTTCTGACAAAGGATCAGAAAGAACAAGGGTAAACGAGGATGGTAGAAACACTCCAAGGGTTTCCTCAACCGGGCAAAGCCAGAGCCTCACGATGGTCCATAAGCAGCACGGCCACCTGCTCCCCTCACCTCCCAGCATGACTGCGGTGACTGTTCCTATTAATCCTTGCATGCTCAACCGCCACCTACCCACTGTTATCCCAGCACTGAAACCACAGACTTACACATAAAAGGTACAGTCCCTGCCCTCAGGGAGCTCACAGTCAAATTGGGAAACAAGGAGATAATTATTCCCTATCTGGTAATACCCTGTTTCCCCGAAAATAAAAGATGCTCTAGGTCTTATTTTCAGGGGACGTCTTATCTTTCCTGCAAGTAGGTCTTATTTTTGGAGGATGTCTTATTTTCGGGGAAACAGGGTAGCCACATGGGAATCAGGTAACAGGTGTCTAACTCAACATGAGGACACCTGTTACCTGATGGAGGGTGAAACAGCTGGCACAGTGGCCTTTATCCCTGGCCTGGTTTGGGCCATGGAATGTGAGCCTTGGGCCATCCATACCTGGTTCCAAATCCTAATGACTCCCCCCATCATTAGCTGGGGCTGTCTCTGCCTTCGCATCCCGGTCTGGACAGCAGGCACCAGACACGTGCTCCACAGCACGTGAGCAGTAACTGTGCACTAAGTGCTGGGAATAGCCACTCCAGTCCCCTGTCCTTTCTGAACACTAAGATAAGAAAACTACCGACTTCGGCTGTCACAGGCGGGGCTGGCATTCTGCTACCTTCAAGCCACTTCACTCTGGGCCTCTGGAGCTTTGGTTGTCCTGTGATCATCCCCACACTGTGCTCCTGTCATGAGAACTAGATGAGGGTGTTAATTACAGCCCTGGTGCAAAATAAAGAATTCCATGGCGACGGTTATTAATATCTCCTGAGCAGCTCACATCTAATACTGTCACCATGCAGGTCCAAACGCATGCACTCCATCGGCAGTAACCTACCACCGTCAAGGTAAGGGCAGTGAAAGGCAGTGATTCAGATCAGAGAAAATAAGAAGGTAAACAGCCCGTAAGGGGCAACTAAGATGCCAATTTAAAACTTAACAACTCCAGGCTCCAACACGAGATGGGTCTGGGCCGTGACCTTGGGCAAGTTGTCTGAACTCACCTTTTCAAGCCATAAAGCTTGTTTTGAAGAATAAGTGAAGCCACGCCGTAGAGCACTGAGCACGCTGGCTGTGCCCAGTGAGCTCCCCAAATCTGGTGCCACTGTGGTATTCCCATGGCTAAAACCAAAAGGAATGACGTGATGGTGCCAGTCTGGACTGTCACAGCTGTAAACGAAAGAAGCTGAAGCCAAAGGGGCAGCATCTGTCCTAACGTGGCCAGTGAACCCCAGGGTGGGGCAGGCTCAGGCATAGCTGAACCCAGGTAGGGAAATGATGTCTCCAGCAACATCACACTTATCCTCATCTCCTGGTCTCTGCTCAAGGCAGTTTTTCTCTACTGAGATAACTTTTCTTCATTTAAAAAAAAAAAGTCCTTTAAGAACCTGAGAATGCCACCTTGCCATTTCTGTACACACACAAAAGGGGCATCTCCTCCCTGTTCCAGCAGCTCTTAATGGGTCCTGGGAAAGGACGCTGCCTATGAGGTGGCCACGGCCCTCTAGGCTGGCCATTGGGTTGGAGAGTGACTGGCCAGGCCTGTGCCATGGACTGCCCACATCTCCGGCAGCAGGACTGCAGTTGGTGGCCCCATCAGAACCTTGAGCTCAGGGAGAAACGGCCCACAAAGGAATGGGGTCAGCAGAGGGGAGGTGGACAAAGAGCCCAGGAGCAAAGGGCCCTGAGCAAATGGCAGACTGTGTGCTGAGGACAAGAGCCCCAAGGAAAGGCAGCTTCTCTGCAGTCCTGGGGACATGAGATGGAGTTCGGAGTATCACCCTCAGAGCGCCGGCCGCCGGAGTTCAGGGCCTAACCTGAGAGCAACTCAAGCACCTACACACACCCAAGTTCACTCCCAAGAACAAAAGCGCCAGCATCCAGGTGGAAAGCTCTCTGTGGGCCATCTTCCACCAGACATTTCCCAAAAGCTTGGCCAAAATCAAGTCAACCAATCTGATTCTTAACATTTGAGGTAAAGTCATTCTCTGTACCTTTATTTTCAAATATCCTAGTAAACATTCTGTGGATCTATGAGCTTCCTTCTCATTCCACTCCAGTGAATCTTCCCAAATCTCCATCACCATGATCGTACCACAAAAATGTACGCACAAGGCGTGAACTTTCTCACCATGCCTTTCCCCTGGGCCAGTTACATATGCAGGGAGGATGACGGAGGCTCAAGGTTACGTGTTCTCAAGGCCTTGGTAGATAAACACGAACATGCCGCACCAGCACAGCCTGGTGTCCTGTTTAGTGCCAAGGTGCCAGTGGTTGAAGATCTTATACTTTGGGGATGAGAGTGGGAATTTATTTTCAAGATGGTACTCTCATTGTTCCATCAGGCAAACAGCTGGCTGAGTGGGGAGCCTTGCTGTGGTGACAAAGGCCTACAGACAAGACTCCCAGTCACCCTCCTCCCCAACAGCCAGGGCCTCACCACGTCAGGCCTCTGCAGAGACCTGTCCGAGCACTGGCCCACTCCAGACAGGACGGACAGGCTGCTGCTTCTCTTGCCTGAACTCCGGAGAGCCGCTATCCTCCCCAGTTGTCACCACCCTCCCCACTTGCCACCACCATCCCCAGGTGTCATTACCCTCCCCAGCTGCCTAAAGCAGAGCTCAGGCCACAGACCCTCCTACCAAGCACCCACTCACAGCACTCCCTCTGCCAGCCACCTCTGCCACCCCCTGGGTATGGAACTTCGTGATTTCTGCCTGGACGACAGCACATCACCCCCAGGCCTGGTCACACAGTTCTCAATGCTGTGACTAAAATGACCTAGACGTTCCTGCACCTTGACTAAACTTCAGTCAGTTTCTTCCTGACACAGGTCATGGAGCTGTCAGTTAGTTTCACAGACATGATGACATGAAGGCTCTGGAGGGGGAGGGCTTTCCTAGGGGTCCAGGGGAACCTGACGTAATCCAGGGGGGCAGAGACGGGGGCAGGAGGGCAGCGATGTGACAGCAGAGGGGCTCAGAGAGTCAGAGAGCCCGGGCAGATGGCCGTGGCAGAGCTGTGGGCAAGGAAGGAGGCGGCTGCCACAGATGCTGTGAGGAAAGGTCAAGATGGGAGGGAGGGAGGAATGGGAGCACATGGCTCCAGGCATGAGTGGGCACAGGGCAGGGAGCAGCAGGGAGAGAGCACAGCAGCCAGCAGAACCCAGACCAGCAGCTGCCAGCTCGGGGTCGCTGGGGGAGGAGCCCTGACTCTGAGGGAGCTCGACCAGCTGGTAGGACCTTCCGAGGAACAGTGGCTGGAGCTGAGCTGGGCAGTCCTGTGGTGTGTGCAGCACAGGCCCAGCCAGGCGCCACCCTCCATCTGGGCTGTTCACCTACACGGGTATCTCCAGCTTTTCCCTCCCTGGAAGATACTTGAGACAGCGTCTAGGACACTGGCTTGTCCTGAGGGACAGAAGGCGATATCTCCAGAATCCAGGTTGAGCGTGGCAGTCTCAGAACTAGTTTGCAAATATGAAAACTGTTTTCCTGAAATCCACCTTAGGCCTCAAACTCATCTGAAGTTGCAACCTCAGGATCAAAGTGGCCTCATCCTTTGTCCTGTGTCCACCCTTTAGGGTGCTTGGTCCAGCCAAAGTCACCCCCTTCTCCTACCTCTGGGTGGGAGCCCAGAGCCCAGAGAGAGGGCTGTTTCCACTCACAGCTCAGTGCCCACCCAGGTCCACTCCTGCAAATGGGCATTCAAGAGCCACCTAAGGAATCCATCTCTCGTGCCTGGGCATCCACGTGCAGCTGCCAGGCCTGGGCAGAGCACACCCATGGCCATCCCTGACCCCACCATGCAGCAAGAAGCCGTGTCCCTCCCCTCTGGTCTCTCCCAGCCAGCTGGCACCACCCTCCTCCCTCTGCAGTCACCGTGCTGTCACCCACGGTAATTGGTGGTAGAAATTCACGCTCTGCACTCTCAAGCTCTCAGACTTTTATGGCTCAAAAAAACCCATCTTTTCTCTCAAAAGACACATCAAAAGTTCTTTAGCTCTCAGGACTATTAACTCCACTATCAATTTGAAGTCTTTTTTTGAACTCAAATCCAAGTTTGACTCTTTGTGCAGGAAGAAGACTGAGGATAAGAAGCTAGGACAGGAGAAGGACTCGGGCAGTAGCCGTCAGAGGAGGCCCTCCACACAGGGAAGGGGCTGTCATGGAGGAGGGCTGGGCAGTAGCCGTCAGAGGAGGCCCTGCACGCAGGGAAGGGGCCGTCATGGAGGAGGGCTGGGCAGTAGCCGTCAGAGGAGGCCCTCCACGCAGGGAAGGGGCCGTCATGGAGGAGGGCTGGGCAGTAGCCGTCAGAGGAGGCCCTCCACGCAGGGAAGGGGCCGTCATGGAGGAGGGCTGGGCAGTAGCCGTCAGAGGAGGCCCTGCACGCAGGGAAGGGGCCGTCATGGAGAAGGGCTGGGCAGTAGCCGTCAGAGGAGGCCCTCCACGCAGGGAAGGGGTCGTCAAGGAGGAGGGCTGGGCAGTAGCCGTCAGAGGAGGCCCTGCACGCAGGGAAGGGGCCGTCATGGAGGAGGGCTGGGCAGTAGCCGTCAGAGGAGGCCCTGCACGCAGGGAAGGGGCCGTCATGGAGGAGGGCTGGGCAGTAGCCGTCAGAGGAGGCCCTCCACGCAGGGAAGGGGCCGTCATGGAGGAGGGCTGGGCAGTAGCCGTCACAGGAAGCCCTCCATGCAGGGAAGGGGCCATCATGGAGGAGGGCTGGGCAGTAGCCGTCACAGGAAGCCCTCCACGCAGGGAAGGGGCCATCATGGAGGAGGGCTGGGCAGTAGCCGTCAGAGGAGGCCCTCCACACAGGGAACGTGCCGTCATGGAGGAGGGCTGAGCAGTAGCCATCAGAGGAGGCCCTCCATGCAGAGAAGGGGCTGTCATGGAGGAGGGCTGAGCACTAGCCATCAGAAGAGGCCCTCCACACAGGGACGGGGCTGTCCTGGAGGGAGGTGCTGCCCCCCCACAGGCAGTGGCCTCGTGCAGATTCACACATCACTGTGAACACAGAATTAGGTATGGGACCCAGGGAAGGATTCCTAAAATAATGCCTTTTTTCAAATCACTTTTTCATTTAAAACTTCTCCTTCACAGGTCTTTAAATGCTGAATTAACAGCTTAGAAAGTAGCTCAATTTTAAATATCACAGTTGTTATAAATTCCAGTCATAGCAACATGGAGACCTGTGTTTCTGGGGAGAGTTTTTGTTTGTTTCTTACTATGGATGGAAAATCCAGATACACAATACTTTCAATATTTGCTCTGTTAGGCCAAAATTAAATAAAAATATTGAATGTAACTACCTGCATTTGAGAACATTCTTTTTTATAAGGAAATTGCTTGTCAAGGTTCTTTAATGGCATGACAAAATGTATCATAGCCTGTGTCATGCACAGAACAAGAAATTATAGATGGGGTATCGGCGCGTCCATGCCCATCACGCCGTCCTCCTCTGCGTGTAATGATGTTAAGGGAAAACTGCATGGAAGCAATTAGGTCAGCGTATTTTAAAGTAATTTCCTCCTGTACTTACAGGGAGGATCTACAGTCGTCTCAGAAACCTTATTTTCCAACACTAGCACTAAGCTCACAGAAAATAGTCACAGGAAAATATTAAATTATACTAACTCACTTTAAAAATATAAAATTGTATTACCAATATCAAAAGATGTAAAGTTTTGATACTTCAATATTGACACAAAGAACCCTAGAAGCCAAATCTATTCATCCCTCTAAACCCCAGGGCATGAAAAAGTTACTCCCTATTTAAAAAAAAAATACTTTATCATTATTTACATATATTCTCAGAGAAAGAAGATATTGAGATGATTTTCAGTTATACAAGTATATAATAAGATAGCAAAGCAAACATTTAAAAGCCAAAAAAAGTCACAAAATAGAAGCCCCTCACTTTTCCCTCTGAACTCACTGTAGGTGTTCAGTGGTGTGGAGAACCTCCTTATCAAGGTAAACCTAAATTAGGTCAAATTATAAAAGCCCTCTCCACTAAGAAGGCAGTAACTTGAGATAAGTGCCCTTTTAGTGAAAATTAATTAATCAACTCAAAAAATACAATTGAGCAAAAGAATTCAAATGTCCATCAGCTGTCAAACGTCAGGCACAGGTGTCTGTCTAGGCACAGAGTGGTGTGTGGACCTGAAGACCCTCGATGACAGGAAGGAAGCAGGTGCTGACTCCTGCTGTTCCAGGGACTGACCTTGAACACTGTCTGCTGCATGAAGGTCATGTCTGGTACGGTTCCTTCCACACGAATCACCCAGAATAGGGACATCTGTACAGAGAGTCCCTAGCACAGCAGCTGCCTGGGCCTGACAGTAGTGACTAACAGGTACAGCTTTTGTTCCTGGGGTGAGGAAGATATTGTAGAATTAGACCACAGTGATGACAAACACACTAAAAATGATTGAACTATGTGTTTCAAAAGGTAGACTTTTATGGTATATAAATTACATCTCAGTAAAACTGTTTTAAAAATTCAATTGGACTATATGGGTACCTCGGGCTCCAATCTGACACTGGAACCAATATTTAAGCCCCTAATAGAGTGTCCCAGCTCAGCATAACAGGATTAGTCTGGGCGAGTACCGTCAGCCTTCCATGCAAGGTGGGGAAACTCAGGACGATCCCCACAGAACATGCTGTTCTGGGTGGAATTTCTCCTTGTGCCCAAATGAAGAGTAATCTCAGGATACATCTGCCTATGGTGTGCGTGTACGGTCTGCCCAGCACCCCAGCTCTGGGAGCAGCACCCCATTTTCTGAAGTTATGTGCAGCCACCTTGTGTCCAGATGAGTTCTGTGTTCCTGGGGTTGGTAGGGGGTTTAGGGGGATCTGACTCGAGCCCAGGTAACTGCAATGCTCACCAGCTGGTGAGAGCCGTCTCCGTTCCATGAGGGGCGCAGACTTGAACTTGGGGTGGGAAGCACCCTCTCTCCCCAGCAGCATCTGCACAAGAAGAGTCTGGGATGGGAACTGGGGCTGTGGCAGGGGGAGCTGCCTAGCAGGGGTGAAGGGAGGCCCTGTGGGCTTCCCTGTCCTGGGTACGGCTGCCCTGGGACCTGTGGAGAAGGCTGAAGGGAGCCCTTGTTTTGTGTCATTATTTTCTTAAAGCCCATCATCTCCTTTGCTCTTACTTTGTTTGAATTGGATTCCTCATCCTTGCTAATTACAGTCTGAGCAGACAGACTACCAAGATGATGATTTTTGGTTCACTGACCTTGGTCTATCCAACTGCTATTTAGTGAGGGACTGCTGTGTGCTGGACGGTGTTCCAGGCATTCATTCAGGAACCAGCCTGAAGCCCGTCCCCTTGGAGTTCACGTCACCACTCACAGGAAGTTGCTCACCCCATCATTCAGTCACAGACACTTACTGAGCTCCTAACAAATAAAACGTCACTCATTCAGCAGCACTAAATGAGCGTCTTGGAGCTAGACTGTGGCTGCCCGTGGAGATGCTGTCCACACATGTGGTCACCTGTCACATAAGATGAGGGCCTGAACATCTCACCCAGGCATTTACCAACTAACCTTCATGACCCAGACAGCAGCTTGTCCAGGGCAGACTCCAGGCAGTGGTGACCTGCAGCAGCAAGGAGGCTTCAAGTTGACATTACCTCACCAGGCTTCCACTCCGGACTTCTTCAGACTCTGGGGCAGGAGACCAGCGGAAAGCCACCCAGAAACCCAGTGGGAATCTGGGCAACCAGCTTCTAATTCTCAGTGAATTCAAATCATAAGAAAGTAAGAAAAGTTAGAAAAGTTTGGTGAATTATAGCCAAATATTGATGAAAACTGGGAAATTTTAATATTTGATAACGGCCGAAAATTTGGACAAGGTAATATGATCTATGAAATATGCAAATAGGCATTGAAATTGGTTTTTTCCACAGGGGCAGAGCCAGCTTAATGTCCAGCAGTGAGCCAGGGCTGTGTATCCATCACTAACCATGATTCACAAAGATGGAACTTGGTTCAGAGATAACAAACAGAAGGGTGTGCTATGGACATTACACAATTTTCCATAAAAACAAAATATCTTTCTCTAAAATTTTTGATCAAAAGCAAGCTGAAGGAAAGATTATTCTTGAGCATAAAATAAGGCTGGTCTTATTAGACATGGCTTAATTTTTTACATAGGCATAGCAAGAGAGAGAATTTCCCATTTAATAAGCCTTTTTATGATTGCTGTCTATACCATAAAATTCTCTAAGGCCAGGAAGCCACGCCAGGAAATCAGGATTATATTTCACCTGTAGCACCCTCAGACTTGGGTGACTTCTCTTCCTGAGGCCTCCAAAATAGCCTAAGTATCTGGGCTTGCCAAAA